>NC_142283.1:7374829-7745255 GCF_052056855.1 Sturnus vulgaris | reverse complement strand
GGCTCTGCCTTGATGTCCTGTACACACAAATGCAGAGCAAATCACAGGAGCTGCCACCAGGCTCAGCTTTTTCCTCTTTCAGCCTCAAAATCAAATTAATTCAGCCACTTCTTTCTGCTTCCCTACCCACCTCTGCTTCCATTGTAACCCTCCCGTCCCTGATCTCTGCAGATAACAAGGCTCTGTGCTTCCAGTGCCTGTGGCACTCCTGGCTTCCTCAGTCCCAAGAGCTGTGCTTTATGCCCCTGCTCCTGCCCTTCACTCTGTCACCTGCTTGAGCCAGGCTTACCTGGCCATTCTCCTCTAGCTCTTCCACCTGCTGCTTGAGCTGCTCTTCCTGCTCTTGGGCTGGGAACAGCTCTCCCTTAGTCTGCCATGGCACCTCTGATAAAACAATCTGCTCATGCTCTTGCTCTTGCTCCAGAAAGGCCTGCAAGAGAAAATGGGTTTCAATTTCCCATACAACATTTGTGGGCCAAGTCTCTAAGACTGATGGGCTCACACGTTCCCAAAGCACTGTGCTGCTGCTCCCCTGGCTCGTTCTCTGCCCATGGGGAGGCACAGATTCCAAAGTGACACTGGCAGTACGGTCAGGGTCCATCTGGGACTGAAGCCCCAACAGCCTCTCAGGCAGCTGACAGGGAAAATGTGGCATTTCTGAAGGCTCTGCTGAGGGCCTCCCTCCACTTCTGCTGTGTCTTGTTTGTCTTTCCATTGTGACTGACACCCACACTGTCCCACAGTTCCATCCTGGCTCTGCAGATAGCTTCCAGTGTGGGCTCAGTCCTTGTGACAGACACTTCTGGAGTTCATGTTCTCTTCAGGCCTGCACCACCATTCCTGCCTTTCTGACATCTATTCTCTTGTTAGAAATCCTGCTCATTCCGAAGGATGCATGCACAGATCCTCTGATGGAGGTCAGAGAGCCTCTACAGCCACCTCAGTATAGGGAGGAGGACCAAGGTGTTTATTCTTCTTCTCTTGTCAACTGAGAATTCAGACCAGCAGTAAAAGAGACCTGCTTAAGGCCCCATCAGCAAATGAACTTACACACCCTTAGGGGATCTCAGTGAAGAAAATCGTGTATCATGTAATGCATGTATGACCAGAGTCATCAAACACCCTCAAAAACATGGAATTGTTCCATGTCACTAGGACAGGGAGAATTTAAAGAATAAATTGGGATTTCAGGGCACAAGAGGCTGGAGGAGGAAAACATCACTGAGGAGAAAAAACCAACAATTTCTGGATGGGAAACTTCTCTGCCTGCTCAGGATCAGTTGACCCAACATGTCTCTCCTCTTGTATTAAAGAGATGCCTTTAGGTGAGATTTGCACCTCCAACTGCCTCTGACCGGAGCAAGGAAGAATCAATTATGGAAATGTTACATAGATAGATAGATAGATAGATAGACAGATAAATAGATAGATAGATAAATAGATCTCATTTATATAATTTCTCGTAGTATACTTTCTGTTACTACACTCATCTACAGTTAGCAACCAAAACACCAATCAGCAGCAATCCTGAACTTGCTTCCCTGTTACATCGATAATCTCCAACCTTGCAGAATCTGGAGCATGTAGGGACTTATGGAATGAGATCAGTCCCAGAGCACTGCACTGGGAGGTGCACTGTTTGTGCATCTGTGCTGGGGCAAGTTCTTCTCTTGCTCACAACCACATGAACACTTCTAAAGTGACTGTAACCAGAAATGAAGCCCAAACCCTCCCATCTCCTCTGATCTCTGAGGACTACCTGGCATGCAAATGTGTACATTTCCTACTAAATTCCTAAATACAGTCGTACTGCATTATAGGACAATTGCTGATTCCCAAGATAAGGGCAAGGGCAAGGGCCATGTTAAAATAGAAGTGATATACAAGGTCCTATTTACAGATCTCGCATCAGAAAAGATCGCTAACCACATACATAACTGCCCCAAAATAAAACTTCTTATGAAGGAAAATATGGAGCAGAAGCATCATTGCCTGGTAGAGAAGGAAAATAAATGACACTTTCGTCCAAAAAAACCCAACACCCCAAGGAACAAAAGAATCAAAGTCTCACCTACTCCAGAGTATAAAAAATCAAGATACAGTAAAAGAATTCTTATAGCAGAAACGGCGCTTGGGGGGAGCGCTGTCTTTTGGGCATTCCTGGAAGTGTGCCTGGAAGGTCCCTCATGAGTCTCCCTTTCCCCAGGCTACAGCTCCCTCAGCACATCCCCATTGGGCTTGTGCACCCACCCCTCCCCAGCTCCCTTGCCCTTCTGCGCACACGCTCCAGCCCCTCAAGCTCTTTCTGCTTCACAGGGGCCCAGATGTGGACACAGCACTCCAGCTGCCGCCACAGCCCTGCCCAGCACAGGCCACAGCTCACTGCCCTGCTCCTGCTGCCCCACTATTGCTGACACAGGCCAGCACGGCCTTGGCCTTCTTGGCCACCTGGGCACACGCTGCCTCATCTTCAGCTGCTCTTGACAGGCACTCCTGCCTCCTTTTGTCCACCTGCCACATTGGACTTCAGATAAAGTATCCCGAATTTCAAGACAGCTTTTCTCTTCTTAGCAACACAGGACAGCACTCCAAGTCTTTCAGCTCTTCCCCCTCTGCAGGCTCCATTGGCATTTTCAAATGGAGTTATCAAGAATAGAATACACCACACAGTAGAAAGTATCAAGAGACACATGTAGCCTTTGGCTTTTGCCTCAGCAGTGGGTCCAGAACTAGGCAGTTTTTGTCTTTGGCCACATGGGATATGTGTAGGCCCATAAGGATCCATGGACAACACGATCATCTCTTTTGCAGCTTCCCTAAAACAGGCTACTTCACACTGCATTCAGCTACTGACCACTCTGCCTGAAGAGGCAAAAGAACAACCTGGCAATAAGGGCCCCAAATCTCTGACTTCCTCCTGCAACTCCACAATGTGTCTCTGAAATACTGCCACGTAAGCACAGGCAAGAAGCTCGTGGGGACCCAGCATCCCAAAGAGCCTGTGAGGTCAGATCAGCCTTTGGTGTGCCTCTAGCTCCTTGGCCACCCTGTGGAGTGGCACACATCTCTCCAGAGCGCAGTGTCCCCTACGTATCCAACGTGGCTGAGCTCAGTGCCTTGGACATGCTCCCTCCTCTGGGGCTCAGGAGCCTTCATGCTTCACGCTGGCCCCTAGCAGAATCCCAGCAAGCTGGGGCCTAAACACGACACATCAAAGCCCCTTCTCCAGCTCTCACTGGCTTGCAGGGCAATTCCTAACACCTGACAGGACTCCAGCACTCAGCATTCTTAGCTACCAACACCGAGTGCTGGCTGGTGAGAAATTTGCAGCTGTGTCTTGCACTAAAGACAGCACTAGCCAGAACTGGCACTTACCGGCTCAGAATATTCCGCTTGTGCTGTAACAACAGTTGGAGGCTTGTGGCAACTTTGCTCCTCTTTGGCCTCGTCTCCAGTGGCTGAGAGAGACAGAGGAGAGTCTGCTGTTGGTTCAGGGCTCTGTGGAGAGAGAGAAACATGAGGGACGGGTCATTGCCAATCTTTTCTAACCTTCTTTCTCTTCAGCTCTACAACCTGCTCTACTAAGGCAAAATCACCAACTGTCAGAGCAATGGCATTCTAACTCACTGCAACTAAATTAAAATGAGCAGATACAACATAACTACGTGTGGCTCTGATTTCAACATTCCACAACGGCTACTATCAGCAAGCGATGTTCTCTCTGAAAAGTGACCTCTGACATGTTTAAAGCTCTGAAATGGGAAAATAGGAACTAGCCAAGCGTTGCTGCTGCATACGTGGAAAACTAAAACACTCAGGACTCCAGCACTCAGCAAACTCAACCACCAACAGCAAATGCAGGCTGGTCAGAAACTTGCAGCTCTGTCTTGCACCAAAGACCGCAGCAGCCAGAACTGCCACTTACCGGCTTGAAATATTTAGGCTTTGTTATCATTTTTGGAGCCTTGCGATAATATCGATCCTCTTTGTCCTTGAGTCCTGGAACTGACAGAGCCAGTTGATAGTCTGCTTTAGTTTCCAGACTCTGTGGAGAGAGAGATGCATGAGGTATGGGCCATTACCTATCCTTTCCAACATCATGTCTATTCGGGTCTGCAATCTGCTCTACGCTATGGCGAAAATATCAACTGTCAGAGCACCGGGATTCTAAACAACTCCAAATAAATTAAATTCGCCTGAGTGAACAGAAGTGCATATGGCTCTGAATTCAATATTCCAAAATGGCTAATATGAGCAAGCAATATTATCTCTCAAAACTGATCTCTGACATCTTTAAAGATCCGAAAAAGGGAATTAGGAAAGAGCCTCCTGTTGCTGCATATGTTGAAAACTAAAACACTCAGGACTCCAGCACTCAGCAAACTCAACCACCAACAGCAAATGCAGGCTGGTCCGAAACTTGCAGCTCTGTCTTGCACCAAGACCGCAGCAGCCAGAACTGCCACTTACCGGCTTGAAATATTTAGGCTTTGTTGTTATCATTTTTGGAGCCTTGCGGTAATATCGATCCTCTTTGTCCTTGAGTCCTGGAGCTGACAGAGCCAGTTGATAGTCTGCTTTAGTTTTGATACTCTGTGGAGAGAGAAATGCATGAGGTATGGGCCATTACCAATCATTTCCAACATCATGTCTATTCGGGTCTGCAATCTGCTCTACGCTATGGCGAACATATCAACTGTCAGAGCAATGGGATTCTAAAAAGCTACAAATAAATTAAATTCGCCTGAGTGAACAGATGTGCATATGGATCTGAACTCAATATTCCACAATGGCTACTATGAGCACGCAACGTACACTGAAAAATGAGCTTTGCCTTCTTTACAAGTCTGAAATATAAAATAAGGAAATATCCCGCTGTTGCTGCTGAAGATTTGAAAAGCTAAAGCACTATGAGCATCTCATCGAGTGGTGCAAAATGGGAGACAAGCTTGAGCAAAAGCACCTTTGCTTGCTGCATCAAAAGAAAATCAGTGGAGCTACTCCTCCTGGCAAACCAACAGCCCAAGAAACCAAACACTCACAGGGTCACTTCCTCCATTGTCTATGGCATCTGCACGCACTGAGGGCATTCTTGTGGTGGAAACGGCCCTGGTGAGGAGCACTGTCATGTAGGCATTCCTGGAAGTGTGCCTGGAAGGTCCCTCATGAGTCTCCCTTTCCCCAGGCTACAGCTCCCTCAGCACCTCCTCATTGGGCTTGTGCACCCACCCCTCCCCAGCTCCCTTGCCCTTCTGCGCACACGCTCCAGCCCCTCAAGCTCTTTCTGCTTCACAGGGGCCCAGATGTGGACACAGCACTCCAGCTGCCGCCACAGCCCTGCCCAGCACAGGCCACAGCTCACTGCCCTGCTCCTGCTGCCCCACTATTGCTGACACACGCTGCCTCATCTTCAGCTACTCTTGACTGGCACCCTGGCTCCCTTTGTCCCAGGCAGCTCTGAGAGCGCAAAATTTCAATTTTGACTTCAGATACAGCGTCCAGAGCTTCAGGATGATGTTCCTGTTCTGAGCAACACAAGACAGCAGTCCAAGTCTTTCAACTTGTCCCCCTCTCCCAGCTTCAATGGCATTTTCAAACGGAGTTATCAAGGCAGACCACACAATAGAAAGTATCAAAAGACACCTGTAGCCTCTGGGGTTTGCCTCAGAAATATGTCCAGAACTATGCAGTTTTTGTCTTTTGCCACATGGGATATGAGTAGGCCCAAAAGAATTCATGGACAACACAATCATCTCTTTTTTCAACTTATCAAAAATATGGTCACTCCCACTGGACTCTGCTACTGACCACTCTGCCTGAAGAGGCAAAACAACCACCTGGCAATAAAGGCACCAAATCTCTGACTTCAAACTGCAGCTCCACAGTATGTCTCTGAAATACTCCCAGGTAAGCATGAAGCTCGTGGGACAAAGCACTCCAAAGAGCCTGTGTGGCCATGTCGACCATTTTTGGGCCTTTAGCTCCTTGGCCACCCTGTTGAGTGGCACAGGTCTCTTCAGATCACAATATCCTCTACATATCCAACGTGGCTGAGCTCGGTGCCTTGGACGTGCTCCCTCCTCTGGGGCTGGGGAGCCTTCATGCTTCACGCTGGCCCCTAGCAGAATCCCAGCAAGCTGGGGCCTAAACGCGACACATCAAAGCCCATTCTCCAGCTCTCACTGTCTGGCGAGGGAATTGTTAGTTCCTGGGAGGGTTCCAGCACTCAGCATCCTCAGCTACCAACACCAAGTGCTGACTGGTCGGAAATTTGCAGCTCTGTCTTGAAGTAAAAACAGCACCAGCCAGAACTGGCACTTACCGGCTCGGAATCTTCAGCTTGTGCTGTGACCACAGTTGGAGGCTTGTGGCCACTTTGCTCCTCTTTGGCCTCATCTCCAGTGGCTGAGAGAGACAGAGGAGACTCTGCTGTTGGCTCCAGACTCTGTGGAGAGAGAGAAGCATGAGGGCCGGGTCATTATCTATCAATTCGAACCTTATATCTATTCAGACCTACAACCTGCTCTACACTAGGTCGAAATCATAAACTATCAGAGCAATGGGATTGTAAGTCAGTCCTACTAAAGTCATGTGGGCTGATTCAACAGAGCTGCATCTGTCTCTGAATTCAATATTCCACAATGGCTATTATCAGCAAGCAGCGTTCTCTCTGAAAACTGACCCTTGACTTGTTTAAAGCTCTGAAATAGGAAATTAGGAACTAGCCAAATGTTGCCACTATAGACATGGAAAATTAAAACACTCTCAGCATCTCATCCAGTGGTGCAAAATGGGAGACAATCTGGAGCAAAAGCACCTTTGCTTGCTGCTCAAGTAGAAAATGAGCAAACCAACAGCCCAAGAAACCAAACACTCACAGGGTCACCTACTCCATTGTCTATGGCATCTGCATGCACTGAGGGCATTCTTGTGGTGGAAACGGCCCTGGTGAGGAGCACTGTCATGTAGGCATTCCTGGAAGTGTGCCTGGAAGGTCCCTCATGAGTCTCCCTTTCCCCAGGCTACAGCTCCCTCAGCACCTCCTCAATGGGCTTGTGCACCCACCCCTCCCCAGCTCCCTTGCCCTTCTGCGCACACGCTCCAGCCCCTCAAGCTCTTTCTGCTTCACAGGGGCCCAGATGTGGACACAGCACTCCAGCTGCCGCCACAGCCCTGCCCAGCACAGGCCACAGCTCACTGCCCTGCTCCTGCTGCCCCACTATTGCTGACACAGGCCAGCACGGCCTTGGCCTTCTTGGCCACCTGGGCACACGCTGCCTCATCTTCAGCTGCTCTTGACAGGCACTCCTGCCTCCTTTTGTCCACCTGCCACACTGGACTTCAGATAAAGTATTCCAAATTTCAAGATAGCTTTTCTCTTCTTAGCAACACAGGACAGCACTCCAAGTCTTTCAGCTCTCCCCCCTCTGCAGCTTCCATTGGCATTTTCAAATGGAGTTATCAAGAATAGAATACACCACACAGTAGAAAGTATCAAGAGACACATGTAGCCTTTGGCTTTTGCCTCAGCAATGGGTCCACAACTATGCAGTTTTTGTCTTTGGCCACACGGGACATGTGTAGGCCCATAAGGATCCATGGACAACACGATCATCTCTTTGCAGCTTCCCTAAAACAGGCTACTTCACACTGCATTCAGCTACTGACCACTCTGCCTGAAGAGGCAAAAGAACAACCTGGCAATAAGGGCCCCAAATCTCTGACTTCCTCCTGCAACTCCACAATGTGTCTCTGAAATACTGCCACGTAAGCACAGGCAAGAAGCTCGTGGGGACCCAGCATCCCAAAGAGCCAGGGAGGTCAGATCAGCCTTTGGTGTGCCTCTAGCTCCTTGGCCACCCTGTGGAGTGGCACACGTCTCTCCAGACCGCAGTGCCCCCTACGGATCCAACGTGGCTGAGCTCAGTGCCTTGGACATGCTCCCTCCTCTGGGGCTCAGGAGCCTTCATGCTTCACGCTGGCCCCTAGCAGAATCCCAGCAAGCTGGGGCCTAAACACGGCACATCAAAGCCCATTCTCCATCTCTCACAGGTTTGCAGGGCAATTCCTAACTCCTGACAGGACTCCAGCACTCAACAACCTCAGCCACCAAAAGCATTTGCTGGTTGGTAAAAACTTTGCAGCTGTGTCTTGCACTAAAGACAGCACTAGCCAGAACTGGCACTTACCGGCTCAAAATCTTCAGCTTGTGTTGCGACAACAGTTGGAGTCTTGTGGCAACTTTGCTCCTCTTTGGCCTCGTCTCCAGTGGCTGAGAGAGACAGAGGAGAGTCTGCTGTTGCCTCAGGGCTCTGTGGAGAGAGAGAAGCATGAGGGACGGGTCATTGCCAATCTTTTCTAACCTTCTTTCTCTTCAGCTCTACAACCTGCTCTACTAAGGCAAAATCACCAACTGTCAGAGCAATGGCATTCTAACTCACTGCAACTAAATTAAAATGAGCAGATACAACAGAACTACGTGTGGCTCTGATTTCAATATTCCACAACGGCTACTATCAGCAAGCGACGTTCTCTCTGAAAAGTGACCTCTGACATGTTTAAAGCTCTGAAATGGGAAAATAGGAACTAGCCAAGCGTTGCTGCTGCATACGTGGAAAACTAAAACACTCAGGACTCCAGCACTCAGCAAACTCAACCACCAACAGCAAATGCAGGCTGGTCAGAAACTTGCAGCTCTGTCTTGCACCAAAGACCGCAGCAGCCAGAACTGCCACTTACCGGCTTGAAATATTTAGGCTTTGTTGTTATCACTTTTGGAGCCTTGCGGTAATTTTGCTCCTCTTTGTCCTTGAGTCCTGGAGCTGACAGAGCCAGTTGATAGTCTGCTTTAGTTTCCAGACTCTGTGGAGAGAGAGATGCATGAGGTATGGGCCATTACCTATCATTTCCAACATCATGTCTATTCGGGTCTGCAATCTGCTCTACGCTATGGCGAACATATCAACTGTCAGAGCAATGGGATTCTAAAAAGCTACAAATAAATTAAATTCGCCTGAGTGAACAGAAGTGCATATGGCTCTGAACTCAATATTCCACAATGGCTACTATGAGCACGCAACGTACACTGAAAAATGAGCTTTGCCTTCTTTACAAGTCTGAAATATAAAATAAGGAAATATCCCGCTGTTGCTGCTGAAGATTTGAAAAGCTAAAGCACTATGAGCATCTCATCGAGTGGTGCAAAATGGGAGACAATCTTGAGCAAAAGCACCTTTGCTTGCTGCATCAAAAGAAAATCAGCAGGGCTACTCCTCCTGGCAAACCAACAACCCAACAAAGCAAACAATCAAAGGGTCACATAGTCCACTGTCTAAAGCATCTGGATGGATGGACTGAGGGCATTCTTCTCAAGAAAAAAGCCCGTGAGGGGAGCACTGTCATGTAGGCATTCCTGGAAGTGTGCCTGGAAGGTCCCTCATGAGTCTCCCTTTCCCCAGGCTACAGCTCCCTCAGCACCTCCTCATTGGGCTTGTGCACCCACCCCTCCCCAGCTCCCTTGCCCTTCTGCGCACACGCTCCAGCCCCTCAAGCTCTTTCTGCTTCACAGGGGCCCAGATGTGGACACAGCACTCCAGCTGCCGCCACAGCCCTGCCCAGCACAGGCCACAGCTCACTGCCCTGCTCCTGCTGCCCCACTATTGCTGACACACGCTGCCTCATCTTCAGCTACTCTTGACTGGCACCCTGGCTCCCTTTGTCCCAGGCAGCTCTGAGAGCGCAAAATTTCAATTTTGACTTCAGATACAGCGTCCAGAACTTCAGGATGACGTTCCTGTTCTGAGCAACACAAGACAGCAGTCCAAGTCTTTCAACTTGTCCCCCTCTCCCAGCTTCAATGGCATTTTCAAACGGAGTTATCAAGGCAGACCACACAATAGAAAGTATCAAAAGACACCTGTAGCCTCTGGGGTTTGCCTCAGAAATATGTCCAGAACTATGCAGTTTTTGTCTTTTGGCACATGGGATATGAGTAGGCCCAAAAGAATTCATGGACAACACAATCATCTCTTTTTTCAACTTATCAAAAATATGGTCACTCCCACTGGACTCTGCTACTGACCACTCTGCCTGAAGAGGCAAAACAACCACCTGGCAATAAAGGCACCAAATCTCTGACTTCAAACTGCAGCTCCACAGTATGTCTCTGAAATACTCCCAGGTAAGCATGAAGCTCGTGGGACAAAGCACTCCAAAGAGCCTGTGTGGCCATGTCGACCATTTTTGGGCCTTTAGCTCCTTGGCCACCCTGTTGAGTGGCACAGGTCTCTTCAGATCACAATATCCTCTACATATCCAACGTGGCTGAGCTCGGTGCCTTGGACGTGCTCCCTCCTCTGGGGCTGGGGAGCCTTCATGCTTCACGCTGGCCCCTAGCAGAATCCCAGCAAGCTGGGGCCTAAACGCGACACATCAAAGCCCATTCTCCAGCTCTCACTGTCTGGCGAGGGAATTGTTAGTTCCTGGGAGGGTTCCAGCACTCAGCATCCTCAGCTACCAACACCAAGTGCTGACTGGTCGGAAATTTGCAGCTCTGTGTTGAAGTAAAAACAGCACCAGCCAGAACTGGCACTTACCGGCTCGGAATCTTCAGCTTGTGCTGTGACCACAGTTGGAGGCTTGTGGCCACTTTGCTCCTCTTTGGCCTCGTCTCCAGTGGCTGAGAGAGACAGAGGAGACTCTGCTGTTGGCTCCAGACTCTGTGGAGAGAGAGAAGCATGAGGGCCGGGTCATTATCTATCAATTCGAACCTTATATCTATTCAGACCTACAACCTGCTCTACACTAGGTCGAAATCATAAACTATCAGAGCAATGGGATTGTAAGTCAGTCCTACTAAAGTCATGTGGGCTGATTCAACAGAGCTGCATCTGTCTCTGAATTCAATATTCCACAATGGCTATTATCAGCAAGCAGCGTTCTCTCTGAAAACTGACCTTTGACTTGTTTAAAGCTCTGAAATAGGAAATTAGGAACTAGCCAAATGTTGCCACTATAGACATGGAAAATTAAAACACTCTCAGCATCTCATCCAGTGGTGCAAAATGGTAGACAATCTGGAGCAAAAGCACCTTTGCTTGCTGCTCAAGTAGAAAATGAGCAAACCAACAGCCCAAGAAACCAAACACTCACAGGGTCACCTACTCCATTGTCTATGGCATCTGCATGCACTGAGGCCATTCTTGTGGTGGAAACGGCCCTGGTGAGGAGCACTGTCATGTAGGCATTCCTGGAAGTGTGCCTGGAAGGTCCCTCATGAGTCTCCCTTTCCCCAGGCTACAGCTCCCTCAGCACCTCCTCAATGGGCTTGTGCACCCACCCCTCCCCAGCTCCCTTGCCCTTCTGCGCACACGCTCCAGCCCCTCAAGCTCTTTCTGCTTCACAGGGGCCCAGATGTGGACACAGCACTCCAGCTGCCGCCACAGCCCTGCCCAGCACAGGCCACAGCTCACTGCCCTGCTCCTGCTGCCCCAGTATTGCTGACACAGGCCAGCACGGCCTTGGCCTTCTTGGCCACCTGGGCACACGCTGCCTCATCTTCAGCTGCTCTTGACAGGCACTCCTGCCTCCTTTTGTCCACCTGCCACACTGGACTTCAGATAAAGTATTCCAAATTTCAAGATAGCTTTTCTCTTCTTAGCAACACAGGACAGCACTCCAAGTCTTTCAGCTCTCCCCCCTCTGCAGCTTCCATTGGCATTTTCAAATGGAGTTATCAAGAATAGAATACACCACACAGTAGAAAGTATCAAGAGACACATGTAGCCTTTGGCTTTTGCCTCAGCAATGGGTCCACAACTATGCAGTTTTTGTCTTTGGCCACACGGGACATGTGTAGGCCCATAAGGATCCATGGACAACACGATCATCTCTTTGCAGCTTCCCTAAAACAGGCTACTTCACACTGCATTCAGCTACTGACCACTCTGCCTGAAGAGGCAAAAGAACAACCTGGCAATAAGGGCCCCAAATCTCTGACTTCCTCCTGCAACTCCACAATGTGTCTCTGAAATACTGCCACGTAAGCACAGGCAAGAAGCTCGTGGGGACCCAGCATCCCAAAGAGCCAGGGAGGTCAGATCAGCCTTTGGTGTGCCTCTAGCTCCTTGGCCACCCTGTGGAGTGGCACACGTCTCTCCAGAGCGCAGTGTCCCCTACGTATCCAACGTGGCTGAGCTCAGTGCCTTGGACATGCTCCCTCCTCTGGGGCTCAGGAGCCTTCATGCTTCACGCTGGCCCCTAGCAGAATCCCAGCAAGCTGGGGCCTAAACACGGCACATCAAAGCCCATTCTCCATCTCTCACAGGTTTGCAGGGCAATTCCTAACTCCTGACAGGACTCCAGCACTCAACAACCTCAGCCACCAAAAGCATTTGCTGGTTGGTAAAAACTTTGCAGCTGTGTCTTGCACTAAAGACAGCACTAGCCAGAACTGGCACTTACCGGCTCAAAATCTTCAGCTTGTGTTGCGACAACAGTTGGAGTCTTGTGGCAACTTTGCTCCTCTTTGGCCTCGTCTCCAGTGGCTGAGAGAGACAGAGGAGAGTCTGCTGTTGCCTCAGGGCTCTGTGGAGAGAGAGAAGCATGAGGGACGGGTCATTGCCAATCTTTTCTAACCTTCTTTCTATTCAGCTCTACAACCTGCTCTACTAAGGCAAAATCATCAACTGTCAGAGCAATGGCATTCTAACTCACTGCAACTAAATTAAAATGAGCAGATACAACATAACTACGTGTGGCTCTGATTTCAATATTCCACAACGGCTACTATCAGCAAGCGACGTTCTCTCTGAAAAGTGACCTCTGACATGTTTAAAGCTCTGAAATGGGAAAATAGGAACTAGCCAAGCGTTGCTGCTGCATACGTGGAAAACTAAAACACTCAGGACTCCAGCACTCAGCAAACTCAACCACCAACAGCAAATGCAGGCTGGTCAGAAACTTGCAGCTCTGTCTTGCACCAAAGACCGCAGCAGCCAGAACTGCCACTTACCGGCTTGAAATATTTAGGCTTTGTTGTTATCACTTTTGGAGCCTTGCGGTAATTTTGCTCCTCTTTGTCCTTGAGTCCTGGAGCTGACAGAGCCAGTTGATAGTCTGCTTTAGTTTCCAGACTCTGTGGAGAGAGAGATGCATGAGGTATGGGCCATTACCTATCATTTCCAACATCATGCCTATTCGGGTCTGCAATCTGCTCTACGCTATGGCGAACATATCAACTGTCAGAGCAATGGGATTCTAAAAAGCTACAAATAAATTAAATTCGCCTGAGTGAACAGAAGTGCATATGGCTCTGAACTCAATATTCCACAATGGCTACTATGAGCACGCAACGTACACTGAAAAATGAGCTTTGCCTTCTTTACAAGTCTGAAATATAAAATAAGGAAATATCCCGCTGTTGCTGCTGAAGATTTGAAAAGCTAAAGCACTATGAGCATCTCATCGAGTGGTGCAAAATGGGAGACAATCTTGAGCAAAAGCACCTTTGCTTGCTGCATCAAAAGAAAATCAGCAGGGCTACTCCTCCTGGCAAACCAACAACCCAACAAAGCAAACAATCAAAGGGTCACATAGTCCACTGTCTAAAGCATCTGGATGGATGGACTGAGGGCATTCTTCTCAAGAAAAAAGCCCGTGAGGGGAGCACTGTCATGTAGGCATTCCTGGAAGTGTGCCTGGAAGGTCCCTCATGAGTCTCCCTTTCCCCAGGCTACAGCTCCCTCAGCACCTCCTCATTGGGCTTGTGCACCCACCCCTCCCCAGCTCCCTTGCCCTTCTGCGCACACGCTCCAGCCCCTCAAGCTCTTTCTGCTTCACAGGGGCCCAGATGTGGACACAGCACTCCAGCTGCCGCCACAGCCCTGCCCAGCACAGGCCACAGCTCACTGCCCTGCTCCTGCTGCCCCACTATTGCTGACACACGCTGCCTCATCTTCAGCTACTCTTGACTGGCACCCTGGCTCCCTTTGTCCCAGGCAGCTCTGAGAGCGCAAAATTTCAATTTTGACTTCAGATACAGCGTCCAGAACTTCAGGATGACGTTCCTGTTCTGAGCAACACAAGACAGCAGTCCAAGTCTTTCAACTTGTCCCCCTCTCCCAGCTTCAATGGCATTTTCAAACGGAGTTATCAAGGCAGACCACACAATAGAAAGTATCAAAAGACACCTGTAGCCTCTGGGGTTTGCCTCAGAAATATGTCCAGAACTATGCAGTTTTTGTCTTTTGCCACATGGGATATGAGTAGGCCCAAAAGAATTCATGGACAACACAATCATCTCTTTTTTCAACTTATCAAAAATATGGTCACTCCCACTGGACTCTGCTACTGACCACTCTGCCTGAAGAGGCAAAACAACCACCTGGCAATAAAGGCACCAAATCTCTGACTTCAAACTGCAGCTCCACAGTATGTCTCTGAAATACTCCCAGGTAAGCATGAAGCTCGTGGGACAAAGCACTCCAAAGAGCCTGTGTGGCCATGTCGACCATTTTTGGGCCTTTAGCTCCTTGGCCACCCTGTTGAGTGGCACAGGTCTCTTCAGATCACAATATCCTCTACATATCCAACGTGGCTGAGCTCGGTGCCTTGGACATGCTCCCTCCTCTGGGGCTGGGGAGCCTTCATGCTTCACGCTGGCCCCTAGCAGAATCCCAGCAAGCTGGGGCCTAAACGCGACACATCAAAGCCCATTCTCCAGCTCTCACTGTCTGGCGAGGGAATTGTTAGTTCCTGGGAGGGTTCCAGCACTCAGCATCCTCAGCTACCAACACCAAGTGCTGACTGGTCGGAAATTTGCAGCTCTGTGTTGAAGTAAAAACAGCACCAGCCAGAACTGGCACTTACCGGCTCGGAATCTTCAGCTTGTGCTGTGACCACAGTTGGAGGCTTGTGGCCACTTTGCTCCTCTTTGGCCTCGTCTCCAGTGGCTGAGAGAGACAGAGGAGACTCTGCTGTTGGCTCCAGACTCTGTGGAGAGAGAGAAGCATGAGGGCCGGGTCATTATCTATCAATTCGAACCTTATATCTATTCAGACCTACAACCTGCTCTACACTAGGTCGAAATCATAAACTATCAGAGCAATGGGATTGTAAGTCAGTCCTACTAAAGTCATGTGGGCTGATTCAACAGAGCTGCATCTGTCTCTGAATTCAATATTCCACAATGGCTATTATCAGCAAGCAGCGTTCTCTCTGAAAACTGACCTTTGACTTGTTTAAAGCTCTGAAATAGGAAATTAGGAACTAGCCAAATGTTGCCACTATAGACATGGAAAATTAAAACACTCTCAGCATCTCATCCAGTGGTGCAAAATGGTAGACAATCTGGAGCAAAAGCACCTTTGCTTGCTGCTCAAGTAGAAAATGAGCAAACCAACAGCCCAAGAAACCAAACACTCACAGGGCACCTACTCCATTGTCTATGGCATCTGCATGCACTGAGGGCATTCTTGTGGTGGAAACGGCCCTGGTGAGGAGCACTGTCATGTAGGCATTCCTGGAAGTGTGCCTGGAAGGTCCCTCATGAGTCTCCCTTTCCCCAGGCTACAGCTCCCTCAGCACCTCCTCATTGGGCTTGTGCACCCACCCCTCCCCAGCTCCCTTGCCCTTCTGCGCACACGCTCCAGCCCCTCAAGCTCTTTCTGCTTCACAGGGGCCCAGATGTGGACACAGCACTCCAGCTGCCGCCACAGCCCTGCCCAGCACAGGCCACAGCTCACTGCCCTGCTCCTGCTGCCCCAGTATTGCTGACACAGGCCAGCACGGCCTTGGCCTTCTTGGCCACCTGGGCACACGCTGCCTCATCTTCAGCTGCTCTTGACAGGCACTCCTGCCTCCTTTTGTCCACCTGCCACACTGGACTTCAGATAAAGTATTCCAAATTTCAAGATAGCTTTTCTCTTCTTAGCAACACAGGACAGCACTCCAAGTCTTTCAGCTCTCCCCCCTCTGCAGCTTCCATTGGCATTTTCAAATGGAGTTATCAAGAATAGAATACACCACACAGTAGAAAGTATCAAGAGACACATGTAGCCTTTGGCTTTTGCCTCAGCAATGGGTCCACAACTATGCAGTTTTTGTCTTTGGCCACACGGGACATGTGTAGGCCCATAAGGATCCATGGACAACACGATCATCTCTTTGCAGCTTCCCTAAAACAGGCTACTTCACACTGCATTCAGCTACTGACCACTCTGCCTGAAGAGGCAAAAGAACAACCTGGCAATAAGGGCCCCAAATCTCTGACTTCCTCCTGCAACTCCACAATGTGTCTCTGAAATACTGCCACGTAAGCACAGGCAAGAAGCTCGTGGGGACCCAGCATCCCAAAGAGCCAGGGAGGTCAGATCAGCCTTTGGTGTGCCTCTAGCTCCTTGGCCACCCTGTGGAGTGGCACACGTCTCTCCAGAGCGCAGTGTCCCCTACGTATCCAACGTGGCTGAGCTCAGTGCCTTGGACATGCTCCCTCCTCTGGGGCTCAGGAGCCTTCATGCTTCACGCTGGCCCCTAGCAGAATCCCAGCAAGCTGGGGCCTAAACACGGCACATCAAAGCCCATTCTCCATCTCTCACAGGTTTGCAGGGCAATTCCTAACTCCTGACAGGACTCCAGCACTCAACAACCTCAGCCACCAAAAGCATTTGCTGGTTGGTAAAAACTTTGCAGCTGTGTCTTGCACTAAAGACAGCACTAGCCAGAACTGGCACTTACCGGCTCAAAATCTTCAGCTTGTGTTGCGACAACAGTTGGAGTCTTGTGGCAACTTTGCTCCTCTTTGGCCTCGTCTCCAGTGGCTGAGAGAGACAGAGGAGAGTCTGCTGTTGCCTCAGGGCTCTGTGGAGAGAGAGAAGCATGAGGGACGGGTCATTGCCAATCTTTTCTAACCTTCTTTCTATTCAGCTCTACAACCTGCTCTACTAAGGCAAAATCATCAACTGTCAGAGCAATGGCATTCTAACTCACTGCAACTAAATTAAAATGAGCAGATACAACATAACTACGTGTGGCTCTGATTTCAATATTCCACAACGGCTACTATCAGCAAGCGACGTTCTCTCTGAAAAGTGACCTCTGACATGTTTAAAGCTCTGAAATGGGAAAATAGGAACTAGCCAAGCGTTGCTGCTGCATACGTGGAAAACTAAAACACTCAGGACTCCAGCACTCAGCAAACTCAACCACCAACAGCAAATGCAGGCTGGTCAGAAACTTGCAGCTCTGTCTTGCACCAAAGACCGCAGCAGCCAGAACTGCCACTTACCGGCTTGAAATATTTAGGCTTTGTTGTTATCACTTTTGGAGCCTTGCGGTAATTTTGCTCCTCTTTGTCCTTGAGTCCTGGAGCTGACAGAGCCAGTTGATAGTCTGCTTTAGTTTCCAGACTCTGTGGAGAGAGAGATGCATGAGGTATGGGCCATTACCTATCATTTCCAACATCATGCCTATTCGGGTCTGCAATCTGCTCTACGCTATGGCGAACATATCAACTGTCAGAGCAATGGGATTCTAAAAAGCTACAAATAAATTAAATTCGCCTGAGTGAACAGAAGTGCATATGGCTCTGAACTCAATATTCCACAATGGCTACTATGAGCACGCAACGTACACTGAAAAATGAGCTTTGCCTTCTTTACAAGTCTGAAATATAAAATAAGGAAATATCCCGCTGTTGCTGCTGAAGATTTGAAAAGCTAAAGCACTATGAGCATCTCATCGAGTGGTGCAAAATGGGAGACAATCTTGAGCAAAAGCACCTTTGCTTGCTGCATCAAAAGAAAATCAGCAGGGCTACTCCTCCTGGCAAACCAACAACCCAACAAAGCAAACAATCAAAGGGTCACATAGTCCACTGTCTAAAGCATCTGGATGGATGGACTGAGGGCATTCTTCTCAAGAAAAAAGCCCGTGAGGGGAGCACTGTCATGTAGGCATTCCTGGAAGTGTGCCTGGAAGGTCCCTCATGAGTCTCCCTTTCCCCAGGCTACAGCTCCCTCAGCACCTCCTCATTGGGCTTGTGCACCCACCCCTCCCCAGCTCCCTTGCCCTTCTGCGCACACGCTCCAGCCCCTCAAGCTCTTTCTGCTTCACAGGGGCCCAGATGTGGACACAGCACTCCAGCTGCCGCCACAGCCCTGCCCAGCACAGGCCACAGCTCACTGCCCTGCTCCTGCTGCCCCACTATTGCTGACACACGCTGCCTCATCTTCAGCTACTCTTGACTGGCACCCTGGCTCCCTTTGTCCCAGGCAGCTCTGAGAGCGCAAAATTTCAATTTTGACTTCAGATACAGCGTCCAGAACTTCAGGATGACGTTCCTGTTCTGAGCAACACAAGACAGCAGTCCAAGTCTTTCAACTTGTCCCCCTCTCCCAGCTTCAATGGCATTTTCAAACGGAGTTATCAAGGCAGACCACACAATAGAAAGTATCAAAAGACACCTGTAGCCTCTGGGGTTTGCCTCAGAAATATGTCCAGAACTATGCAGTTTTTGTCTTTTGCCACATGGGATATGAGTAGGCCCAAAAGAATTCATGGACAACACAATCATCTCTTTTTTCAACTTATCAAAAATATGGTCACTCCCACTGGACTCTGCTACTGACCACTCTGCCTGAAGAGGCAAAACAACCACCTGGCAATAAAGGCACCAAATCTCTGACTTCAAACTGCAGCTCCACAGTATGTCTCTGAAATACTCCCAGGTAAGCATGAAGCTCGTGGGACAAAGCACTCCAAAGAGCCTGTGTGGCCATGTCGACCATTTTTGGGCCTTTAGCTCCTTGGCCACCCTGTTGAGTGGCACAGGTCTCTTCAGATCACAATATCCTCTACATATCCAACGTGGCTGAGCTCGGTGCCTTGGACATGCTCCCTCCTCTGGGGCTGGGGAGCCTTCATGCTTCACGCTGGCCCCTAGCAGAATCCCAGCAAGCTGGGGCCTAAACGCGACACATCAAAGCCCATTCTCCAGCTCTCACTGTCTGGCGAGGGAATTGTTAGTTCCTGGGAGGGTTCCAGCACTCAGCATCCTCAGCTACCAACACCAAGTGCTGACTGGTCGGAAATTTGCAGCTCTGTGTTGAAGTAAAAACAGCACCAGCCAGAACTGGCACTTACCGGCTCGGAATCTTCAGCTTGTGCTGTGACCACAGTTGGAGGCTTGTGGCCACTTTGCTCCTCTTTGGCCTCGTCTCCAGTGGCTGAGAGAGACAGAGGAGACTCTGCTGTTGGCTCCAGACTCTGTGGAGAGAGAGAAGCATGAGGGCCGGGTCATTATCTATCAATTCGAACCTTATATCTATTCAGACCTACAACCTGCTCTACACTAGGTCGAAATCATAAACTATCAGAGCAATGGGATTGTAAGTCAGTCCTACTAAAGTCATGTGGGCTGATTCAACAGAGCTGCATCTGTCTCTGAATTCAATATTCCACAATGGCTATTATCAGCAAGCAGCGTTCTCTCTGAAAACTGACCTTTGACTTGTTTAAAGCTCTGAAATAGGAAATTAGGAACTAGCCAAATGTTGCCACTATAGACATGGAAAATTAAAACACTCTCAGCATCTCATCCAGTGGTGCAAAATGGTAGACAATCTGGAGCAAAAGCACCTTTGCTTGCTGCTCAAGTAGAAAATGAGCAAACCAACAGCCCAAGAAACCAAACACTCACAGGGCACCTACTCCATTGTCTATGGCATCTGCATGCACTGAGGGCATTCTTGTGGTGGAAACGGCCCTGGTGAGGAGCACTGTCATGTAGGCATTCCTGGAAGTGTGCCTGGAAGGTCCCTCATGAGTCTCCCTTTCCCCAGGCTACAGCTCCCTCAGCACCTCCTCATTGGGCTTGTGCACCCACCCCTCCCCAGCTCCCTTGCCCTTCTGCGCACACGCTCCAGCCCCTCAAGCTCTTTCTGCTTCACAGGGGCCCAGATGTGGACACAGCACTCCAGCTGCCGCCACAGCCCTGCCCAGCACAGGCCACAGCTCACTGCCCTGCTCCTGCTGCCCCACTATTGCTGACACAGGCCAGCACGGCCTTGGCCTTCTTGGCCACCTGGGCACACGCTGCCTCATCTTCAGCTGCTCTTGACAGGCACTCCTGCCTCCTTTTGTCCACCTTCCACATTGGACTTCAGATAAAGTATCCCAAATTTCAAGATAGCTTTTCTCCTCTTAGCAACACAGGACAGCACTCCAAGTCTTTCAGCTCTTCCCCCTCTGCAGGCTCCATTGGCATTTTCAAATGGAGTTATCAAGAATAGAATACACCACACAGTAGAAAGTATCAAGAGACACATGTAGCCTTTGGCTTTTGCCTCAGCAATGGGTCCACAACTATGCAGTTTTTGTCTTTGGCTACACGAGACATGTGTAGGCCCATAAGGATCTATGGACAACACGATCATCTCTTTTGCAGCTTCCCTAAAACAGGCTACTTCACACTGCATTCAGCTACTGACCACTCTGCCTGAAGAGGCAAAAGAACAACCTGGCAATAAGGGCCCCAAATCTCTGACTTCCTCCTGCAACTCCACAATGTGTCTCTGAAATACTGCCACGTAAGCACAGGCAAGAAGCTCGTGGGGACCCAGCATCCCAAAGAGCCAGGGAGGTCAGATCAGCCTTTGGTGTGCCTCTAGCTCCTTGGCCACCCTGTGGAGTGGCACACGTCTCTCCAGAGCGCAGTGTCCCCTACGTATCCAACGTGGCTGAGCTCAGTGCCTTGGACATGCTCCCTCCTCTGGGGCTCAGGAGCCTTCATGCTTCACGCTGGCCCCTAGCAGAATCCCAGCAAGCTGGGGCCTAAACACGACACATCAAAGCCCATTCTCCAGCTCTCACAGGTTTGCAGGGCAATTCCTAACTCCTGACAGGACTCCAGCACTCAACAACCTCAGCCACCAAAAGCATTTGCTGGTTGGTAAAAACTTTGCAGCTGTGTCTTGCACTAAAGACAGCACTAGCCAGAACTGGCACTTACCGGCTCAAAATCTTCAGCATGTGTTGCGACAACAGTTGGAGTCTTGTGGCAACTTTGCTCCTCTTTGGCCTCGTCTCCAGTGGCTGAGAGAGACAGAGGAGAGTCTGCTGTTGCCTCAGGGCTCTGTGGAGAGAGAGAAGCATGAGGGACGGGTCATTGCCAATCTTTTCTAACCTTCTTTCTATTCAGCTCTACAACCTGCTCTACTAAGGCAAAATCATCAACTGTCAGAGCAATGGCATTCTAACTCACTCCAACTAAATTAAAACGAGCAGATACAACAGAACTGCGTGTGGCTCTGATTTCAACATTCCACAACGGCTACTATCAGCAAGCGACGTTCTCTCTGAAAAGTGACCTCTGACATGTTTAAAGCTCTGAAATGGGAAAATAGGAACTAGCCAAGCGTTGCTGCTGCATACGTGGAAAACTAAAACACTCAGGACTCCAGCACTCAGCAAACTCAACCACCAACAGCAAATGCAGGCTGGTCAGAAACTTGCAGCTCTGTCTTGCACCAAAGACCGCAGCAGCCAGAACTGCCACTTACCGGCTTGAAATATTTAGGCTTTGTTGTTATCATTTTTGGAGCCTTGCGGTAATTTTGCTCCTCTTTGTCCTTGAGTCCTGGAGCTGACAGAGCCAGTTGATAGTCTGCTTTAGTTTCCAGACTCTGTGGAGAGAGAGATGCATGAGGTATGGGCCATTACCTATCATTTCCAACATCATGCCTATTCGGGTCTGCAATCTGCTCTACGCTATGGCAAAAATATCAACTGTCAGAGCAATGGGATTCTAAAAAGCGACAAATAAATTAAATTCGCCTGAGTGAACAGAAGTGCATTTGGCTCTGAACTCAATATTCCACAATGGCTACTATGAGCACACAACGTACACTGAAAAACGAACTTTGCCTTCTTCACAAGTCTGAAATATAAAATAAGGAAATATCCCGCTGTTGCTGCTGAAGATTTGAAAAGCTAAAGCACTATGAGCATCTCATCGAGTGGTGCAAAATGGGAGACAATCTTGAGCAAAAGCACCTTTGCTTGCTGCATCAAAAGAAAATCAGCAGGGCTACTCCTCCTGGCAAACCAACAACCCAACAAAGCAAACAATCAAAGGGTCACGTACTCCACTGTCTAAAGCATCTGGATGGATGGACTGAGGGCATTCTTCTCAAGAAAAAAGCCCGTGAGGGGAGCACTGTCATGTAGGCATTCCTGGAAGTGTGCCTGGAAGGTCCCTCATGAGTCTCCCTTTCCCCAGGCTACAGCTCCCTCAGCACCTCCTCATTGGGCTTGTGCACCCACCCCTCCCCAGCTCCCTTGCCCTTCTGCGCACACGCTCCAGCCCCTCAAGCTCTTTCTGCTTCACAGGGGCCCAGATGTGGACACAGCACTCCAGCTGCCGCCACAGCCCTGCCCAGCACAGGCCACAGCTCACTGCCCTGCTCCTGCTGCCCCACTATTGCTGACACACGCTGCCTCATCTTCAGCTACTCTTGACTGGCACCCTGGCTCCCTTTGTCCCAGGCAGCTCTGAGAGCGCAAAATTTCAATTTTGACTTCAGATACAGCGTCCAGAACTTCAGGATGACGTTCCTGTTCTGAGCAACACAAGACAGCAGTCCAAGTCTTTCAACTTGTCCCCCTCTCCCAGCTTCAATGGCATTTTCAAACGGAGTTATCAAGGCAGACCACACAATAGAAAGTATCAAAAGACACCTGTAGCCTCTGGGGTTTGCCTCAGAAATATGTCCAGAACTATGCAGTTTTTGTCTTTTGCCACATGGGATATGAGTAGGCCCAAAAGAATTCATGGACAACACAATCATCTCTTTTTTCAACTTATCAAAAATATGGTCACTCCCACTGGACTCTGCTACTGACCACTCTGCCTGAAGAGGCAAAACAACCACCTGGCAATAAAGGCACCAAATCTCTGACTTCAAACTGCAGCTCCACAGTATGTCTCTGAAATACTCCCAGGTAAGCATGAAGCTCGTGGGACAAAGCACTCCAAAGAGCCTGTGTGGCCATGTCGACCATTTTTGGGCCTTTAGCTCCTTGGCCACCCTGTTGAGTGGCACAGGTCTCTTCAGATCACAATATCCTCTACATATCCAACGTGGCTGAGCTCGGTGCCTTGGACGTGCTCCCTCCTCTGGGGCTGGGGAGCCTTCATGCTTCACGCTGGCCCCTAGCAGAATCCCAGCAAGCTGGGGCCTAAACGCGACACATCAAAGCCCATTCTCCAGCTCTCACTGTCTGGCGAGGGAATTGTTAGTTCCTGGGAGGGTTCCAGCACTCAGCATCCTCAGCTACCAACACCAAGTGCTGACTGGTCGGAAATTTGCAGCTCTGTGTTGAAGTAAAAACAGCACCAGCCAGAACTGGCACTTACCGGCTCGGAATCTTCAGCTTGTGCTGTGACCACAGTTGGAGGCTTGTGGCCACTTTGCTCCTCTTTGGCCTCGTCTCCAGTGGCTGAGAGAGACAGAGGAGACTCTGCTGTTGGCTCCAGACTCTGTGGAGAGAGAGAAGCATGAGGGCCGGGTCATTATCTATCAATTCGAACCTTATATCTATTCAGACCTACAACCTGCTCTACACTAGGTCGAAATCATAAACTATCAGAGCAATGGGATTGTAAGTCAGTCCTACTAAAGTCATGTGGGCTGATTCAACAGAGCTGCATCTGTCTCTGAATTCAATATTCCACAATGGCTATTATCAGCAAGCAGCGTTCTCTCTGAAAACTGACCTTTGACTTGTTTAAAGCTCTGAAATAGGAAATTAGGAACTAGCCAAATGTTGCCACTATAGACATGGAAAATTAAAACACTCTCAGCATCTCATCCAGTGGTGCAAAATGGGAGACAATCTGGAGCAAAAGCACCTTTGCTTGCTGCTCAAGTAGAAAATGAGCAAACCAACAGCCCAAGAAACCAAACACTCACAGGGCACCTACTCCATTGTCTATGGCATCTGCATGCACTGAGGGCATTCTTGTGGTGGAAACGGCCCTGGTGAGGAGCACTGTCATGTAGGCATTCCTGGAAGTGTGCCTGGAAGGTCCCTCATGAGTCTCCCTTTCCCCAGGCTACAGCTCCCTCAGCACCTCCTCATTGGGCTTGTGCACCCACCCCTCCCCAGCTCCCTTGCCCTTCTGCGCACACGCTCCAGCCCCTCAAGCTCTTTCTGCTTCACAGGGGCCCAGATGTGGACACAGCACTCCAGCTGCCGCCACAGCCCTGCCCAGCACAGGCCACAGCTCACTGCCCTGCTCCTGCTGCCCCACTATTGCTGACACACGCTGCCTCATCTTCAGCTACTCTTGACTGGCACCCTGGCTCCCTTTGTCCCAGGCAGCTCTGAGAGCGCAAAATTTCAATTTTGACTTCAGATACAGCGTCCAGAACTTCAGGATGACGTTCCTGTTCTGAGCAACACAAGACAGCAGTCCAAGTCTTTCAACTTGTCCCCCTCTCCCAGCTTCAATGGCATTTTCAAACGGAGTTATCAAGGCAGACCACACAATAGAAAGTATCAAAAGACACCTGTAGCCTCTGGGGTTTGCCTCAGAAATATGTCCAGAACTATGCAGTTTTTGTCTTTTGCCACATGGGATATGAGTAGGCCCAAAAGAATTCATGGACAACACAATCATCTCTTTTTTCAACTTATCAAAAATATGGTCACTCCCACTGGACTCTGCTACTGACCACTCTGCCTGAAGAGGCAAAACAACCACCTGGCAATAAAGGCACCAAATCTCTGACTTCAAACTGCAGCTCCACAGTATGTCTCTGAAATACTCCCAGGTAAGCATGAAGCTCGTGGGACAAAGCACTCCAAAGAGCCTGTGTGGCCATGTCGACCATTTTTGGGCCTTTAGCTCCTTGGCCACCCTGTTGAGTGGCACAGGTCTCTTCAGATCACAATATCCTCTACATATCCAACGTGGCTGAGCTCGGTGCCTTGGACGTGCTCCCTCCTCTGGGGCTGGGGAGCCTTCATGCTTCACGCTGGCCCCTAGCAGAATCCCAGCAAGCTGGGGCCTAAACGCGACACATCAAAGCCCATTCTCCAGCTCTCACTGTCTGGCGAGGGAATTGTTAGTTCCTGGGAGGGTTCCAGCACTCAGCATCCTCAGCTACCAACACCAAGTGCTGACTGGTCGGAAATTTGCAGCTCTGTCTTGAAGTAAAAACAGCACCAGCCAGAACTGGCACTTACCGGCTCGGAATCTTCAGCTTGTGCTGTGACCACAGTTGGAGGCTTGTGGCCACTTTGCTCCTCTTTGGCCTCGTCTCCAGTGGCTGAGAGAGACAGAGGAGACTCTGCTGTTGGCTCCAGACTCTGTGGAGAGAGAGAAGCATGAGGGCCGGGTCATTATCTATCAATTCGAACCTTATATCTATTCAGACCTACAACCTGCTCTACACTAGGTCGAAATCATAAACTATCAGAGCAATGGGATTGTAAGTCAGTCCTACTAAAGTCATGTGGGCTGATTCAACAGAGCTGCATCTGTCTCTGAATTCAATATTCCACAATGGCTATTATCAGCAAGCAGCGTTCTCTCTGAAAACTGACCTTTGACTTGTTTAAAGCTCTGAAATAGGAAATTAGGAACTAGCCAAATGTTGCCACTATAGACATGGAAAATTAAAACACTCTCAGCATCTCATCCAGTGGTGCAAAATGGTAGACAATCTGGAGCAAAAGCACCTTTGCTTGCTGCTCAAGTAGAAAATGAGCAAACCAACAGCCCAAGAAACCAAACACTCACAGGGCACCTACTCCATTGTCTATGGCATCTGCATGCACTGAGGGCATTCTTGTGGTGGAAACGGCCCTGGTGAGGAGCACTGTCATGTAGGCATTCCTGGAAGTGTGCCTGGAAGGTCCCTCATGAGTCTCCCTTTCCCCAGGCTACAGCCCCCTCAGCACCTCCTCATTGGGCTTGTGCACCCACCCCTCCCCAGCTCCCTTGCCCTTCTGCGCACACGCTCCAGCCCCTCAAGCTCTTTCTGCTTCACAGGGGCCCAGATGTGGACACAGCACTCCAGCTGCCGCCACAGCCCTGCCCAGCACAGGCCACAGCTCACTGCCCTGCTCCTGCTGCCCCACTATTGCTGACACAGGCCAGCACGGCCTTGGCCTTCTTGGCCACCTGGGCACACGCTGCCTCATCTTCAGCTGCTCTTGACAGGCACTCCTGCCTCCTTTTGTCCACCTTCCACATTGGACTTCAGATAAAGTATCCCAAATTTCAAGATAGCTTTTCTCCTCTTAGCAACACAGGACAGCACTCCAAGTCTTTCAGCTCTTCCCCCTCTGCAGGCTCCATTGGCATTTTCAAATGGAGTTATCAAGAATAGAATACACCACACAGTAGAAAGTATCAAGAGACACATGTAGCCTTTGGCTTTTGCCTCAGCAATGGGTCCACAACTATGCAGTTTTTGTCTTTGGCTACACGAGACATGTGTAGGCCCATAAGGATCCATGGACAACACGATCATCTCTTTTGCAGCTTCCCTAAAACAGGCTACTTCACACTGCATTCAGCTACTGACCACTCTGCCTGAAGAGGCAAAAGAACAACCTGGCAATAAGGGCCCCAAATCTCTGACTTCCTCCTGCAACTCCACAATGTGTCTCTGAAATACTGCCACGTAAGCACAGGCAAGAAGCTCGTGGGGACCCAGCATCCCAAAGAGCCTGTGAGGTCAGATCAGCCTTTGGTGTGCCTCTAGCTCCTTGGCCACCCTGTGGAGTGGCACACGTCTCTCCAGAGCGCAGTGTCCCCTACGTATCCAACGTGGCTGAGCTCAGTGCCTTGGACATGCTCCCTCCTCTGGGGCTCAGGAGCCTTCATGCTTCACGCTGGCCCCTAGCAGAATCCCAGCAAGCTGGGGCCTAAACACGACACATCAAAGCCCATTCTCCAGCTCTCACAGGTTTGCAGGGCAATTCCTAACTCCTGACAGGACTCCAGCACTCAACAACCTCAGCCACCAAAAGCATTTGCTGGTTGGTAAAAACTTTGCAGCTGTGTCTTGCACTAAAGACAGCACTAGCCAGAACTGGCACTTACCGGCTCAAAATCTTCAGCATGTGTTGCGACAACAGTTGGAGTCTTGTGGCAACTTTGCTCCTCTTTGGCCTCGTCTCCAGTGGCTGAGAGAGACAGAGGAGAGTCTGCTGTTGCCTCAGGGCTCTGTGGAGAGAGAGAAGCATGAGGGACGGGTCATTGCCAATCTTTTCTAACCTTCTTTCTATTCAGCTCTACAACCTGCTCTACTAAGGCAAAATCATCAACTGTCAGAGCAATGGCATTCTAACTCACTCCAACTAAATTAAAACGAGCAGATACAACAGAACTGCGTGTGGCTCTGATTTCAACATTCCACAACGGCTACTATCAGCAAGCGACGTTCTCTCTGAAAAGTGACCTCTGACATGTTTAAAGCTCTGAAATGGGAAAATAGGAACTAGCCAAGCGTTGCTGCTGCATACGTGGAAAACTAAAACACTCAGGACTCCAGCACTCAGCAAACTCAACCACCAACAGCAAATGCAGGCTGGTCAGAAACTTGCAGCTCTGTCTTGCACCAAAGACCGCAGCAGCCAGAACTGCCACTTACCGGCTTGAAATATTTAGGCTTTGTTGTTATCATTTTTGGAGCCTTGCGGTAATTTTGCTCCTCTTTGTCCTTGAGTCCTGGAGCTGACAGAGCCAGTTGATAGTCTGCTTTAGTTTCCAGACTCTGTGGAGAGAGAGATGCATGAGGTATGGGCCATTACCTATCATTTCCAACATCATGCCTATTCGGGTCTGCAATCTGCTCTACGCTATGGCAAAAATATCAACTGTCAGAGCAATGGGATTCTAAAAAGCGACAAATAAATTAAATTCGCCTGAGTGAACAGAAGTGCATTTGGCTCTGAACTCAATATTCCACAATGGCTACTATGAGCACACAACGTACACTGAAAAACGAACTTTGCCTTCTTCACAAGTCTGAAATATAAAATAAGGAAATATCCCGCTGTTGCTGCTGAAGATTTGAAAAGCTAAAGCACTATGAGCATCTCATCGAGTGGTGCAAAATGGGAGACAATCTTGAGCAAAAGCACCTTTGCTTGCTGCATCAAAAGAAAATCAGCAGGGCTACTCCTCCTGGCAAACCAACAACCCAACAAAGCAAACAATCAAAGGGTCACGTACTCCACTGTCTAAAGCATCTGGATGGATGGACTGAGGGCATTCTTCTCAAGAAAAAAGCCCGTGAGGGGAGCACTGTCATGTAGGCATTCCTGGAAGTGTGCCTGGAAGGTCCCTCATGAGTCTCCCTTTCCCCAGGCTACAGCTCCCTCAGCACCTCCTCATTGGGCTTGTGCACCCACCCCTCCCCAGCTCCCTTGCCCTTCTGCGCACACGCTCCAGCCCCTCAAGCTCTTTCTGCTTCACAGGGGCCCAGATGTGGACACAGCACTCCAGCTGCCGCCACAGCCCTGCCCAGCACAGGCCACAGCTCACTGCCCTGCTCCTGCTGCCCCACTATTGCTGACACACGCTGCCTCATCTTCAGCTACTCTTGACTGGCACCCTGGCTCCCTTTGTCCCAGGCAGCTCTGAGAGCGCAAAATTTCAATTTTGACTTCAGATACAGCGTCCAGAACTTCAGGATGACGTTCCTGTTCTGAGCAACACAAGACAGCAGTCCAAGTCTTTCAACTTGTCCCCCTCTCCCAGCTTCAATGGCATTTTCAAACGGAGTTATCAAGGCAGACCACACAATAGAAAGTATCAAAAGACACCTGTAGCCTCTGGGGTTTGCCTCAGAAATATGTCCAGAACTATGCAGTTTTTGTCTTTTGCCACATGGGATATGAGTAGGCCCAAAAGAATTCATGGACAACACAATCATCTCTTTTTTCAACTTATCAAAAATATGGTCACTCCCACTGGACTCTGCTACTGACCACTCTGCCTGAAGAGGCAAAACAACCACCTGGCAATAAAGGCACCAAATCTCTGACTTCAAACTGCAGCTCCACAGTATGTCTCTGAAATACTCCCAGGTAAGCATGAAGCTCGTGGGACAAAGCACTCCAAAGAGCCTGTGTGGCCATGTCGACCATTTTTGGGCCTTTAGCTCCTTGGCCACCCTGTTGAGTGGCACAGGTCTCTTCAGATCACAATATCCTCTACATATCCAACGTGGCTGAGCTCGGTGCCTTGGACATGCTCCCTCCTCTGGGGCTGGGGAGCCTTCATGCTTCACGCTGGCCCCTAGCAGAATCCCAGCAAGCTGGGGCCTAAACGCGACACATCAAAGCCCATTCTCCAGCTCTCACTGTCTGGCGAGGGAATTGTTAGTTCCTGGGAGGGTTCCAGCACTCAGCATCCTCAGCTACCAACACCAAGTGCTGACTGGTCGGAAATTTGCAGCTCTGTGTTGAAGTAAAAACAGCACCAGCCAGAACTGGCACTTACCGGCTCGGAATCTTCAGCTTGTGCTGTGACCACAGTTGGAGGCTTGTGGCCACTTTGCTCCTCTTTGGCCTCATCTCCAGTGGCTGAGAGAGACAGAGGAGACTCTGCTGTTGGCTCCAGACTCTGTGGAGAGAGAGAAGCATGAGGGCCGGGTCATTATCTATCAATTCGAACCTTATATCTATTCAGACCTACAACCTGCTCTACACTAGGTCGAAATCATAAACTATCAGAGCAATGGGATTGTAAGTCAGTCCTACTAAAGTCATGTGGGCTGATTCAACAGAGCTGCATCTGTCTCTGAATTCAATATTCCACAATGGCTATTATCAGCAAGCAGCGTTCTCTCTGAAAACTGACCCTTGACTTGTTTAAAGCTCTGAAATAGGAAATTAGGAACTAGCCAAATGTTGCCACTATAGACATGGAAAATTAAAACACTCTCAGCATCTCATCCAGTGGTGCAAAATGGGAGACAATCTGGAGCAAAAGCACCTTTGCTTGCTGCTCAAGTAGAAAATGAGCAAACCAACAGCCCAAGAAACCAAACACTCACAGGGTCACCTACTCCATTGTCTATGGCATCTGCATGCACTGAGGCCATTCTTGTGGTGGAAACGGCCCTGGTGAGGAGCACTGTCATGTAGGCATTCCTGGAAGTGTGCCTGGAAGGTCCCTCATGAGTCTCCCTTTCCCCAGGCTACAGCTCCCTCAGCACCTCCTCATTGGGCTTGTGCACCCACCCCTCCCCAGCTCCCTTGCCCTTCTGCGCACACGCTCCAGCCCCTCAAGCTCTTTCTGCTTCACAGGGGCCCAGATGTGGACACAGCACTCCAGCTGCCGCCACAGCCCTGCCCAGCACAGGCCACAGCTCACTGCCCTGCTCCTGCTGCCCCACTATTGCTGACACAGGCCAGCACGGCCTTGGCCTTCTTGGCCACCTGGGCACACGCTGCCTCATCTTCAGCTGCTCTTGACAGGCACTCCTGCCTCCTTTTGTCCACCTTCCACATTGGACTTCAGATAAAGTATCCCAAATTTCAAGATAGCTTTTCTCCTCTTAGCAACACAGGACAGCACTCCAAGTCTTTCAGCTCTTCCCCCTCTGCAGGCTCCATTGGCATTTTCAAATGGAGTTATCAAGAATAGAATACACCACACAGTAGAAAGTATCAAGAGACACATGTAGCCTTTGGCTTTTGCCTCAGCAATGGGTCCACAACTATGCAGTTTTTGTCTTTGGCTACACGAGACATGTGTAGGCCCATAAGGATCTATGGACAACACGATCATCTCTTTTGCAGCTTCCCTAAAACAGGCTACTTCACACTGCATTCAGCTACTGACCACTCTGCCTGAAGAGGCAAAAGAACAACCTGGCAATAAGGGCCCCAAATCTCTGACTTCCTCCTGCAACTCCACAATGTGTCTCTGAAATACTGCCACGTAAGCACAGGCAAGAAGCTCGTGGGGACCCAGCATCCCAAAGAGCCAGGGAGGTCAGATCAGCCTTTGGTGTGCCTCTAGCTCCTTGGCCACCCTGTGGAGTGGCACACGTCTCTCCAGAGCGCAGTGTCCCCTACGTATCCAACGTGGCTGAGCTCAGTGCCTTGGACATGCTCCCTCCTCTGGGGCTCAGGAGCCTTCATGCTTCACGCTGGCCCCTAGCAGAATCCCAGCAAGCTGGGGCCTAAACACGACACATCAAAGCCCATTCTCCAGCTCTCACAGGTTTGCAGGGCAATTCCTAACTCCTGACAGGACTCCAGCACTCAACAACCTCAGCCACCAAAAGCATTTGCTGGTTGGTAAAAACTTTGCAGCTGTGTCTTGCACTAAAGACAGCACTAGCCAGAACTGGCACTTACCGGCTCAAAATCTTCAGCATGTGTTGCGACAACAGTTGGAGTCTTGTGGCAACTTTGCTCCTCTTTGGCCTCGTCTCCAGTGGCTGAGAGAGACAGAGGAGAGTCTGCTGTTGCCTCAGGGCTCTGTGGAGAGAGAGAAGCATGAGGGACGGGTCATTGCCAATCTTTTCTAACCTTCTTTCTATTCAGCTCTACAACCTGCTCTACTAAGGCAAAATCATCAACTGTCAGAGCAATGGCATTCTAACTCACTCCAACTAAATTAAAACGAGCAGATACAACAGAACTGCGTGTGGCTCTGATTTCAACATTCCACAACGGCTACTATCAGCAAGCGACGTTCTCTCTGAAAAGTGACCTCTGACATGTTTAAAGCTCTGAAATGGGAAAATAGGAACTAGCCAAGCGTTGCTGCTGCATACGTGGAAAACTAAAACACTCAGGACTCCAGCACTCAGCAAACTCAACCACCAACAGCAAATGCAGGCTGGTCAGAAACTTGCAGCTCTGTCTTGCACCAAAGACCGCAGCAGCCAGAACTGCCACTTACCGGCTTGAAATATTTAGGCTTTGTTGTTATCATTTTTGGAGCCTTGCGGTAATTTTGCTCCTCTTTGTCCTTGAGTCCTGGAGCTGACAGAGCCAGTTGATAGTCTGCTTTAGTTTCCAGACTCTGTGGAGAGAGAGATGCATGAGGTATGGGCCATTACCTATCATTTCCAACATCATGCCTATTCGGGTCTGCAATCTGCTCTACGCTATGGCAAAAATATCAACTGTCAGAGCAATGGGATTCTAAAAAGCGACAAATAAATTAAATTCGCCTGAGTGAACAGAAGTGCATTTGGCTCTGAACTCAATATTCCACAATGGCTACTATGAGCACACAACGTACACTGAAAAACGAACTTTGCCTTCTTCACAAGTCTGAAATATAAAATAAGGAAATATCCCGCTGTTGCTGCTGAAGATTTGAAAAGCTAAAGCACTATGAGCATCTCATCGAGTGGTGCAAAATGGGAGACAATCTTGAGCAAAAGCACCTTTGCTTGCTGCATCAAAAGAAAATCAGCAGGGCTACTCCTCCTGGCAAACCAACAACCCAACAAAGCAAACAATCAAAGGGTCACGTACTCCACTGTCTAAAGCATCTGGATGGATGGACTGAGGGCATTCTTCTCAAGAAAAAAGCCCGTGAGGGGAGCACTGTCATGTAGGCATTCCTGGAAGTGTGCCTGGAAGGTCCCTCATGAGTCTCCCTTTCCCCAGGCTACAGCTCCCTCAGCACCTCCTCATTGGGCTTGTGCACCCACCCCTCCCCAGCTCCCTTGCCCTTCTGCGCACACGCTCCAGCCCCTCAAGCTCTTTCTGCTTCACAGGGGCCCAGATGTGGACACAGCACTCCAGCTGCCGCCACAGCCCTGCCCAGCACAGGCCACAGCTCACTGCCCTGCTCCTGCTGCCCCACTATTGCTGACACACGCTGCCTCATCTTCAGCTACTCTTGACTGGCACCCTGGCTCCCTTTGTCCCAGGCAGCTCTGAGAGCGCAAAATTTCAATTTTGACTTCAGATACAGCGTCCAGAACTTCAGGATGACGTTCCTGTTCTGAGCAACACAAGACAGCAGTCCAAGTCTTTCAACTTGTCCCCCTCTCCCAGCTTCAATGGCATTTTCAAACGGAGTTATCAAGGCAGACCACACAATAGAAAGTATCAAAAGACACCTGTAGCCTCTGGGGTTTGCCTCAGAAATATGTCCAGAACTATGCAGTTTTTGTCTTTTGCCACATGGGATATGAGTAGGCCCAAAAGAATTCATGGACAACACAATCATCTCTTTTTTCAACTTATCAAAAATATGGTCACTCCCACTGGACTCTGCTACTGACCACTCTGCCTGAAGAGGCAAAACAACCACCTGGCAATAAAGGCACCAAATCTCTGACTTCAAACTGCAGCTCCACAGTATGTCTCTGAAATACTCCCAGGTAAGCATGAAGCTCGTGGGACAAAGCACTCCAAAGAGCCTGTGTGGCCATGTCGACCATTTTTGGGCCTTTAGCTCCTTGGCCACCCTGTTGAGTGGCACAGGTCTCTTCAGATCACAATATCCTCTACATATCCAACGTGGCTGAGCTCGGTGCCTTGGACGTGCTCCCTCCTCTGGGGCTGGGGAGCCTTCATGCTTCACGCTGGCCCCTAGCAGAATCCCAGCAAGCTGGGGCCTAAACGCGACACATCAAAGCCCATTCTCCAGCTCTCACTGTCTGGCGAGGGAATTGTTAGTTCCTGGGAGGGTTCCAGCACTCAGCATCCTCAGCTACCAACACCAAGTGCTGACTGGTCGGAAATTTGCAGCTCTGTGTTGAAGTAAAAACAGCACCAGCCAGAACTGGCACTTACCGGCTCGGAATCTTCAGCTTGTGCTGTGACCACAGTTGGAGGCTTGTGGCCACTTTGCTCCTCTTTGGCCTCGTCTCCAGTGGCTGAGAGAGACAGAGGAGACTCTGCTGTTGGCTCCAGACTCTGTGGAGAGAGAGAAGCATGAGGGCCGGGTCATTATCTATCAATTCGAACCTTATATCTATTCAGACCTACAACCTGCTCTACACTAGGTCGAAATCATAAACTATCAGAGCAATGGGATTGTAAGTCAGTCCTACTAAAGTCATGTGGGCTGATTCAACAGAGCTGCATCTGTCTCTGAATTCAATATTCCACAATGGCTATTATCAGCAAGCAGCGTTCTCTCTGAAAACTGACCTTTGACTTGTTTAAAGCTCTGAAATAGGAAATTAGGAACTAGCCAAATGTTGCCACTATAGACATGGAAAATTAAAACACTCTCAGCATCTCATCCAGTGGTGCAAAATGGGAGACAATCTGGAGCAAAAGCACCTTTGCTTGCTGCTCAAGTAGAAAATGAGCAAACCAACAGCCCAAGAAACCAAACACTCACAGGGCACCTACTCCATTGTCTATGGCATCTGCATGCACTGAGGGCATTCTTGTGGTGGAAACGGCCCTGGTGAGGAGCACTGTCATGTAGGCATTCCTGGAAGTGTGCCTGGAAGGTCCCTCATGAGTCTCCCTTTCCCCAGGCTACAGCTCCCTCAGCACCTCCTCATTGGGCTTGTGCACCCACCCCTCCCCAGCTCCCTTGCCCTTCTGCGCACACGCTCCAGCCCCTCAAGCTCTTTCTGCTTCACAGGGGCCCAGATGTGGACACAGCACTCCAGCTGCCGCCACAGCCCTGCCCAGCACAGGCCACAGCTCACTGCCCTGCTCCTGCTGCCCCACTATTGCTGACACACGCTGCCTCATCTTCAGCTACTCTTGACTGGCACCCTGGCTCCCTTTGTCCCAGGCAGCTCTGAGAGCGCAAAATTTCAATTTTGACTTCAGATACAGCGTCCAGAACTTCAGGATGACGTTCCTGTTCTGAGCAACACAAGACAGCAGTCCAAGTCTTTCAACTTGTCCCCCTCTCCCAGCTTCAATGGCATTTTCAAACGGAGTTATCAAGGCAGACCACACAATAGAAAGTATCAAAAGACACCTGTAGCCTCTGGGGTTTGCCTCAGAAATATGTCCAGAACTATGCAGTTTTTGTCTTTTGCCACATGGGATATGAGTAGGCCCAAAAGAATTCATGGACAACACAATCATCTCTTTTTTCAACTTATCAAAAATATGGTCACTCCCACTGGACTCTGCTACTGACCACTCTGCCTGAAGAGGCAAAACAACCACCTGGCAATAAAGGCACCAAATCTCTGACTTCAAACTGCAGCTCCACAGTATGTCTCTGAAATACTCCCAGGTAAGCATGAAGCTCGTGGGACAAAGCACTCCAAAGAGCCTGTGTGGCCATGTCGACCATTTTTGGGCCTTTAGCTCCTTGGCCACCCTGTTGAGTGGCACAGGTCTCTTCAGATCACAATATCCTCTACATATCCAACGTGGCTGAGCTCGGTGCCTTGGACGTGCTCCCTCCTCTGGGGCTGGGGAGCCTTCATGCTTCACGCTGGCCCCTAGCAGAATCCCAGCAAGCTGGGGCCTAAACGCGACACATCAAAGCCCATTCTCCAGCTCTCACTGTCTGGCGAGGGAATTGTTAGTTCCTGGGAGGGTTCCAGCACTCAGCATCCTCAGCTACCAACACCAAGTGCTGACTGGTCGGAAATTTGCAGCTCTGTCTTGAAGTAAAAACAGCACCAGCCAGAACTGGCACTTACCGGCTCGGAATCTTCAGCTTGTGCTGTGACCACAGTTGGAGGCTTGTGGCCACTTTGCTCCTCTTTGGCCTCGTCTCCAGTGGCTGAGAGAGACAGAGGAGACTCTGCTGTTGGCTCCAGACTCTGTGGAGAGAGAGAAGCATGAGGGCCGGGTCATTATCTATCAATTCGAACCTTATATCTATTCAGACCTACAACCTGCTCTACACTAGGTCGAAATCATAAACTATCAGAGCAATGGGATTGTAAGTCAGTCCTACTAAAGTCATGTGGGCTGATTCAACAGAGCTGCATCTGTCTCTGAATTCAATATTCCACAATGGCTATTATCAGCAAGCAGCGTTCTCTCTGAAAACTGACCTTTGACTTGTTTAAAGCTCTGAAATAGGAAATTAGGAACTAGCCAAATGTTGCCACTATAGACATGGAAAATTAAAACACTCTCAGCATCTCATCCAGTGGTGCAAAATGGTAGACAATCTGGAGCAAAAGCACCTTTGCTTGCTGCTCAAGTAGAAAATGAGCAAACCAACAGCCCAAGAAACCAAACACTCACAGGGCACCTACTCCATTGTCTATGGCATCTGCATGCACTGAGGGCATTCTTGTGGTGGAAACGGCCCTGGTGAGGAGCACTGTCATGTAGGCATTCCTGGAAGTGTGCCTGGAAGGTCCCTCATGAGTCTCCCTTTCCCCAGGCTACAGCCCCCTCAGCACCTCCTCATTGGGCTTGTGCACCCACCCCTCCCCAGCTCCCTTGCCCTTCTGCGCACACGCTCCAGCCCCTCAAGCTCTTTCTGCTTCACAGGGGCCCAGATGTGGACACAGCACTCCAGCTGCCGCCACAGCCCTGCCCAGCACAGGCCACAGCTCACTGCCCTGCTCCTGCTGCCCCAGTATTGCTGACACAGGCCAGCACGGCCTTGGCCTTCTTGGCCACCTGGGCACACGCTGCCTCATCTTCAGCTGCTCTTGACAGGCACTCCTGCCTCCTTTTGTCCACCTTCCACATTGGACTTCAGATAAAGTATCCCAAATTTCAAGATAGCTTTTCTCCTCTTAGCAACACAGGACAGCACTCCAAGTCTTTCAGCTCTTCCCCCTCTGCAGGCTCCATTGGCATTTTCAAATGGAGTTATCAAGAATAGAATACACCACACAGTAGAAAGTATCAAGAGACACATGTAGCCTTTGGCTTTTGCCTCAGCAATGGGTCCACAACTATGCAGTTTTTGTCTTTGGCTACACGAGACATGTGTAGGCCCATAAGGATCCATGGACAACACGATCATCTCTTTTGCAGCTTCCCTAAAACAGGCTACTTCACACTGCATTCAGCTACTGACCACTCTGCCTGAAGAGGCAAAAGAACAACCTGGCAATAAGGGCCCCAAATCTCTGACTTCCTCCTGCAACTCCACAATGTGTCTCTGAAATACTGCCACGTAAGCACAGGCAAGAAGCTCGTGGGGACCCAGCATCCCAAAGAGCCTGTGAGGTCAGATCAGCCTTTGGTGTGCCTCTAGCTCCTTGGCCACCCTGTGGAGTGGCACACGTCTCTCCAGAGCGCAGTGTCCCCTACGTATCCAACGTGGCTGAGCTCAGTGCCTTGGACATGCTCCCTCCTCTGGGGCTCAGGAGCCTTCATGCTTCACGCTGGCCCCTAGCAGAATCCCAGCAAGCTGGGGCCTAAACACGACACATCAAAGCCCATTCTCCAGCTCTCACAGGTTTGCAGGGCAATTCCTAACTCCTGACAGGACTCCAGCACTCAACAACCTCAGCCACCAAAAGCATTTGCTGGTTGGTAAAAACTTTGCAGCTGTGTCTTGCACTAAAGACAGCACTAGCCAGAACTGGCACTTACCGGCTCAAAATCTTCAGCATGTGTTGCGACAACAGTTGGAGTCTTGTGGCAACTTTGCTCCTCTTTGGCCTCGTCTCCAGTGGCTGAGAGAGACAGAGGAGAGTCTGCTGTTGCCTCAGGGCTCTGTGGAGAGAGAGAAGCATGAGGGACGGGTCATTGCCAATCTTTTCTAACCTTCTTTCTATTCAGCTCTACAACCTGCTCTACTAAGGCAAAATCATCAACTGTCAGAGCAATGGCATTCTAACTCACTCCAACTAAATTAAAACGAGCAGATACAACAGAACTGCGTGTGGCTCTGATTTCAACATTCCACAACGGCTACTATCAGCAAGCGACGTTCTCTCTGAAAAGTGACCTCTGACATGTTTAAAGCTCTGAAATGGGAAAATAGGAACTAGCCAAGCGTTGCTGCTGCATACGTGGAAAACTAAAACACTCAGGACTCCAGCACTCAGCAAACTCAACCACCAACAGCAAATGCAGGCTGGTCAGAAACTTGCAGCTCTGTCTTGCACCAAAGACCGCAGCAGCCAGAACTGCCACTTACCGGCTTGAAATATTTAGGCTTTGTTGTTATCATTTTTGGAGCCTTGCGGTAATTTTGCTCCTCTTTGTCCTTGAGTCCTGGAGCTGACAGAGCCAGTTGATAGTCTGCTTTAGTTTCCAGACTCTGTGGAGAGAGAGATGCATGAGGTATGGGCCATTACCTATCATTTCCAACATCATGCCTATTCGGGTCTGCAATCTGCTCTACGCTATGGCAAAAATATCAACTGTCAGAGCAATGGGATTCTAAAAAGCGACAAATAAATTAAATTCGCCTGAGTGAACAGAAGTGCATTTGGCTCTGAACTCAATATTCCACAATGGCTACTATGAGCACACAACGTACACTGAAAAACGAACTTTGCCTTCTTCACAAGTCTGAAATATAAAATAAGGAAATATCCCGCTGTTGCTGCTGAAGATTTGAAAAGCTAAAGCACTATGAGCATCTCATCGAGTGGTGCAAAATGGGAGACAATCTTGAGCAAAAGCACCTTTGCTTGCTGCATCAAAAGAAAATCAGCAGGGCTACTCCTCCTGGCAAACCAACAACCCAACAAAGCAAACAATCAAAGGGTCACGTACTCCACTGTCTAAAGCATCTGGATGGATGGACTGAGGGCATTCTTCTCAAGAAAAAAGCCCGTGAGGGGAGCACTGTCATGTAGGCATTCCTGGAAGTGTGCCTGGAAGGTCCCTCATGAGTCTCCCTTTCCCCAGGCTACAGCTCCCTCAGCACCTCCTCATTGGGCTTGTGCACCCACCCCTCCCCAGCTCCCTTGCCCTTCTGCGCACACGCTCCAGCCCCTCAAGCTCTTTCTGCTTCACAGGGGCCCAGATGTGGACACAGCACTCCAGCTGCCGCCACAGCCCTGCCCAGCACAGGCCACAGCTCACTGCCCTGCTCCTGCTGCCCCACTATTGCTGACACACGCTGCCTCATCTTCAGCTACTCTTGACTGGCACCCTGGCTCCCTTTGTCCCAGGCAGCTCTGAGAGCGCAAAATTTCAATTTTGACTTCAGATACAGCGTCCAGAACTTCAGGATGACGTTCCTGTTCTGAGCAACACAAGACAGCAGTCCAAGTCTTTCAACTTGTCCCCCTCTCCCAGCTTCAATGGCATTTTCAAACGGAGTTATCAAGGCAGACCACACAATAGAAAGTATCAAAAGACACCTGTAGCCTCTGGGGTTTGCCTCAGAAATATGTCCAGAACTATGCAGTTTTTGTCTTTTGCCACATGGGATATGAGTAGGCCCAAAAGAATTCATGGACAACACAATCATCTCTTTTTTCAACTTATCAAAAATATGGTCACTCCCACTGGACTCTGCTACTGACCACTCTGCCTGAAGAGGCAAAACAACCACCTGGCAATAAAGGCACCAAATCTCTGACTTCAAACTGCAGCTCCACAGTATGTCTCTGAAATACTCCCAGGTAAGCATGAAGCTCGTGGGACAAAGCACTCCAAAGAGCCTGTGTGGCCATGTCGACCATTTTTGGGCCTTTAGCTCCTTGGCCACCCTGTTGAGTGGCACAGGTCTCTTCAGATCACAATATCCTCTACATATCCAACGTGGCTGAGCTCGGTGCCTTGGACATGCTCCCTCCTCTGGGGCTGGGGAGCCTTCATGCTTCACGCTGGCCCCTAGCAGAATCCCAGCAAGCTGGGGCCTAAACGCGACACATCAAAGCCCATTCTCCAGCTCTCACTGTCTGGCGAGGGAATTGTTAGTTCCTGGGAGGGTTCCAGCACTCAGCATCCTCAGCTACCAACACCAAGTGCTGACTGGTCGGAAATTTGCAGCTCTGTCTTGAAGTAAAAACAGCACCAGCCAGAACTGGCACTTACCGGCTCGGAATCTTCAGCTTGTGCTGTGACCACAGTTGGAGGCTTGTGGCCACTTTGCTCCTCTTTGGCCTCATCTCCAGTGGCTGAGAGAGACAGAGGAGACTCTGCTGTTGGCTCCAGACTCTGTGGAGAGAGAGAAGCATGAGGGCCGGGTCATTATCTATCAATTCGAACCTTATATCTATTCAGACCTACAACCTGCTCTACACTAGGTCGAAATCATAAACTATCAGAGCAATGGGATTGTAAGTCAGTCCTACTAAAGTCATGTGGGCTGATTCAACAGAGCTGCATCTGTCTCTGAATTCAATATTCCACAATGGCTATTATCAGCAAGCAGCGTTCTCTCTGAAAACTGACCCTTGACTTGTTTAAAGCTCTGAAATAGGAAATTAGGAACTAGCCAAATGTTGCCACTATAGACATGGAAAATTAAAACACTCTCAGCATCTCATCCAGTGGTGCAAAATGGGAGACAATCTGGAGCAAAAGCACCTTTGCTTGCTGCTCAAGTAGAAAATGAGCAAACCAACAGCCCAAGAAACCAAACACTCACAGGGTCACCTACTCCATTGTCTATGGCATCTGCATGCACTGAGGCCATTCTTGTGGTGGAAACGGCCCTGGTGAGGAGCACTGTCATGTAGGCATTCCTGGAAGTGTGCCTGGAAGGTCCCTCATGAGTCTCCCTTTCCCCAGGCTACAGCTCCCTCAGCACCTCCTCATTGGGCTTGTGCACCCACCCCTCCCCAGCTCCCTTGCCCTTCTGCGCACACGCTCCAGCCCCTCAAGCTCTTTCTGCTTCACAGGGGCCCAGATGTGGACACAGCACTCCAGCTGCCGCCACAGCCCTGCCCAGCACAGGCCACAGCTCACTGCCCTGCTCCTGCTGCCCCACTATTGCTGACACAGGCCAGCACGGCCTTGGCCTTCTTGGCCACCTGGGCACACGCTGCCTCATCTTCAGCTGCTCTTGACAGGCACTCCTGCCTCCTTTTGTCCACCTTCCACATTGGACTTCAGATAAAGTATCCCAAATTTCAAGATAGCTTTTCTCCTCTTAGCAACACAGGACAGCACTCCAAGTCTTTCAGCTCTTCCCCCTCTGCAGGCTCCATTGGCATTTTCAAATGGAGTTATCAAGAATAGAATACACCACACAGTAGAAAGTATCAAGAGACACATGTAGCCTTTGGCTTTTGCCTCAGCAATGGGTCCACAACTATGCAGTTTTTGTCTTTGGCTACACGAGACATGTGTAGGCCCATAAGGATCTATGGACAACACGATCATCTCTTTTGCAGCTTCCCTAAAACAGGCTACTTCACACTGCATTCAGCTACTGACCACTCTGCCTGAAGAGGCAAAAGAACAACCTGGCAATAAGGGCCCCAAATCTCTGACTTCCTCCTGCAACTCCACAATGTGTCTCTGAAATACTGCCACGTAAGCACAGGCAAGAAGCTCGTGGGGACCCAGCATCCCAAAGAGCCTGTGAGGTCAGATCAGCCTTTGGTGTGCCTCTAGCTCCTTGGCCACCCTGTGGAGTGGCACACGTCTCTCCAGAGCGCAGTGTCCCCTACGTATCCAACGTGGCTGAGCTCAGTGCCTTGGACATGCTCCCTCCTCTGGGGCTCAGGAGCCTTCATGCTTCACGCTGGCCCCTAGCAGAATCCCAGCAAGCTGGGGCCTAAACACGACACATCAAAGCCCATTCTCCAGCTCTCACAGGTTTGCAGGGCAATTCCTAACTCCTGACAGGACTCCAGCACTCAACAACCTCAGCCACCAAAAGCATTTGCTGGTTGGTAAAAACTTTGCAGCTGTGTCTTGCACTAAAGACAGCACTAGCCAGAACTGGCACTTACCGGCTCAAAATCTTCAGCATGTGTTGCGACAACAGTTGGAGTCTTGTGGCAACTTTGCTCCTCTTTGGCCTCGTCTCCAGTGGCTGAGAGAGACAGAGGAGAGTCTGCTGTTGCCTCAGGGCTCTGTGGAGAGAGAGAAGCATGAGGGACGGGTCATTGCCAATCTTTTCTAACCTTCTTTCTATTCAGCTCTACAACCTGCTCTACTAAGGCAAAATCATCAACTGTCAGAGCAATGGCATTCTAACTCACTCCAACTAAATTAAAACGAGCAGATACAACAGAACTGCGTGTGGCTCTGATTTCAACATTCCACAACGGCTACTATCAGCAAGCGACGTTCTCTCTGAAAAGTGACCTCTGACATGTTTAAAGCTCTGAAATGGGAAAATAGGAACTAGCCAAGCGTTGCTGCTGCATACGTGGAAAACTAAAACACTCAGGACTCCAGCACTCAGCAAACTCAACCACCAACAGCAAATGCAGGCTGGTCAGAAACTTGCAGCTCTGTCTTGCACCAAAGACCGCAGCAGCCAGAACTGCCACTTACCGGCTTGAAATATTTAGGCTTTGTTGTTATCATTTTTGGAGCCTTGCGGTAATTTTGCTCCTCTTTGTCCTTGAGTCCTGGAGCTGACAGAGCCAGTTGATAGTCTGCTTTAGTTTCCAGACTCTGTGGAGAGAGAGATGCATGAGGTATGGGCCATTACCTATCATTTCCAACATCATGCCTATTCGGGTCTGCAATCTGCTCTACGCTATGGCAAAAATATCAACTGTCAGAGCAATGGGATTCTAAAAAGCGACAAATAAATTAAATTCGCCTGAGTGAACAGAAGTGCATTTGGCTCTGAACTCAATATTCCACAATGGCTACTATGAGCACACAACGTACACTGAAAAACGAACTTTGCCTTCTTCACAAGTCTGAAATATAAAATAAGGAAATATCCCGCTGTTGCTGCTGAAGATTTGAAAAGCTAAAGCACTATGAGCATCTCATCGAGTGGTGCAAAATGGGAGACAATCTTGAGCAAAAGCACCTTTGCTTGCTGCATCAAAAGAAAATCAGCAGGGCTACTCCTCCTGGCAAACCAACAACCCAACAAAGCAAACAATCAAAGGGTCACGTACTCCACTGTCTAAAGCATCTGGATGGATGGACTGAGGGCATTCTTCTCAAGAAAAAAGCCCGTGAGGGGAGCACTGTCATGTAGGCATTCCTGGAAGTGTGCCTGGAAGGTCCCTCATGAGTCTCCCTTTCCCCAGGCTACAGCTCCCTCAGCACCTCCTCATTGGGCTTGTGCACCCACCCCTCCCCAGCTCCCTTGCCCTTCTGCGCACACGCTCCAGCCCCTCAAGCTCTTTCTGCTTCACAGGGGCCCAGATGTGGACACAGCACTCCAGCTGCCGCCACAGCCCTGCCCAGCACAGGCCACAGCTCACTGCCCTGCTCCTGCTGCCCCACTATTGCTGACACACGCTGCCTCATCTTCAGCTACTCTTGACTGGCACCCTGGCTCCCTTTGTCCCAGGCAGCTCTGAGAGCGCAAAATTTCAATTTTGACTTCAGATACAGCGTCCAGAACTTCAGGATGACGTTCCTGTTCTGAGCAACACAAGACAGCAGTCCAAGTCTTTCAACTTGTCCCCCTCTCCCAGCTTCAATGGCATTTTCAAACGGAGTTATCAAGGCAGACCACACAATAGAAAGTATCAAAAGACACCTGTAGCCTCTGGGGTTTGCCTCAGAAATATGTCCAGAACTATGCAGTTTTTGTCTTTTGCCACATGGGATATGAGTAGGCCCAAAAGAATTCATGGACAACACAATCATCTCTTTTTTCAACTTATCAAAAATATGGTCACTCCCACTGGACTCTGCTACTGACCACTCTGCCTGAAGAGGCAAAACAACCACCTGGCAATAAAGGCACCAAATCTCTGACTTCAAACTGCAGCTCCACAGTATGTCTCTGAAATACTCCCAGGTAAGCATGAAGCTCGTGGGACAAAGCACTCCAAAGAGCCTGTGTGGCCATGTCGACCATTTTTGGGCCTTTAGCTCCTTGGCCACCCTGTTGAGTGGCACAGGTCTCTTCAGATCACAATATCCTCTACATATCCAACGTGGCTGAGCTCGGTGCCTTGGACATGCTCCCTCCTCTGGGGCTGGGGAGCCTTCATGCTTCACGCTGGCCCCTAGCAGAATCCCAGCAAGCTGGGGCCTAAACGCGACACATCAAAGCCCATTCTCCAGCTCTCACTGTCTGGCGAGGGAATTGTTAGTTCCTGGGAGGGTTCCAGCACTCAGCATCCTCAGCTACCAACACCAAGTGCTGACTGGTCGGAAATTTGCAGCTCTGTGTTGAAGTAAAAACAGCACCAGCCAGAACTGGCACTTACCGGCTCGGAATCTTCAGCTTGTGCTGTGACCACAGTTGGAGGCTTGTGGCCACTTTGCTCCTCTTTGGCCTCATCTCCAGTGGCTGAGAGAGACAGAGGAGACTCTGCTGTTGGCTCCAGACTCTGTGGAGAGAGAGAAGCATGAGGGCCGGGTCATTATCTATCAATTCGAACCTTATATCTATTCAGACCTACAACCTGCTCTACACTAGGTCGAAATCATAAACTATCAGAGCAATGGGATTGTAAGTCAGTCCTACTAAAGTCATGTGGGCTGATTCAACAGAGCTGCATCTGTCTCTGAATTCAATATTCCACAATGGCTATTATCAGCAAGCAGCGTTCTCTCTGAAAACTGACCCTTGACTTGTTTAAAGCTCTGAAATAGGAAATTAGGAACTAGCCAAATGTTGCCACTATAGACATGGAAAATTAAAACACTCTCAGCATCTCATCCAGTGGTGCAAAATGGGAGACAATCTGGAGCAAAAGCACCTTTGCTTGCTGCTCAAGTAGAAAATGAGCAAACCAACAGCCCAAGAAACCAAACACTCACAGGGTCACCTACTCCATTGTCTATGGCATCTGCATGCACTGAGGCCATTCTTGTGGTGGAAACGGCCCTGGTGAGGAGCACTGTCATGTAGGCATTCCTGGAAGTGTGCCTGGAAGGTCCCTCATGAGTCTCCCTTTCCCCAGGCTACAGCTCCCTCAGCACCTCCTCATTGGGCTTGTGCACCCACCCCTCCCCAGCTCCCTTGCCCTTCTGCGCACACGCTCCAGCCCCTCAAGCTCTTTCTGCTTCACAGGGGCCCAGATGTGGACACAGCACTCCAGCTGCCGCCACAGCCCTGCCCAGCACAGGCCACAGCTCACTGCCCTGCTCCTGCTGCCCCACTATTGCTGACACAGGCCAGCACGGCCTTGGCCTTCTTGGCCACCTGGGCACACGCTGCCTCATCTTCAGCTGCTCTTGACAGGCACTCCTGCCTCCTTTTGTCCACCTTCCACATTGGACTTCAGATAAAGTATCCCAAATTTCAAGATAGCTTTTCTCCTCTTAGCAACACAGGACAGCACTCCAAGTCTTTCAGCTCTTCCCCCTCTGCAGGCTCCATTGGCATTTTCAAATGGAGTTATCAAGAATAGAATACACCACACAGTAGAAAGTATCAAGAGACACATGTAGCCTTTGGCTTTTGCCTCAGCAATGGGTCCACAACTATGCAGTTTTTGTCTTTGGCTACACGAGACATGTGTAGGCCCATAAGGATCTATGGACAACACGATCATCTCTTTTGCAGCTTCCCTAAAACAGGCTACTTCACACTGCATTCAGCTACTGACCACTCTGCCTGAAGAGGCAAAAGAACAACCTGGCAATAAGGGCCCCAAATCTCTGACTTCCTCCTGCAACTCCACAATGTGTCTCTGAAATACTGCCACGTAAGCACAGGCAAGAAGCTCGTGGGGACCCAGCATCCCAAAGAGCCAGGGAGGTCAGATCAGCCTTTGGTGTGCCTCTAGCTCCTTGGCCACCCTGTGGAGTGGCACACGTCTCTCCAGAGCGCAGTGTCCCCTACGTATCCAACGTGGCTGAGCTCAGTGCCTTGGACATGCTCCCTCCTCTGGGGCTCAGGAGCCTTCATGCTTCACGCTGGCCCCTAGCAGAATCCCAGCAAGCTGGGGCCTAAACACGACACATCAAAGCCCATTCTCCAGCTCTCACAGGTTTGCAGGGCAATTCCTAACTCCTGACAGGACTCCAGCACTCAACAACCTCAGCCACCAAAAGCATTTGCTGGTTGGTAAAAACTTTGCAGCTGTGTCTTGCACTAAAGACAGCACTAGCCAGAACTGGCACTTACCGGCTCAAAATCTTCAGCATGTGTTGCGACAACAGTTGGAGTCTTGTGGCAACTTTGCTCCTCTTTGGCCTCGTCTCCAGTGGCTGAGAGAGACAGAGGAGAGTCTGCTGTTGCCTCAGGGCTCTGTGGAGAGAGAGAAGCATGAGGGACGGGTCATTGCCAATCTTTTCTAACCTTCTTTCTATTCAGCTCTACAACCTGCTCTACTAAGGCAAAATCATCAACTGTCAGAGCAATGGCATTCTAACTCACTCCAACTAAATTAAAACGAGCAGATACAACAGAACTGCGTGTGGCTCTGATTTCAACATTCCACAACGGCTACTATCAGCAAGCGACGTTCTCTCTGAAAAGTGACCTCTGACATGTTTAAAGCTCTGAAATGGGAAAATAGGAACTAGCCAAGCGTTGCTGCTGCATACGTGGAAAACTAAAACACTCAGGACTCCAGCACTCAGCAAACTCAACCACCAACAGCAAATGCAGGCTGGTCAGAAACTTGCAGCTCTGTCTTGCACCAAAGACCGCAGCAGCCAGAACTGCCACTTACCGGCTTGAAATATTTAGGCTTTGTTGTTATCATTTTTGGAGCCTTGCGGTAATTTTGCTCCTCTTTGTCCTTGAGTCCTGGAGCTGACAGAGCCAGTTGATAGTCTGCTTTAGTTTCCAGACTCTGTGGAGAGAGAGATGCATGAGGTATGGGCCATTACCTATCATTTCCAACATCATGCCTATTCGGGTCTGCAATCTGCTCTACGCTATGGCAAAAATATCAACTGTCAGAGCAATGGGATTCTAAAAAGCGACAAATAAATTAAATTCGCCTGAGTGAACAGAAGTGCATTTGGCTCTGAACTCAATATTCCACAATGGCTACTATGAGCACACAACGTACACTGAAAAATGAACTTTGCCTTCTTCACAAGTCTGAAATATAAAATAAGGAAATATCCCGCTGTTGCTGCTGAAGATTTGAAAAGCTAAAGCACTATGAGCATCTCATCGAGTGGTGCAAAATGGGAGACAATCTTGAGCAAAAGCACCTTTGCTTGCTGCATCAAAAGAAAATCAGCAGGGCTACTCCTCCTGGCAAACCAACAACCCAACAAAGCAAACAATCAAAGGGTCACGTACTCCACTGTCTAAAGCATCTGGATGGATGGACTGAGGGCATTCTTCTCAAGAAAAAAGCCCGTGAGGGGAGCACTGTCATGTAGGCATTCCTGGAAGTGTGCCTGGAAGGTCCCTCATGAGTCTCCCTTTCCCCAGGCTACAGCTCCCTCAGCACCTCCTCATTGGGCTTGTGCACCCACCCCTCCCCAGCTCCCTTGCCCTTCTGCGCACACGCTCCAGCCCCTCAAGCTCTTTCTGCTTCACAGGGGCCCAGATGTGGACACAGCACTCCAGCTGCCGCCACAGCCCTGCCCAGCACAGGCCACAGCTCACTGCCCTGCTCCTGCTGCCCCACTATTGCTGACACACGCTGCCTCATCTTCAGCTACTCTTGACTGGCACCCTGGCTCCCTTTGTCCCAGGCAGCTCTGAGAGCGCAAAATTTCAATTTTGACTTCAGATACAGCGTCCAGAACTTCAGGATGACGTTCCTGTTCTGAGCAACACAAGACAGCAGTCCAAGTCTTTCAACTTGTCCCCCTCTCCCAGCTTCAATGGCATTTTCAAACGGAGTTATCAAGGCAGACCACACAATAGAAAGTATCAAAAGACACCTGTAGCCTCTGGGGTTTGCCTCAGAAATATGTCCAGAACTATGCAGTTTTTGTCTTTTGCCACATGGGATATGAGTAGGCCCAAAAGAATTCATGGACAACACAATCATCTCTTTTTTCAACTTATCAAAAATATGGTCACTCCCACTGGACTCTGCTACTGACCACTCTGCCTGAAGAGGCAAAACAACCACCTGGCAATAAAGGCACCAAATCTCTGACTTCAAACTGCAGCTCCACAGTATGTCTCTGAAATACTCCCAGGTAAGCATGAAGCTCGTGGGACAAAGCACTCCAAAGAGCCTGTGTGGCCATGTCGACCATTTTTGGGCCTTTAGCTCCTTGGCCACCCTGTTGAGTGGCACAGGTCTCTTCAGATCACAATATCCTCTACATATCCAACGTGGCTGAGCTCGGTGCCTTGGACATGCTCCCTCCTCTGGGGCTGGGGAGCCTTCATGCTTCACGCTGGCCCCTAGCAGAATCCCAGCAAGCTGGGGCCTAAACGCGACACATCAAAGCCCATTCTCCAGCTCTCACTGTCTGGCGAGGGAATTGTTAGTTCCTGGGAGGGTTCCAGCACTCAGCATCCTCAGCTACCAACACCAAGTGCTGGCTGGTCAGAAATTTGCAGCTCTGTCTTGAAGTAAAAACAGCACCAGCCAGAACTGGCACTTACCGGCTCGGAATCTTCAGCTTGTGCTGTGACCACAGTTGGAGGCTTGTGGCCACTTTGCTCCTCTTTGGCCTCATCTCCAGTGGCTGAGAGAGACAGAGGAGACTCTGCTGTTGGCTCCAGACTCTGTGGAGAGAGAGAAGCATGAGGGCCGGGTCATTATCTATCAATTCGAACCTTATATCTATTCAGACCTACAACCTGCTCTACACTAGGTCGAAATCATAAACTATCAGAGCAATGGGATTGTAAGCCAGTCCTACTAAAGTCATGTGGGCTGATTCAACAGAGCTGCATCTGTCTCTGAATTCAATATTCCACAATGGCTATTATCAGCAAGCAGCGTTCTCTCTGAAAACTGACCCTTGACTTGTTTAAAGCTCTGAAATAGGAAATTAGGAACTAGCCAAATGTTGCCACTATAGACATGGAAAATTAAAACACTCTCAGCATCTCATCCAGTGGTGCAAAATGGGAGACAATCTGGAGCAAAAGCACCTTTGCTTGCTGCTCAAGTAGAAAATGAGCAAACCAACAGCCCAAGAAACCAAACACTCACAGGGTCACCTACTCCATTGTCTATGGCATCTGCATGCACTGAGGCCATTCTTGTGGTGGAAACGGCCCTGGTGAGGAGCACTGTCATGTAGGCATTCCTGGAAGTGTGCCTGGAAGGTCCCTCATGAGTCTCCCTTTCCCCAGGCTACAGCTCCCTCAGCACCTCCTCATTGGGCTTGTGCACCCACCCCTCCCCAGCTCCCTTGCCCTTCTGCGCACACGCTCCAGCCCCTCAAGCTCTTTCTGCTTCACAGGGGCCCAGATGTGGACACAGCACTCCAGCTGCCGCCACAGCCCTGCCCAGCACAGGCCACAGCTCACTGCCCTGCTCCTGCTGCCCCACTATTGCTGACACAGGCCAGCACGGCCTTGGCCTTCTTGGCCACCTGGGCACACGCTGCCTCATCTTCAGCTGCTCTTGACAGGCACTCCTGCCTCCTTTTGTCCACCTTCCACATTGGACTTCAGATAAAGTATCCCAAATTTCAAGATAGCTTTTCTCCTCTTAGCAACACAGGACAGCACTCCAAGTCTTTCAGCTCTTCCCCCTCTGCAGGCTCCATTGGCATTTTCAAATGGAGTTATCAAGAATAGAATACACCACACAGTAGAAAGTATCAAGAGACACATGTAGCCTTTGGCTTTTGCCTCAGCAATGGGTCCACAACTATGCAGTTTTTGTCTTTGGCTACACGAGACATGTGTAGGCCCATAAGGATCTATGGACAACACGATCATCTCTTTTGCAGCTTCCCTAAAACAGGCTACTTCACACTGCATTCAGCTACTGACCACTCTGCCTGAAGAGGCAAAAGAACAACCTGGCAATAAGGGCCCCAAATCTCTGACTTCCTCCTGCAACTCCACAATGTGTCTCTGAAATACTGCCACGTAAGCACAGGCAAGAAGCTCGTGGGGACCCAGCATCCCAAAGAGCCTGTGAGGTCAGATCAGCCTTTGGTGTGCCTCTAGCTCCTTGGCCACCCTGTGGAGTGGCACACGTCTCTCCAGAGCGCAGTGTCCCCTACGTATCCAACGTGGCTGAGCTCAGTGCCTTGGACATGCTCCCTCCTCTGGGGCTCAGGAGCCTTCATGCTTCACGCTGGCCCCTAGCAGAATCCCAGCAAGCTGGGGCCTAAACACGACACATCAAAGCCCATTCTCCAGCTCTCACAGGTTTGCAGGGCAATTCCTAACTCCTGACAGGACTCCAGCACTCAACAACCTCAGCCACCAAAAGCATTTGCTGGTTGGTAAAAACTTTGCAGCTGTGTCTTGCACTAAAGACAGCACTAGCCAGAACTGGCACTTACCGGCTCAAAATCTTCAGCATGTGTTGCGACAACAGTTGGAGTCTTGTGGCAACTTTGCTCCTCTTTGGCCTCGTCTCCAGTGGCTGAGAGAGACAGAGGAGAGTCTGCTGTTGCCTCAGGGCTCTGTGGAGAGAGAGAAGCATGAGGGACGGGTCATTGCCAATCTTTTCTAACCTTCTTTCTATTCAGCTCTACAACCTGCTCTACTAAGGCAAAATCATCAACTGTCAGAGCAATGGCATTCTAACTCACTCCAACTAAATTAAAACGAGCAGATACAACAGAACTGCGTGTGGCTCTGATTTCAACATTCCACAACGGCTACTATCAGCAAGCGACGTTCTCTCTGAAAAGTGACCTCTGACATGTTTAAAGCTCTGAAATGGGAAAATAGGAACTAGCCAAGCGTTGCTGCTGCATACGTGGAAAACTAAAACACTCAGGACTCCAGCACTCAGCAAACTCAACCACCAACAGCAAATGCAGGCTGGTCAGAAACTTGCAGCTCTGTCTTGCACCAAAGACCGCAGCAGCCAGAACTGCCACTTACCGGCTTGAAATATTTAGGCTTTGTTGTTATCATTTTTGGAGCCTTGCGGTAATTTTGCTCCTCTTTGTCCTTGAGTCCTGGAGCTGACAGAGCCAGTTGATAGTCTGCTTTAGTTTCCAGACTCTGTGGAGAGAGAGATGCATGAGGTATGGGCCATTACCTATCATTTCCAACATCATGCCTATTCGGGTCTGCAATCTGCTCTACGCTATGGCAAAAATATCAACTGTCAGAGCAATGGGATTCTAAAAAGCGACAAATAAATTAAATTCGCCTGAGTGAACAGAAGTGCATTTGGCTCTGAACTCAATATTCCACAATGGCTACTATGAGCACACAACGTACACTGAAAAATGAACTTTGCCTTCTTCACAAGTCTGAAATATAAAATAAGGAAATATCCCGCTGTTGCTGCTGAAGATTTGAAAAGCTAAAGCACTATGAGCATCTCATCGAGTGGTGCAAAATGGGAGACAATCTTGAGCAAAAGCACCTTTGCTTGCTGCATCAAAAGAAAATCAGCAGGGCTACTCCTCCTGGCAAACCAACAACCCAACAAAGCAAACAATCAAAGGGTCACGTACTCCACTGTCTAAAGCATCTGGATGGATGGACTGAGGGCATTCTTCTCAAGAAAAAAGCCCGTGAGGGGAGCACTGTCATGTAGGCATTCCTGGAAGTGTGCCTGGAAGGTCCCTCATGAGTCTCCCTTTCCCCAGGCTACAGCTCCCTCAGCACCTCCTCATTGGGCTTGTGCACCCACCCCTCCCCAGCTCCCTTGCCCTTCTGCGCACACGCTCCAGCCCCTCAAGCTCTTTCTGCTTCACAGGGGCCCAGATGTGGACACAGCACTCCAGCTGCCGCCACAGCCCTGCCCAGCACAGGCCACAGCTCACTGCCCTGCTCCTGCTGCCCCACTATTGCTGACACACGCTGCCTCATCTTCAGCTACTCTTGACTGGCACCCTGGCTCCCTTTGTCCCAGGCAGCTCTGAGAGCGCAAAATTTCAATTTTGACTTCAGATACAGCGTCCAGAACTTCAGGATGACGTTCCTGTTCTGAGCAACACAAGACAGCAGTCCAAGTCTTTCAACTTGTCCCCCTCTCCCAGCTTCAATGGCATTTTCAAACGGAGTTATCAAGGCAGACCACACAATAGAAAGTATCAAAAGACACCTGTAGCCTCTGGGGTTTGCCTCAGAAATATGTCCAGAACTATGCAGTTTTTGTCTTTTGCCACATGGGATATGAGTAGGCCCAAAAGAATTCATGGACAACACAATCATCTCTTTTTTCAACTTATCAAAAATATGGTCACTCCCACTGGACTCTGCTACTGACCACTCTGCCTGAAGAGGCAAAACAACCACCTGGCAATAAAGGCACCAAATCTCTGACTTCAAACTGCAGCTCCACAGTATGTCTCTGAAATACTCCCAGGTAAGCATGAAGCTCGTGGGACAAAGCACTCCAAAGAGCCTGTGTGGCCATGTCGACCATTTTTGGGCCTTTAGCTCCTTGGCCACCCTGTTGAGTGGCACAGGTCTCTTCAGATCACAATATCCTCTACATATCCAACGTGGCTGAGCTCGGTGCCTTGGACATGCTCCCTCCTCTGGGGCTGGGGAGCCTTCATGCTTCACGCTGGCCCCTAGCAGAATCCCAGCAAGCTGGGGCCTAAACGCGACACATCAAAGCCCATTCTCCAGCTCTCACTGTCTGGCGAGGGAATTGTTAGTTCCTGGGAGGGTTCCAGCACTCAGCATCCTCAGCTACCAACACCAAGTGCTGGCTGGTCAGAAATTTGCAGCTCTGTCTTGAAGTAAAAACAGCACCAGCCAGAACTGGCACTTACCGGCTCGGAATCTTCAGCTTGTGCTGTGACCACAGTTGGAGGCTTGTGGCCACTTTGCTCCTCTTTGGCCTCATCTCCAGTGGCTGAGAGAGACAGAGGAGACTCTGCTGTTGGCTCCAGACTCTGTGGAGAGAGAGAAGCATGAGGGCCGGGTCATTATCTATCAATTCGAACCTTATATCTATTCAGACCTACAACCTGCTCTACACTAGGTCGAAATCATAAACTATCAGAGCAATGGGATTGTAAGCCAGTCCTACTAAAGTCATGTGGGCTGATTCAACAGAGCTGCATCTGTCTCTGAATTCAATATTCCACAATGGCTATTATCAGCAAGCAGCGTTCTCTCTGAAAACTGACCCTTGACTTGTTTAAAGCTCTGAAATAGGAAATTAGGAACTAGCCAAATGTTGCCACTATAGACATGGAAAATTAAAACACTCTCAGCATCTCATCCAGTGGTGCAAAATGGGAGACAATCTGGAGCAAAAGCACCTTTGCTTGCTGCTCAAGTAGAAAATGAGCAAACCAACAGCCCAAGAAACCAAACACTCACAGGGTCACCTACTCCATTGTCTATGGCATCTGCATGCACTGAGGCCATTCTTGTGGTGGAAACGGCCCTGGTGAGGAGCACTGTCATGTAGGCATTCCTGGAAGTGTGCCTGGAAGGTCCCTCATGAGTCTCCCTTTCCCCAGGCTACAGCTCCCTCAGCACCTCCTCATTGGGCTTGTGCACCCACCCCTCCCCAGCTCCCTTGCCCTTCTGCGCACACGCTCCAGCCCCTCAAGCTCTTTCTGCTTCACAGGGGCCCAGATGTGGACACAGCACTCCAGCTGCCGCCACAGCCCTGCCCAGCACAGGCCACAGCTCACTGCCCTGCTCCTGCTGCCCCACTATTGCTGACACAGGCCAGCACGGCCTTGGCCTTCTTGGCCACCTGGGCACACGCTGCCTCATCTTCAGCTGCTCTTGACAGGCACTCCTGCCTCCTTTTGTCCACCTTCCACATTGGACTTCAGATAAAGTATCCCAAATTTCAAGATAGCTTTTCTCCTCTTAGCAACACAGGACAGCACTCCAAGTCTTTCAGCTCTTCCCCCTCTGCAGGCTCCATTGGCATTTTCAAATGGAGTTATCAAGAATAGAATACACCACACAGTAGAAAGTATCAAGAGACACATGTAGCCTTTGGCTTTTGCCTCAGCAATGGGTCCACAACTATGCAGTTTTTGTCTTTGGCTACACGAGACATGTGTAGGCCCATAAGGATCTATGGACAACACGATCATCTCTTTTGCAGCTTCCCTAAAACAGGCTACTTCACACTGCATTCAGCTACTGACCACTCTGCCTGAAGAGGCAAAAGAACAACCTGGCAATAAGGGCCCCAAATCTCTGACTTCCTCCTGCAACTCCACAATGTGTCTCTGAAATACTGCCACGTAAGCACAGGCAAGAAGCTCGTGGGGACCCAGCATCCCAAAGAGCCAGGGAGGTCAGATCAGCCTTTGGTGTGCCTCTAGCTCCTTGGCCACCCTGTGGAGTGGCACACGTCTCTCCAGAGCGCAGTGTCCCCTACGTATCCAACGTGGCTGAGCTCAGTGCCTTGGACATGCTCCCTCCTCTGGGGCTCAGGAGCCTTCATGCTTCACGCTGGCCCCTAGCAGAATCCCAGCAAGCTGGGGCCTAAACACGACACATCAAAGCCCATTCTCCAGCTCTCACAGGTTTGCAGGGCAATTCCTAACTCCTGACAGGACTCCAGCACTCAACAACCTCAGCCACCAAAAGCATTTGCTGGTTGGTAAAAACTTTGCAGCTGTGTCTTGCACTAAAGACAGCACTAGCCAGAACTGGCACTTACCGGCTCAAAATCTTCAGCATGTGTTGCGACAACAGTTGGAGTCTTGTGGCAACTTTGCTCCTCTTTGGCCTCGTCTCCAGTGGCTGAGAGAGACAGAGGAGAGTCTGCTGTTGCCTCAGGGCTCTGTGGAGAGAGAGAAGCATGAGGGACGGGTCATTGCCAATCTTTTCTAACCTTCTTTCTATTCAGCTCTACAACCTGCTCTACTAAGGCAAAATCATCAACTGTCAGAGCAATGGCATTCTAACTCACTCCAACTAAATTAAAACGAGCAGATACAACAGAACTGCGTGTGGCTCTGATTTCAACATTCCACAACGGCTACTATCAGCAAGCGACGTTCTCTCTGAAAAGTGACCTCTGACATGTTTAAAGCTCTGAAATGGGAAAATAGGAACTAGCCAAGCGTTGCTGCTGCATACGTGGAAAACTAAAACACTCAGGACTCCAGCACTCAGCAAACTCAACCACCAACAGCAAATGCAGGCTGGTCAGAAACTTGCAGCTCTGTCTTGCACCAAAGACCGCAGCAGCCAGAACTGCCACTTACCGGCTTGAAATATTTAGGCTTTGTTGTTATCATTTTTGGAGCCTTGCGGTAATTTTGCTCCTCTTTGTCCTTGAGTCCTGGAGCTGACAGAGCCAGTTGATAGTCTGCTTTAGTTTCCAGACTCTGTGGAGAGAGAGATGCATGAGGTATGGGCCATTACCTATCATTTCCAACATCATGCCTATTCGGGTCTGCAATCTGCTCTACGCTATGGCAAAAATATCAACTGTCAGAGCAATGGGATTCTAAAAAGCGACAAATAAATTAAATTCGCCTGAGTGAACAGAAGTGCATTTGGCTCTGAACTCAATATTCCACAATGGCTACTATGAGCACACAACGTACACTGAAAAATGAACTTTGCCTTCTTCACAAGTCTGAAATATAAAATAAGGAAATATCCCGCTGTTGCTGCTGAAGATTTGAAAAGCTAAAGCACTATGAGCATCTCATCGAGTGGTGCAAAATGGGAGACAATCTTGAGCAAAAGCACCTTTGCTTGCTGCATCAAAAGAAAATCAGCAGGGCTACTCCTCCTGGCAAACCAACAACCCAACAAAGCAAACAATCAAAGGGTCACGTACTCCACTGTCTAAAGCATCTGGATGGATGGACTGAGGGCATTCTTCTCAAGAAAAAAGCCCGTGAGGGGAGCACTGTCATGTAGGCATTCCTGGAAGTGTGCCTGGAAGGTCCCTCATGAGTCTCCCTTTCCCCAGGCTACAGCTCCCTCAGCACCTCCTCATTGGGCTTGTGCACCCACCCCTCCCCAGCTCCCTTGCCCTTCTGCGCACACGCTCCAGCCCCTCAAGCTCTTTCTGCTTCACAGGGGCCCAGATGTGGACACAGCACTCCAGCTGCCGCCACAGCCCTGCCCAGCACAGGCCACAGCTCACTGCCCTGCTCCTGCTGCCCCACTATTGCTGACACACGCTGCCTCATCTTCAGCTACTCTTGACTGGCACCCTGGCTCCCTTTGTCCCAGGCAGCTCTGAGAGCGCAAAATTTCAATTTTGACTTCAGATACAGCGTCCAGAACTTCAGGATGACGTTCCTGTTCTGAGCAACACAAGACAGCAGTCCAAGTCTTTCAACTTGTCCCCCTCTCCCAGCTTCAATGGCATTTTCAAACGGAGTTATCAAGGCAGACCACACAATAGAAAGTATCAAAAGACACCTGTAGCCTCTGGGGTTTGCCTCAGAAATATGTCCAGAACTATGCAGTTTTTGTCTTTTGCCACATGGGATATGAGTAGGCCCAAAAGAATTCATGGACAACACAATCATCTCTTTTTTCAACTTATCAAAAATATGGTCACTCCCACTGGACTCTGCTACTGACCACTCTGCCTGAAGAGGCAAAACAACCACCTGGCAATAAAGGCACCAAATCTCTGACTTCAAACTGCAGCTCCACAGTATGTCTCTGAAATACTCCCAGGTAAGCATGAAGCTCGTGGGACAAAGCACTCCAAAGAGCCTGTGTGGCCATGTCGACCATTTTTGGGCCTTTAGCTCCTTGGCCACCCTGTTGAGTGGCACAGGTCTCTTCAGATCACAATATCCTCTACATATCCAACGTGGCTGAGCTCGGTGCCTTGGACATGCTCCCTCCTCTGGGGCTGGGGAGCCTTCATGCTTCACGCTGGCCCCTAGCAGAATCCCAGCAAGCTGGGGCCTAAACGCGACACATCAAAGCCCATTCTCCAGCTCTCACTGTCTGGCGAGGGAATTGTTAGTTCCTGGGAGGGTTCCAGCACTCAGCATCCTCAGCTACCAACACCAAGTGCTGGCTGGTCAGAAATTTGCAGCTCTGTCTTGAAGTAAAAACAGCACCAGCCAGAACTGGCACTTACCGGCTCGGAATCTTCAGCTTGTGCTGTGACCACAGTTGGAGGCTTGTGGCCACTTTGCTCCTCTTTGGCCTCATCTCCAGTGGCTGAGAGAGACAGAGGAGACTCTGCTGTTGGCTCCAGACTCTGTGGAGAGAGAGAAGCATGAGGGCCGGGTCATTATCTATCAATTCGAACCTTATATCTATTCAGACCTACAACCTGCTCTACACTAGGTCGAAATCATAAACTATCAGAGCAATGGGATTGTAAGCCAGTCCTACTAAAGTCATGTGGGCTGATTCAACAGAGCTGCATCTGTCTCTGAATTCAATATTCCACAATGGCTATTATCAGCAAGCAGCGTTCTCTCTGAAAACTGACCCTTGACTTGTTTAAAGCTCTGAAATAGGAAATTAGGAACTAGCCAAATGTTGCCACTATAGACATGGAAAATTAAAACACTCTCAGCATCTCATCCAGTGGTGCAAAATGGGAGACAATCTGGAGCAAAAGCACCTTTGCTTGCTGCTCAAGTAGAAAATGAGCAAACCAACAGCCCAAGAAACCAAACACTCACAGGGTCACCTACTCCATTGTCTATGGCATCTGCATGCACTGAGGCCATTCTTGTGGTGGAAACGGCCCTGGTGAGGAGCACTGTCATGTAGGCATTCCTGGAAGTGTGCCTGGAAGGTCCCTCATGAGTCTCCCTTTCCCCAGGCTACAGCTCCCTCAGCACCTCCTCATTGGGCTTGTGCACCCACCCCTCCCCAGCTCCCTTGCCCTTCTGCGCACACGCTCCAGCCCCTCAAGCTCTTTCTGCTTCACAGGGGCCCAGATGTGGACACAGCACTCCAGCTGCCGCCACAGCCCTGCCCAGCACAGGCCACAGCTCACTGCCCTGCTCCTGCTGCCCCACTATTGCTGACACAGGCCAGCACGGCCTTGGCCTTCTTGGCCACCTGGGCACACGCTGCCTCATCTTCAGCTGCTCTTGACAGGCACTCCTGCCTCCTTTTGTCCACCTTCCACATTGGACTTCAGATAAAGTATCCCAAATTTCAAGATAGCTTTTCTCCTCTTAGCAACACAGGACAGCACTCCAAGTCTTTCAGCTCTTCCCCCTCTGCAGGCTCCATTGGCATTTTCAAATGGAGTTATCAAGAATAGAATACACCACACAGTAGAAAGTATCAAGAGACACATGTAGCCTTTGGCTTTTGCCTCAGCAATGGGTCCACAACTATGCAGTTTTTGTCTTTGGCTACACGAGACATGTGTAGGCCCATAAGGATCTATGGACAACACGATCATCTCTTTTGCAGCTTCCCTAAAACAGGCTACTTCACACTGCATTCAGCTACTGACCACTCTGCCTGAAGAGGCAAAAGAACAACCTGGCAATAAGGGCCCCAAATCTCTGACTTCCTCCTGCAACTCCACAATGTGTCTCTGAAATACTGCCACGTAAGCACAGGCAAGAAGCTCGTGGGGACCCAGCATCCCAAAGAGCCAGGGAGGTCAGATCAGCCTTTGGTGTGCCTCTAGCTCCTTGGCCACCCTGTGGAGTGGCACACGTCTCTCCAGAGCGCAGTGTCCCCTACGTATCCAACGTGGCTGAGCTCAGTGCCTTGGACATGCTCCCTCCTCTGGGGCTCAGGAGCCTTCATGCTTCACGCTGGCCCCTAGCAGAATCCCAGCAAGCTGGGGCCTAAACACGACACATCAAAGCCCATTCTCCAGCTCTCACAGGTTTGCAGGGCAATTCCTAACTCCTGACAGGACTCCAGCACTCAACAACCTCAGCCACCAAAAGCATTTGCTGGTTGGTAAAAACTTTGCAGCTGTGTCTTGCACTAAAGACAGCACTAGCCAGAACTGGCACTTACCGGCTCAAAATCTTCAGCATGTGTTGCGACAACAGTTGGAGTCTTGTGGCAACTTTGCTCCTCTTTGGCCTCGTCTCCAGTGGCTGAGAGAGACAGAGGAGAGTCTGCTGTTGCCTCAGGGCTCTGTGGAGAGAGAGAAGCATGAGGGACGGGTCATTGCCAATCTTTTCTAACCTTCTTTCTATTCAGCTCTACAACCTGCTCTACTAAGGCAAAATCATCAACTGTCAGAGCAATGGCATTCTAACTCACTCCAACTAAATTAAAACGAGCAGATACAACAGAACTGCGTGTGGCTCTGATTTCAACATTCCACAACGGCTACTATCAGCAAGCGACGTTCTCTCTGAAAAGTGACCTCTGACATGTTTAAAGCTCTGAAATGGGAAAATAGGAACTAGCCAAGCGTTGCTGCTGCATACGTGGAAAACTAAAACACTCAGGACTCCAGCACTCAGCAAACTCAACCACCAACAGCAAATGCAGGCTGGTCAGAAACTTGCAGCTCTGTCTTGCACCAAAGACCGCAGCAGCCAGAACTGCCACTTACCGGCTTGAAATATTTAGGCTTTGTTGTTATCATTTTTGGAGCCTTGCGGTAATTTTGCTCCTCTTTGTCCTTGAGTCCTGGAGCTGACAGAGCCAGTTGATAGTCTGCTTTAGTTTCCAGACTCTGTGGAGAGAGAGATGCATGAGGTATGGGCCATTACCTATCATTTCCAACATCATGCCTATTCGGGTCTGCAATCTGCTCTACGCTATGGCAAAAATATCAACTGTCAGAGCAATGGGATTCTAAAAAGCGACAAATAAATTAAATTCGCCTGAGTGAACAGAAGTGCATTTGGCTCTGAACTCAATATTCCACAATGGCTACTATGAGCACACAACGTACACTGAAAAATGAACTTTGCCTTCTTCACAAGTCTGAAATATAAAATAAGGAAATATCCCGCTGTTGCTGCTGAAGATTTGAAAAGCTAAAGCACTATGAGCATCTCATCGAGTGGTGCAAAATGGGAGACAATCTTGAGCAAAAGCACCTTTGCTTGCTGCATCAAAAGAAAATCAGCAGGGCTACTCCTCCTGGCAAACCAACAACCCAACAAAGCAAACAATCAAAGGGTCACGTACTCCACTGTCTAAAGCATCTGGATGGATGGACTGAGGGCATTCTTCTCAAGAAAAAAGCCCGTGAGGGGAGCACTGTCATGTAGGCATTCCTGGAAGTGTGCCTGGAAGGTCCCTCATGAGTCTCCCTTTCCCCAGGCTACAGCTCCCTCAGCACCTCCTCATTGGGCTTGTGCACCCACCCCTCCCCAGCTCCCTTGCCCTTCTGTGCACACGCTCCAGCCCCTCAAGCTCTTTCTGCTTCACAGGGGCCCAGATGTGGACACAGCACTCCAGCTGCCGCCACAGCCCTGCCCAGCACAGGCCACAGCTCACTGCCCTGCTCCTGCTGCCCCACTATTGCTGACACACGCTGCCTCATCTTCAGCTACTCTTGACTGGCACCCTGGCTCCCTTTGTCCCAGGCAGCTCTGAGAGCGCAAAATTTCAATTTTGACTTCAGATACAGCGTCCAGAACTTCAGGATGACGTTCCTGTTCTGAGCAACACAAGACAGCAGTCCAAGTCTTTCAACTTGTCCCCCTCTCCCAGCTTCAATGGCATTTTCAAACGGAGTTATCAAGGCAGACCACACAATAGAAAGTATCAAAAGACACCTGTAGCCTCTGGGGTTTGCCTCAGAAATATGTCCAGAACTATGCAGTTTTTGTCTTTTGCCACATGGGATATGAGTAGGCCCAAAAGAATTCATGGACAACACAATCATCTCTTTTTTCAACTTATCAAAAATATGGTCACTCCCACTGGACTCTGCTACTGACCACTCTGCCTGAAGAGGCAAAACAACCACCTGGCAATAAAGGCACCAAATCTCTGACTTCAAACTGCAGCTCCACAGTATGTCTCTGAAATACTCCCAGGTAAGCATGAAGCTCGTGGGACAAAGCACTCCAAAGAGCCTGTGTGGCCATGTCGACCATTTTTGGGCCTTTAGCTCCTTGGCCACCCTGTTGAGTGGCACAGGTCTCTTCAGATCACAATATCCTCTACATATCCAACGTGGCTGAGCTCGGTGCCTTGGACATGCTCCCTCCTCTGGGGCTGGGGAGCCTTCATGCTTCACGCTGGCCCCTAGCAGAATCCCAGCAAGCTGGGGCCTAAACGCGACACATCAAAGCCCATTCTCCAGCTCTCACTGTCTGGCGAGGGAATTGTTAGTTCCTGGGAGGGTTCCAGCACTCAGCATCCTCAGCTACCAACACCAAGTGCTGGCTGGTCAGAAATTTGCAGCTCTGTCTTGAAGTAAAAACAGCACCAGCCAGAACTGGCACTTACCGGCTCGGAATCTTCAGCTTGTGCTGTGACCACAGTTGGAGGCTTGTGGCCACTTTGCTCCTCTTTGGCCTCATCTCCAGTGGCTGAGAGAGACAGAGGAGACTCTGCTGTTGGCTCCAGACTCTGTGGAGAGAGAGAAGCATGAGGGCCGGGTCATTATCTATCAATTCGAACCTTATATCTATTCAGACCTACAACCTGCTCTACACTAGGTCGAAATCATAAACTATCAGAGCAATGGGATTGTAAGTCAGTCCTACTAAAGTCATGTGGGCTGATTCAACAGAGCTGCATCTGTCTCTGAATTCAATATTCCACAATGGCTATTATCAGCAAGCAGCGTTCTCTCTGAAAACTGACCCTTGACTTGTTTAAAGCTCTGAAATAGGAAATTAGGAACTAGCCAAATGTTGCCACTATAGACATGGAAAATTAAAACACTCTCAGCATCTCATCCAGTGGTGCAAAATGGGAGACAATCTGGAGCAAAAGCACCTTTGCTTGCTGCTCAAGTAGAAAATGAGCAAACCAACAGCCCAAGAAACCAAACACTCACAGGGTCACCTACTCCATTGTCTATGGCATCTGCATGCACTGAGGGCATTCTTGTGGTGGAAACGGCCCTGGTGAGGAGCACTGTCATGTAGGCATTCCTGGAAGTGTGCCTGGAAGGTCCCTCATGAGTCTCCCTTTCCCCAGGCTACAGCTCCCTCAGCACCTCCTCATTGGGCTTGTGCACCCACCCCTCCCCAGCTCCCTTGCCCTTCTGCGCACACGCTCCAGCCCCTCAAGCTCTTTCTGCTTCACAGGGGCCCAGATGTGGACACAGCACTCCAGCTGCCGCCACAGCCCTGCCCAGCACAGGCCACAGCTCACTGCCCTGCTCCTGCTGCCCCACTATTGCTGACACAGGCCAGCACGGCCTTGGCCTTCTTGGCCACCTGGGCACACGCTGCCTCATCTTCAGCTGCTCTTGACAGGCACTCCTGCCTCCTTTTGTCCACCTTCCACATTGGACTTCAGATAAAGTATCCCAAATTTCAAGATAGCTTTTCTCCTCTTAGCAACACAGGACAGCACTCCAAGTCTTTCAGCTCTTCCCCCTCTGCAGGCTCCATTGGCATTTTCAAATGGAGTTATCAAGAATAGAATACACCACACAGTAGAAAGTATCAAGAGACACATGTAGCCTTTGGCTTTTGCCTCAGCAATGGGTCCACAACTATGCAGTTTTTGTCTTTGGCTACACGAGACATGTGTAGGCCCATAAGGATCTATGGACAACACGATCATCTCTTTTGCAGCTTCCCTAAAACAGGCTACTTCACACTGCATTCAGCTACTGACCACTCTGCCTGAAGAGGCAAAAGAACAACCTGGCAATAAGGGCCCCAAATCTCTGACTTCCTCCTGCAACTCCACAATGTGTCTCTGAAATACTGCCACGTAAGCACAGGCAAGAAGCTCGTGGGGACCCAGCATCCCAAAGAGCCTGTGAGGTCAGATCAGCCTTTGGTGTGCCTCTAGCTCCTTGGCCACCCTGTGGAGTGGCACACGTCTCTCCAGAGCGCAGTGTCCCCTACGTATCCAACGTGGCTGAGCTCAGTGCCTTGGACATGCTCCCTCCTCTGGGGCTCAGGAGCCTTCATGCTTCACGCTGGCCCCTAGCAGAATCCCAGCAAGCTGGGGCCTAAACACGACACATCAAAGCCCATTCTCCAGCTCTCACAGGTTTGCAGGGCAATTCCTAACTCCTGACAGGACTCCAGCACTCAACAACCTCAGCCACCAAAAGCATTTGCTGGTTGGTAAAAACTTTGCAGCTGTGTCTTGCACTAAAGACAGCACTAGCCAGAACTGGCACTTACCGGCTCAAAATCTTCAGCTTGTGTTGCGACAACAGTTGGAGTCTTGTGGCAACTTTGCTCCTCTTTGGCCTCGTCTCCAGTGGCTGAGAGAGACAGAGGAGAGTCTGCTGTTGCCTCAGGGCTCTGTGGAGAGAGAGAAGCATGAGGGACGGGTCATTGCCAATCTTTTCTAACCTTCTTTCTATTCAGCTCTACAACCTGCTCTACTAAGGCAAAATCATCAACTGTCAGAGCAATGGCATTCTAACTCACTCCAACTAAATTAAAACGAGCAGATACAACAGAACTGCGTGTGGCTCTGATTTCAACATTCCACAACGGCTACTATCAGCAAGCGACGTTCTCTCTGAAAAGTGACCTCTGACATGTTTAAAGCTCTGAAATGGGAAAATAGGAACTAGCCAAGCGTTGCTGCTGCATACGTGGAAAACTAAAACACTCAGGACTCCAGCACTCAGCAAACTCAACCACCAACAGCAAATGCAGGCTGGTCAGAAACTTGCAGCTCTGTCTTGCACCAAAGACCGCAGCAGCCAGAACTGCCACTTACCGGCTTGAAATATTTAGGCTTTGTTGTTATCATTTTTGGAGCCTTGCGGTAATTTTGCTCCTCTTTGTCCTTGAGTCCTGGAGCTGACAGAGCCAGTTGATAGTCTGCTTTAGTTTCCAGACTCTGTGGAGAGAGAGATGCATGAGGTATGGGCCATTACCTATCATTTCCAACATCATGCCTATTCGGGTCTGCAATCTGCTCTACGCTATGGCAAAAATATCAACTGTCAGAGCAATGGGATTCTAAAAAGCGACAAATAAATTAAATTCGCCTGAGTGAACAGAAGTGCATTTGGCTCTGAACTCAATATTCCACAATGGCTACTATGAGCACACAACGTACACTGAAAAATGAACTTTGCCTTCTTCACAAGTCTGAAATATAAAATAAGGAAATATCCCGCTGTTGCTGCTGAAGATTTGAAAAGCTAAAGCACTATGAGCATCTCATCGAGTGGTGCAAAATGGGAGACAATCTTGAGCAAAAGCACCTTTGCTTGCTGCATCAAAAGAAAATCAGCAGGGCTACTCCTCCTGGCAAACCAACAACCCAACAAAGCAAACAATCAAAGGGTCACGTACTCCACTGTCTAAAGCATCTGGATGGATGGACTGAGGGCATTCTTCTCAAGAAAAAAGCCCGTGAGGGGAGCACTGTCATGTAGGCATTCCTGGAAGTGTGCCTGGAAGGTCCCTCATGAGTCTCCCTTTCCCCAGGCTACAGCTCCCTCAGCACCTCCTCATTGGGCTTGTGCACCCACCCCTCCCCAGCTCCCTTGCCCTTCTGCGCACACGCTCCAGCCCCTCAAGCTCTTTCTGCTTCACAGGGGCCCAGATGTGGACACAGCACTCCAGCTGCCGCCACAGCCCTGCCCAGCACAGGCCACAGCTCACTGCCCTGCTCCTGCTGCCCCACTATTGCTGACACACGCTGCCTCATCTTCAGCTACTCTTGACTGGCACCCTGGCTCCCTTTGTCCCAGGCAGCTCTGAGAGCGCAAAATTTCAATTTTGACTTCAGATACAGCGTCCAGAACTTCAGGATGACGTTCCTGTTCTGAGCAACACAAGACAGCAGTCCAAGTCTTTCAACTTGTCCCCCTCTCCCAGCTTCAATGGCATTTTCAAACGGAGTTATCAAGGCAGACCACACAATAGAAAGTATCAAAAGACACCTGTAGCCTCTGGGGTTTGCCTCAGAAATATGTCCAGAACTATGCAGTTTTTGTCTTTTGCCACATGGGATATGAGTAGGCCCAAAAGAATTCATGGACAACACAATCATCTCTTTTTTCAACTTATCAAAAATATGGTCACTCCCACTGGACTCTGCTACTGACCACTCTGCCTGAAGAGGCAAAACAACCACCTGGCAATAAAGGCACCAAATCTCTGACTTCAAACTGCAGCTCCACAGTATGTCTCTGAAATACTCCCAGGTAAGCATGAAGCTCGTGGGACAAAGCACTCCAAAGAGCCTGTGTGGCCATGTCGACCATTTTTGGGCCTTTAGCTCCTTGGCCACCCTGTTGAGTGGCACAGGTCTCTTCAGATCACAATATCCTCTACATATCCAACGTGGCTGAGCTCGGTGCCTTGGACATGCTCCCTCCTCTGGGGCTGGGGAGCCTTCATGCTTCACGCTGGCCCCTAGCAGAATCCCAGCAAGCTGGGGCCTAAACGCGACACATCAAAGCCCATTCTCCAGCTCTCACTGTCTGGCGAGGGAATTGTTAGTTCCTGGGAGGGTTCCAGCACTCAGCATCCTCAGCTACCAACACCAAGTGCTGGCTGGTCAGAAATTTGCAGCTCTGTCTTGAAGTAAAAACAGCACCAGCCAGAACTGGCACTTACCGGCTCGGAATCTTCAGCTTGTGCTGTGACCACAGTTGGAGGCTTGTGGCCACTTTGCTCCTCTTTGGCCTCATCTCCAGTGGCTGAGAGAGACAGAGGAGACTCTGCTGTTGGCTCCAGACTCTGTGGAGAGAGAGAAGCATGAGGGCCGGGTCATTATCTATCAATTCGAACCTTATATCTATTCAGACCTACAACCTGCTCTACACTAGGTCGAAATCATAAACTATCAGAGCAATGGGATTGTAAGTCAGTCCTACTAAAGTCATGTGGGCTGATTCAACAGAGCTGCATCTGTCTCTGAATTCAATATTCCACAATGGCTATTATCAGCAAGCAGCGTTCTCTCTGAAAACTGACCCTTGACTTGTTTAAAGCTCTGAAATAGGAAATTAGGAACTAGCCAAATGTTGCCACTATAGACATGGAAAATTAAAACACTCTCAGCATCTCATCCAGTGGTGCAAAATGGGAGACAATCTGGAGCAAAAGCACCTTTGCTTGCTGCTCAAGTAGAAAATGAGCAAACCAACAGCCCAAGAAACCAAACACTCACAGGGTCACCTACTCCATTGTCTATGGCATCTGCATGCACTGAGGGCATTCTTGTGGTGGAAACGGCCCTGGTGAGGAGCACTGTCATGTAGGCATTCCTGGAAGTGTGCCTGGAAGGTCCCTCATGAGTCTCCCTTTCCCCAGGCTACAGCTCCCTCAGCACCTCCTCATTGGGCTTGTGCACCCACCCCTCCCCAGCTCCCTTGCCCTTCTGCGCACACGCTCCAGCCCCTCAAGCTCTTTCTGCTTCACAGGGGCCCAGATGTGGACACAGCACTCCAGCTGCCGCCACAGCCCTGCCCAGCACAGGCCACAGCTCACTGCCCTGCTCCTGCTGCCCCACTATTGCTGACACAGGCCAGCACGGCCTTGGCCTTCTTGGCCACCTGGGCACACGCTGCCTCATCTTCAGCTGCTCTTGACAGGCACTCCTGCCTCCTTTTGTCCACCTTCCACATTGGACTTCAGATAAAGTATCCCAAATTTCAAGATAGCTTTTCTCCTCTTAGCAACACAGGACAGCACTCCAAGTCTTTCAGCTCTTCCCCCTCTGCAGGCTCCATTGGCATTTTCAAATGGAGTTATCAAGAATAGAATACACCACACAGTAGAAAGTATCAAGAGACACATGTAGCCTTTGGCTTTTGCCTCAGCAATGGGTCCACAACTATGCAGTTTTTGTCTTTGGCTACACGAGACATGTGTAGGCCCATAAGGATCTATGGACAACACGATCATCTCTTTTGCAGCTTCCCTAAAACAGGCTACTTCACACTGCATTCAGCTACTGACCACTCTGCCTGAAGAGGCAAAAGAACAACCTGGCAATAAGGGCCCCAAATCTCTGACTTCCTCCTGCAACTCCACAATGTGTCTCTGAAATACTGCCACGTAAGCACAGGCAAGAAGCTCGTGGGGACCCAGCATCCCAAAGAGCCTGTGAGGTCAGATCAGCCTTTGGTGTGCCTCTAGCTCCTTGGCCACCCTGTGGAGTGGCACACGTCTCTCCAGAGCGCAGTGTCCCCTACGTATCCAACGTGGCTGAGCTCAGTGCCTTGGACATGCTCCCTCCTCTGGGGCTCAGGAGCCTTCATGCTTCACGCTGGCCCCTAGCAGAATCCCAGCAAGCTGGGGCCTAAACACGACACATCAAAGCCCATTCTCCAGCTCTCACAGGTTTGCAGGGCAATTCCTAACTCCTGACAGGACTCCAGCACTCAACAACCTCAGCCACCAAAAGCATTTGCTGGTTGGTAAAAACTTTGCAGCTGTGTCTTGCACTAAAGACAGCACTAGCCAGAACTGGCACTTACCGGCTCAAAATCTTCAGCTTGTGTTGCGACAACAGTTGGAGTCTTGTGGCAACTTTGCTCCTCTTTGGCCTCGTCTCCAGTGGCTGAGAGAGACAGAGGAGAGTCTGCTGTTGCCTCAGGGCTCTGTGGAGAGAGAGAAGCATGAGGGACGGGTCATTGCCAATCTTTTCTAACCTTCTTTCTATTCAGCTCTACAACCTGCTCTACTAAGGCAAAATCATCAACTGTCAGAGCAATGGCATTCTAACTCACTCCAACTAAATTAAAACGAGCAGATACAACAGAACTGCGTGTGGCTCTGATTTCAACATTCCACAACGGCTACTATCAGCAAGCGACGTTCTCTCTGAAAAGTGACCTCTGACATGTTTAAAGCTCTGAAATGGGAAAATAGGAACTAGCCAAGCGTTGCTGCTGCATACGTGGAAAACTAAAACACTCAGGACTCCAGCACTCAGCAAACTCAACCACCAACAGCAAATGCAGGCTGGTCAGAAACTTGCAGCTCTGTCTTGCACCAAAGACCGCAGCAGCCAGAACTGCCACTTACCGGCTTGAAATATTTAGGCTTTGTTGTTATCATTTTTGGAGCCTTGCGGTAATTTTGCTCCTCTTTGTCCTTGAGTCCTGGAGCTGACAGAGCCAGTTGATAGTCTGCTTTAGTTTCCAGACTCTGTGGAGAGAGAGATGCATGAGGTATGGGCCATTACCTATCATTTCCAACATCATGCCTATTCGGGTCTGCAATCTGCTCTACGCTATGGCAAAAATATCAACTGTCAGAGCAATGGGATTCTAAAAAGCGACAAATAAATTAAATTCGCCTGAGTGAACAGAAGTGCATTTGGCTCTGAACTCAATATTCCACAATGGCTACTATGAGCACACAACGTACACTGAAAAATGAACTTTGCCTTCTTCACAAGTCTGAAATATAAAATAAGGAAATATCCCGCTGTTGCTGCTGAAGATTTGAAAAGCTAAAGCACTATGAGCATCTCATCGAGTGGTGCAAAATGGGAGACAATCTTGAGCAAAAGCACCTTTGCTTGCTGCATCAAAAGAAAATCAGCAGGGCTACTCCTCCTGGCAAACCAACAACCCAACAAAGCAAACAATCAAAGGGTCACGTACTCCACTGTCTAAAGCATCTGGATGGATGGACTGAGGGCATTCTTCTCAAGAAAAAAGCCCGTGAGGGGAGCACTGTCATGTAGGCATTCCTGGAAGTGTGCCTGGAAGGTCCCTCATGAGTCTCCCTTTCCCCAGGCTACAGCTCCCTCAGCACCTCCTCATTGGGCTTGTGCACCCACCCCTCCCCAGCTCCCTTGCCCTTCTGCGCACACGCTCCAGCCCCTCAAGCTCTTTCTGCTTCACAGGGGCCCAGATGTGGACACAGCACTCCAGCTGCCGCCACAGCCCTGCCCAGCACAGGCCACAGCTCACTGCCCTGCTCCTGCTGCCCCACTATTGCTGACACACGCTGCCTCATCTTCAGCTACTCTTGACTGGCACCCTGGCTCCCTTTGTCCCAGGCAGCTCTGAGAGCGCAAAATTTCAATTTTGACTTCAGATACAGCGTCCAGAACTTCAGGATGACGTTCCTGTTCTGAGCAACACAAGACAGCAGTCCAAGTCTTTCAACTTGTCCCCCTCTCCCAGCTTCAATGGCATTTTCAAACGGAGTTATCAAGGCAGACCACACAATAGAAAGTATCAAAAGACACCTGTAGCCTCTGGGGTTTGCCTCAGAAATATGTCCAGAACTATGCAGTTTTTGTCTTTTGCCACATGGGATATGAGTAGGCCCAAAAGAATTCATGGACAACACAATCATCTCTTTTTTCAACTTATCAAAAATATGGTCACTCCCACTGGACTCTGCTACTGACCACTCTGCCTGAAGAGGCAAAACAACCACCTGGCAATAAAGGCACCAAATCTCTGACTTCAAACTGCAGCTCCACAGTATGTCTCTGAAATACTCCCAGGTAAGCATGAAGCTCGTGGGACAAAGCACTCCAAAGAGCCTGTGTGGCCATGTCGACCATTTTTGGGCCTTTAGCTCCTTGGCCACCCTGTTGAGTGGCACAGGTCTCTTCAGATCACAATATCCTCTACATATCCAACGTGGCTGAGCTCGGTGCCTTGGACATGCTCCCTCCTCTGGGGCTGGGGAGCCTTCATGCTTCACGCTGGCCCCTAGCAGAATCCCAGCAAGCTGGGGCCTAAACGCGACACATCAAAGCCCATTCTCCAGCTCTCACTGTCTGGCGAGGGAATTGTTAGTTCCTGGGAGGGTTCCAGCACTCAGCATCCTCAGCTACCAACACCAAGTGCTGGCTGGTCAGAAATTTGCAGCTCTGTCTTGAAGTAAAAACAGCACCAGCCAGAACTGGCACTTACCGGCTCGGAATCTTCAGCTTGTGCTGTGACCACAGTTGGAGGCTTGTGGCCACTTTGCTCCTCTTTGGCCTCATCTCCAGTGGCTGAGAGAGACAGAGGAGACTCTGCTGTTGGCTCCAGACTCTGTGGAGAGAGAGAAGCATGAGGGCCGGGTCATTATCTATCAATTCGAACCTTATATCTATTCAGACCTACAACCTGCTCTACACTAGGTCGAAATCATAAACTATCAGAGCAATGTGATTGTAAGTCAGTCCTACTAAAGTCATGTGGGCTGATTCAACAGAGCTGCATCTGTCTCTGAATTCAATATTCCACAATGGCTATTATCAGCAAGCAGCGTTCTCTCTGAAAACTGACCCTTGACTTGTTTAAAGCTCTGAAATAGGAAATTAGGAACTAGCCAAATGTTGCCACTATAGACATGGAAAATTAAAACACTCTCAGCATCTCATCCAGTGGTGCAAAATGGGAGACAATCTGGAGCAAAAGCACCTTTGCTTGCTGCTCAAGTAGAAAATGAGCAAACCAACAGCCCAAGAAACCAAACACTCACAGGGTCACCTACTCCATTGTCTATGGCATCTGCATGCACTGAGGCCATTCTTGTGGTGGAAACGGCCCTGGTGAGGAGCACTGTCATGTAGGCATTCCTGGAAGTGTGCCTGGAAGGTCCCTCATGAGTCTCCCTTTCCCCAGGCTACAGCTCCCTCAGCACCTCCTCATTGGGCTTGTGCACCCACCCCTCCCCAGCTCCCTTGCCCTTCTGCGCACACGCTCCAGCCCCTCAAGCTCTTTCTGCTTCACAGGGGCCCAGATGTGGACACAGCACTCCAGCTGCCGCCACAGCCCTGCCCAGCACAGGCCACAGCTCACTGCCCTGCTCCTGCTGCCCCACTATTGCTGACACAGGCCAGCACGGCCTTGGCCTTCTTGGCCACCTGGGCACACGCTGCCTCATCTTCAGCTGCTCTTGACAGGCACTCCTGCCTCCTTTTGTCCACCTTCCACATTGGACTTCAGATAAAGTATCCCAAATTTCAAGATAGCTTTTCTCCTCTTAGCAACACAGGACAGCACTCCAAGTCTTTCAGCTCTTCCCCCTCTGCAGGCTCCATTGGCATTTTCAAATGGAGTTATCAAGAATAGAATACACCACACAGTAGAAAGTATCAAGAGACACATGTAGCCTTTGGCTTTTGCCTCAGCAATGGGTCCACAACTATGCAGTTTTTGTCTTTGGCTACACGAGACATGTGTAGGCCCATAAGGATCTATGGACAACACGATCATCTCTTTTGCAGCTTCCCTAAAACAGGCTACTTCACACTGCATTCAGCTACTGACCACTCTGCCTGAAGAGGCAAAAGAACAACCTGGCAATAAGGGCCCCAAATCTCTGACTTCCTCCTGCAACTCCACAATGTGTCTCTGAAATACTGCCACGTAAGCACAGGCAAGAAGCTCGTGGGGACCCAGCATCCCAAAGAGCCAGGGAGGTCAGATCAGCCTTTGGTGTGCCTCTAGCTCCTTGGCCACCCTGTGGAGTGGCACACGTCTCTCCAGAGCGCAGTGTCCCCTACGTATCCAACGTGGCTGAGCTCAGTGCCTTGGACATGCTCCCTCCTCTGGGGCTCAGGAGCCTTCATGCTTCACGCTGGCCCCTAGCAGAATCCCAGCAAGCTGGGGCCTAAACACGACACATCAAAGCCCATTCTCCAGCTCTCACAGGTTTGCAGGGCAATTCCTAACTCCTGACAGGACTCCAGCACTCAACAACCTCAGCCACCAAAAGCATTTGCTGGTTGGTAAAAACTTTGCAGCTGTGTCTTGCACTAAAGACAGCACTAGCCAGAACTGGCACTTACCGGCTCAAAATCTTCAGCTTGTGTTGCGACAACAGTTGGAGTCTTGTGGCAACTTTGCTCCTCTTTGGCCTCGTCTCCAGTGGCTGAGAGAGACAGAGGAGAGTCTGCTGTTGCCTCAGGGCTCTGTGGAGAGAGAGAAGCATGAGGGACGGGTCATTGCCAATCTTTTCTAACCTTCTTTCTATTCAGCTCTACAACCTGCTCTACTAAGGCAAAATCATCAACTGTCAGAGCAATGGCATTCTAACTCACTCCAACTAAATTAAAACGAGCAGATACAACAGAACTGCGTGTGGCTCTGATTTCAACATTCCACAACGGCTACTATCAGCAAGCGACGTTCTCTCTGAAAAGTGACCTCTGACATGTTTAAAGCTCTGAAATGGGAAAATAGGAACTAGCCAAGCGTTGCTGCTGCATACGTGGAAAACTAAAACACTCAGGACTCCAGCACTCAGCAAACTCAACCACCAACAGCAAATGCAGGCTGGTCAGAAACTTGCAGCTCTGTCTTGCACCAAAGACCGCAGCAGCCAGAACTGCCACTTACCGGCTTGAAATATTTAGGCTTTGTTGTTATCATTTTTGGAGCCTTGCGGTAATTTTGCTCCTCTTTGTCCTTGAGTCCTGGAGCTGACAGAGCCAGTTGATAGTCTGCTTTAGTTTCCAGACTCTGTGGAGAGAGAGATGCATGAGGTATGGGCCATTACCTATCATTTCCAACATCATGCCTATTCGGGTCTGCAATCTGCTCTACGCTATGGCAAAAATATCAACTGTCAGAGCAATGGGATTCTAAAAAGCGACAAATAAATTAAATTCGCCTGAGTGAACAGAAGTGCATTTGGCTCTGAACTCAATATTCCACAATGGCTACTATGAGCACACAACGTACACTGAAAAATGAACTTTGCCTTCTTCACAAGTCTGAAATATAAAATAAGGAAATATCCCGCTGTTGCTGCTGAAGATTTGAAAAGCTAAAGCACTATGAGCATCTCATCGAGTGGTGCAAAATGGGAGACAATCTTGAGCAAAAGCACCTTTGCTTGCTGCATCAAAAGAAAATCAGCAGGGCTACTCCTCCTGGCAAACCAACAACCCAACAAAGCAAACAATCAAAGGGTCACGTACTCCACTGTCTAAAGCATCTGGATGGATGGACTGAGGGCATTCTTCTCAAGAAAAAAGCCTGTGAGGGGAGCACTGTCATGTAGGCATTCCTGGAAGTGTGCCTGGAAGGTCCCTCATGAGTCTCCCTTTCCCCAGGCTACAGCTCCCTCAGCACCTCCTCATTGGGCTTGTGCACCCACCCCTCCCCAGCTCCCTTGCCCTTCTGTGCACACGCTCCAGCCCCTCAAGCTCTTTCTGCTTCACAGGGGCCCAGATGTGGACACAGCACTCCAGCTGCCGCCACAGCCCTGCCCAGCACAGGCCACAGCTCACTGCCCTGCTCCTGCTGCCCCACTATTGCTGACACACGCTGCCTCATCTTCAGCTACTCTTGACTGGCACCCTGGCTCCCTTTGTCCCAGGCAGCTCTGAGAGCGCAAAATTTCAATTTTGACTTCAGATACAGCGTCCAGAGCTTCAGGGTGACGTTCCTGTTCTGAGCAACACAAGACAGCAGTCCAAGTCTTTCAACTTGTCCCCCTCTCCCAGCTTCAATGGCATTTTCAAACGGAGTTATCAAGGCAGACCACACAATAGAAAGTATCAAAAGACACCTGTAGCCTCTGGGGTTTGCCTCAGAAATATGTCCAGAACTATGCAGTTTTTGTCTTTTGCCACATGGGATATGAGTAGGCCCAAAAGAATTCATGGACAACACAATCATCTCTTTTTTCAACTTATCAAAAATATGGTCACTCCCACTGGACTCTGCTACTGACCACTCTGCCTGAAGAGGCAAAACAACCACCTGGCAATAAAGGCACCAAATCTCTGACTTCAAACTGCAGCTCCACAGTATGTCTCTGAAATACTCCCAGGTAAGCATGAAGCTCGTGGGACAAAGCACTCCAAAGAGCCTGTGTGGCCATGTCGACCATTTTTGGGCCTTTAGCTCCTTGGCCACCCTGTGGAGTGGCACAGGTCTCTTCAGATCACAATATCCTCTACATATCCAACGTGGCTGAGCTCGGTGCCTTGGACATGCTCCCTCCTCTGGGGCTCAGGAGCCTTCATGCTTCACGCTGGCCCCTAGCAGAATCCCAGCAAGCTGGGGCCTAAATGCGACACATCAAAGCCCATTCTCCAGCTCTCACTGTCTGGCGAGGGAATTGCTAGTTCCTGGGAGGGTTCCAGCACTCAGCATCCTCAGCTACCAACACCAAGTGCTGACTGGTCGGAAATTTGCAGCTCTGTCTTGAAGTAAAAACAGCACCAGCCAGAACTGGCACTTACCGGCTCAAAATCTTCAGCTTGTGCTGTGACCACAGTTGGAGGCCTGTGGCAACTTTGCTCCTCTTTGGCCTCATCTCCAGTGGCTGAGAGAGACAGAGGAGAGTCTGCTGTTGCCTCAGGGCTCTGTGGAGAGAGAGAAGCATGAGGGATGGGTCATTGCCAATCTTTTCTAACCTTCTTTCTATTCAGCTCTACAACCTGCTCTACTAAGGCAAAATCATCAACTGTCAGAGCAATGGCATTCTAACTCACTGCAACTAAATTAAAATGAGCAGATACAACAGAACTGCGTGTGGCTCTGATTTCAATATTCCACAACGGCTACTATCAGCAAGCGACGTTCTCTCTGAAAAGTGACCTCTGACATGTTTAAATCTCTGAAATAGGGAATTAGCAAATAGCCACGTGTTGCTGCTGCATATGTTGAAAACTAAAACACTCAGGACTCCAGCACTCAGCAAACTCAACCACCAACAGCAAATGCAGGCTGGTCAGAAACTTGCAGCTCTGTCTTGCACCAAAGACCGCAGCAGCCAGAACTGCCACTTACCGGCTTGAAATATTTAGGCTTTGTTGTTATCATTTTTGGAGCCTTGCGGTAATTTTGCTCCTCTTTGTCCTTGAGTCCTGGAGCTGACAGAGTTAGTTGATAGTCTGCTTTAGTTTTGAGATTCTGTGGAGAGAGAGATGCATGAGGTATGGGCCATTACCTATCATTTCCAACATCATGTCTATTCGGGTCTGCAATCTGCTCTACGCTATGGCGAACATATCAACTGTCAGAGCAATGGGATTCTAAAAAGCTACAAATAAATGAAATTCGCCTGAGTGAACAGAAGTGCATATGGCTCTGAACTCAATATTCCACAATGGCTACTATGAGCACGCAATGTACACTGAAAAATGAGCTTTGCCTTCTTTACAAGTCTGAAATATAAAATAAGGAAATATCCCGCTGTTGCTGCTGAAGATTTGAAAAGCTAAAGCACTATGAGCATCTCATCGAGTGGTGCAAAATGGGAGACAATCTTGAGCAAAAGCACCTTTGCTTGCTGCATCAAAAGAAAATCAGCAGGGCTACTCCTCCTGGCAAACCAACAACCCAACAAAGCAAACAATCAAAGGGTCACGTACTCCACTGTCTAAAGCATCTGGATGGATGGACTGAGGGCATTCTTCTCAAGAAAAAAGCCCGTGTGGGGAGCACTGTCATGTAGGCATTCCTGGAAGTGTGCCTGGAAGGTCCCTCATGAGTCTCCCTTTCCCCAGGCTACAGCTCCCTCAGCACCTCCTCATTGGGCTTGTGCACCCACCCCTCCCCAGCTCCCTTGCCCTTCTGCGCACACGCTCCAGCCCCTCAAGCTCTTTCTGCTTCACAGGGGCCCAGATGTGGACACAGCACTCCAGCTGCTGCCACAGCCCTGCCCAGCACAGGCCACAGCTCACTGCCCTGCTCCTGCTGCCCCATTATTGCTGACACAGGCCAGCACGGCCTTGGCCTTCTTGGCCACCTGGGCACACGCTGCCTCATCTTCAGCTGCTCTTGACTGGCTCCTTTGGTCCCAGGCATCTTCCTAGACGCAAACTTGCATTTTTAACTTAAGATACAGCATCTGGAGCTTTAGGATGTTGTTCCTGTTCTGAACAACACAAGACAGCAGTCCAAGTCTTTCAACTTGTCCCCCTCACCCAGCATCAATGGCATTTTCAAATGGAGTTATCAAGTCGAAACAAACAATAAAAAGTATCAAAAGACACTTGACTTTTCACTTCCGTAATGGGTCCACAACTATGCAGTTTTTCTCTTTAACCACACAAGACATGAGTAGGCCCACAGGGATTCATAGAAAACACAATCACCTCTTTACAGCTTCTCTAAAACCAGTGGACTCACACTGAACTCTGCTACTGACCACTCTGCCTGAAGAGGCAAAAGAACAACCTGGCAATAAGGGCCCCAAATCTCTGACTTCCTCCTGCAACTCCACAATGTGTCTCTGAAATACTGCCACGTAAGCACAGGCAAGAAGCTCGTGGGGACCCAGCATCCCAAAGAGCCTGTGAGGTCAGATCAGCCTTTGGTGTGCCTCTAGCTCCTTGGCCACCCTGTGGAGTGCCACACGTCTCTCCAGAACGCAGTGTCCCCTACGTATCCAACGTGGCTGAGCTCAGTGCCTTGGACATGCTCCCTCCTCTGCGGCTCAGGAGCCTTCATGCTTCACGCTGGCCCCTAGCAGAATCCCAGCAAGCTGGGGCCTAAACACAACACATCAAAGCCCATTCTCCAGCTCTCACAGGTTTGCACGGCAATTCCTAACACCTGACAGGACTCCAGCACTCAACAACCTCAGCCACCATAAGAAATTGCTGGCTGGTAAAACACTTGAGCTCTGTCTCTTGCTACATTGAGCAAAAATCAGGACTGGCACTTACCTGATTGAAATAGTCTCTTTGTTCTGAGACAACTTTTAGAGCCTTCAGGTCATTTAACTCGTCTTTGACCTTGACTCTAAGAGATGAGAGACTCTGTGGAAGGACTGCTTTTGCTTTCAACATCTGTGGAGAGAGAGATGCATGTAGGATGGGCTATTACCTATCATTTCTAACCTTCTTTCTATTCATCTCTACAACCAGCTCTTCTAAGGCAAAATCATCAACTGTCAGAGCAATGGCATTCTAACTCACTGCAACTAAATTAAAATGAGCAGATACAACAGAACTACGTGTGGCTCTGATTTCAATATTTCACAACGGCTACTATCAGCAAGCGACGTTCTCTCTCACAAGTGACCTCTAACATGTTTAAAGCTCTGAAATAGGGAATTAGGAAAGAGCCACGTGTTGCTGCTGCATATGTTGAAAAATAAAACACTCAGGACTCCAGCACTCAGAAAACTCAACCACCAACAGCAAATGCAGGCTGGTCAGAAACTTGCAGCTCTGTCTTGCACCAAAGACCGCAGCAGCCAGAACTGCCACTTACCGGCTTGAAATATTTAGGCTTTGTTGTTATCATTTTTGGAGCCTTGCAGAAATTTCGCTCCTCTTTGTCCTTGAGTCCTGGAGTTGACAGAGTCAGTTGATAGTCCGTTTTAGTTTTGAGACTCTGTGGAGAGAGAGATGCATGAGATATGGGCCATTACCTATCATTTCCAACATCATGTCTATTCGGGTCTGCAATCTGCTCTACGCTATGGCGAAAATATCAACTGTCAGAGCAATGGGATTCTAAAAAGGTACAAATAAATTAAATTCGCCTGAGTGAACAGAAGTGCATATGGCTCTGAATTCAATATTCCACAACGGGTACTCTCAGCAAGCAACATTATCTCTCAAAACAGACCTCTGACAGGTTTAATGCTCTGAAATAGGGAATTCAGAATGAGCCACCTGTTGCTGCTGCATATGTTGAAAAATAAAACACTCACAACTCCAGCACTCAGCAAATTCAGCCAAAAGGAGAAAATGCAGGCTTTTCAGAAACTTGCAACTCTGTCTTGCAAAAAAGATCAGCATCAGCCAGAACTGCCACTTACCAGCTTGAAATATTTAGGCTTTGTTGTTGCCATTTTTGGAGCCTTGCGATAATGTCGCTCCCCTTTGTTCTTGAGTCCTGGAGCTGACAGAGCCAGTTGATAGTCTGCTTTAGTTTCCAGACTCTGTGGAGAGAGAGATGCATGAGGTATGGGCCATTACCTATCATTTCCAACATCATGTCTATTCGGGTCTGCAATCTGCTCTACGCTATGGCAAAAATATCAACTGTCAGAGCAATGGGATTCTAAAAAGCGACAAATAAATTAAATTCGCCTGAGTGAACAGATGTGCATATGGCTCTGAACTCAATATTCCACAATGGCTACTATGAGCACGCAATGTACACTGAAAAATGAGCTTTGCCTTCTTTACAAGTCTGAAATATAAAATAAGGAAATATCCCGCTGTTGCTGCTGAAGATTTGAAAAGCTAAAGCACTATGAGCATCTCATCGAGTGGTGCAAAATGGGAGACAATCTTGAGCAAAAGCACCTTTGCTTGCTGCATCAAAAGAAAATCAGCAGGGCTACTCCTCCTGGCAAACCAACAACCCAACAAAGCAAACAATCAAAGGGTCACGTACTCCACTGTCTAAAGCATGTGGATGGATGGACTGAGGGCATTCTTCTCAAGAAAAAAGCCCGTGAGGGGAGCACTGTCATGTAGGCATTCCTGGAAGTGTGCCTGGAAGGTCCCTCATGAGTCTCCCTTTCCCCAGGCTACAGCTCCCTCAGCACCTCCTCATTGGGCTTGTGCACCCACCCCTCCCCAGCTCCCTTGCCCTTCTGCGCACACGCTCCAGCCCCTCAAGCTCTTTCTGCTTCACAGGGGCCCAGATGTGGACACAGCACTCCAGCTGCTGCCACAGCCCTGCCCAGCACAGGCCACAGCTCACTGCCCTGCTCCTGCTGCCCCACTATTGCTGACACAGGCCAGCACGGCCTTGGCCTTCTTGGCCACCTGGGCACACGCTGCCTCGTCTTCAGCTGCTCTTGACTGGCTCCTTTGGTCCCAGGCAACTTCCTAGATGCAAACTTGCAATTTTAACTTAAGATACAGCATCTGGAGCTTTAGGATGTTGTTCCTGTTCTGAACAACACAAGACAGCAGTCCAAGTCTTTCAACTTGTCCCCCTCTCCCAGCATCAATGGCATTTTCCCATGGAGTTATCAAGTCGAAACAAACAATAAAAAGTATCAAAAGACACTTGACTTTTCGCTTCCGCAATGGGTCCACAACTATGCAGTTTTTCTCTTTAACCACACAAGACATGGGTAGGCCCACAGGGATTCATAGAAAACACAATCACCTCTTTACAGCTTCTCTAAAACCAGTGGACTCACACTGAACTCTGCTACTGACCACTCTGCCTGAAGAGGCAAAAGAACAACCTGGCAATAAAGGCACCAAATCTCTGACTTCCACCTGCAACTTCTCAATGTGTCTCTGAAATACTGCCACATAAGCACAGACAAGAAGTTCGTGGGGACAAAGCTTCCCAAAATGCCTATGAGGTCAGATCAAGAATTTCTGTTCCTCTAGCTCCTTGGCCATTCTGTGGAGTGGCACAGGTCTCTCCAGACCGCAGTGTCCCCTATGAATCCAACACGACTGAGCCTAATTCCTTTGACATGCTCGCTCCTCTGGGGCTGGGGAAGATTCGTGTTTGATGCTGGCCCCTAGCAGAATCCCAACAAGCTGGGGCTGAAACATGACTGATCACAGCCCATTTTACAGGTCTCACTGTCTGGAGAGGGAATTGCTAACTCCTGACAGGACTCTAGCACTCCGCATTCTCAGCTACCAACAGCAAGGGGTGGCTGGTCAAACACCTGCAGCTCTGTCTTGTGCCTTGACAGCAACAGCCAGGACTGGCACTTACCTGTTTGAAGTATTCAAGTTGTGCTGAGACAACTTTTAGATTCTTCAGGTCATTTTGCTCCTTTTTGACCGTCTCTCTCGGAGCTGAGAGACTCTGTGGAGAGTCAGCTTTTGGTTCAGGGCTCTGTGGACAGAGGGATGCATGAGGGATGGGCCGTTACCTATCATTTCTAACATCATGTCTATTTGACTCTACGGTCAGCTCTACACAAAGGAGAAATGATAAACTGTCAGAGCAATTGGATTCTAAGTCATTCCCACTAATTTAAGGTCATTCCCACTAAATTAATGTGGGCTCCTCCAAGAGAACTGCATCTGTCTCTGAATTCAATATTCCCCAATGGCTACTATCAGCTAGCAATGTACACACTACAAAATGAGCTTGGCCTTCTATAAGGTTCAGAAATAGAAAATTAGGATATAGCCAGCTGTTGCTGCTGAAGACATGAAAAGCTAAAAACACTATCAGAATCACATCGAGTGGCGCAAAAGGGCAGGAAATCTGGAGTAAAAGGATCTTTGCTCGTTGCCTAAAGAGAAAATGAGCAGGGCTAGTCCTCCTGGCGATGCAACAACCCAACAAAGCAAACAATCAAAGGGTCACGTACTCCACTGTCTAAAGCATCTGAATGCACTGAGGGCATTCTTGTGGTGGAAATGTCCCTTCTGAGCACCACGGTCATGTAGGCATTCCTGGAAGTGTGCCTGGAAGGTCCCTCATGAGTCTCCCTTTCCCCAGGCTACAGCTCCCTCAGCACCTCCTCATTGGGCTTGTGCACCCACCCCTCCCCAGCTCCCTTGCCCTTCTGCGCACACGCTCCAGCCCCTCAAGCTCTTTCTGCTTCACAGGGGCCCAGATGTGGACACAGCACTCCAGCTGCCGCCACAGCCCTGCCCAGCACAGGCCACAGCTCACTGCCCTGCTCCTGCTGCCCCACTATTGCTGACACAGGCCAGCACGGCCTTGGCCTTCTTGGCCACCTGGGCACACGCTGCCTCATCTTCAGCTGCTCTTGACAGGCACTCCTGCCTTCTATGGTCCCAGGCATCTCCCTAGATGCAAACTTGCACTTTTAACTTAAGATACAGGATCCAGAATTTCAGGATGAGCTTCCTGTTCTGAGCAACACAAGATAGCAGTCCAAGTCGTTCAACTTTTCCCCCTCTCCCAGCTTCAATAACATTTTCAAATGGAGTTATCAAGGAAAACCACACAATAGAAAGTGTCAAAAGACACATGTAGGCTCTGGCTTTTGCCTCAGAAATGTGTCCAGAATTATGCAGTTTTTCTCTTTTGCCTCACAGGACATGAGTAGGCCCACAGGGATCCCATGGACAACACAGTCATCTCTTTGCAGCTTCTCTGAAACAAATGCACTCACACTGGATTCAGCTGCTGACCATTTTGCCTGAAGAGGCAAAAAAACAACCTGGCAATAATGGTATTGATTCTCTAATTTCCACTTGCAACTCCACAACGTGTCTCTGAAATACTGCCACATAAGCACACCCAGGAATCTCATGGCGAGAAAACACACAAAACATCCTGTGTGTTGAGATCAGCCTTTGGTGTGCCTCTAGCTCCTTGGCCACCCTGTGGAGTGGCACACGTCTCTCCAGAGCGCAGTGTCCCCTACGTATCCAACGTGGCTGAGCTCAGTGCCTTGGACATGCTCCCTCCTCTGCGGCTCAGGAGCCTTCATGCTTCACGCTGGCCCCTAGCAGAATCCCAGCAAGCTGGGGCCTAAACACGACACATCAAAGCCCATTCTCCAGCTCTCACTGGTTTGCAGGGCAATTCCTAACACCTGACAGGACTCCAGCACTCAGCAACCTCAGCCACCAACACCGAGTGCTGGCTGGTCAGAAAATTGCAGCTGTGTCTTGCACTAAAGACAGCACCAGCCAGAACTGGCACTTACCGGCTTGAAATATTTAGGCTTTGTTGTGACACCAATTAGAGGCTCGCGATCCTTTTGCTTCTCTCTGCCCGTGTCTCCCTGAGCTGAGAGAGTCACAGGAGAGTCTTCTGTGTTTTTCAGGCGCTGTGGAGAGAGAGATGCATGAGAAATGGGCCATTTCCTAACATTTCTAACATCATGTCTATTCGGCTCTACAATCTTCTCTACTCTAAGACAAAAACATAAAGTATCAGAGCAATGGGTTTCATACTCATTCCAACTTCATTGAAATGGGCTGATTCAACAGAACTGTATATGGCTCTGAATTCAATATTCCACAATGGCTACTATGAGCAAGCAGCATTGTCTCTGAAAACTGACCTTTGACTTGTTTAAAGCTCTGAAATAGGAAATTAGGAAGTAGCCCCCTGTTGCTGCTACAGACATGGAAATTGAAAACATAATCATCATCTCCTGTAGTGGTGCAAAAGGCAAGAAAATCTTGAGCAAAAGCACCTTTGCTTGTTGCAAAAAGACAAAGTGAGCTGGGCAACTCCTCCTGGCAAACCAACTACCCATGAAAACAAACAATCACATGGTCACCTAGTCCACTGTCTATGGCATCTGCATACTCTGAGGGTGTTCTTGTGGTGGAAATGGCCCTTCAGAGACACACTGTCATGTAGGCATTCCTGGAAGTGTGCCTGGAAGGTCCCTCATGAGTCTCCCTTTCCCCAGGCTACAGCTCCCTCAGCACCTCCTCATTGGGCTTGTGCACCCACCCCTCCCCAGCTCCCTTGCCCTTCTGTGCACACGCTCCAGCCCCTCAAGCTCTTTCTGCTTCACAGGGGCCCAGATGTGGACACAGCACTCCAGCTGCCGCCACAGCCCTGCCCAGCACAGGCCACAGCTCACTGCCCTGCTCCTGCTGCCCCACTATTGCTGACACAGGCCAGCACGGCCTTGGCCTTCTTGGCCACCTGGGCACACGCTGCCTCCTCTTCAGCTGCTCTTGACGGGCACTCCTGCCTCCTTTGGTCCCAGGCATCTCCCTAGATGCAAACTTGCACTTTTAACTTAAGATACAGAATCTGGAACTTCAGGATGACGTACCTTTTCTGAGCAACACAAGACAGCACTCCAAGTCTTCCAAATTTTTCCCCCTCTTCCAGCTTCAATAGCATTTTCACATGGAGTTATCAAGGCAGACCACGCAATAGAAAGTATCAAAAGACACATGTAGCCTCTGGGGTTTGCCTCAGCAATGGGTCCACAACTATGCAGTTTTTCTCTTTAACCACACAAGACATGAGTAGGCCCACAGGGATTCATAGAAAATACAATCACCTCTTTACAGCTTCCCTAAAACAGGCTACTTCACACTGCATTCAGCTACTGACCACTCTGCCTGAAGAGGCAGAAGAACAACCTGGCAATAAAGGCACCAAATCTCTGACTTCCACCTGCAACTTCTCAATGTGTCTCTGAAGTACTGCCACATAAGCACAGCCAAGATGTTCGTGGGGACAAAGCTTCCCAAAATGCCTATGAGGTCAGATCAAGAATTTCTATTCCTCTAGCTCCTTGGCCATTCTGTGGAGTGGCACAGGTCTCTCCAGACCGCAGTGTCCCCTACGAATCCAACACGACTGAGCCTAATTCCTTTGACATGCTCGCTCCTCTGGGGCTGGGGAAGATTCGTGTTTAATGCTGACCCCTAGCAGAATCCCAACAAGCTGGGGCTGAAACATGACTGATCACAGCCCATTTTACAGGTCTCACTGTCTGGAGAGGGAATTGCTAACTCCTGACAGGACTCTAGCACTCCGCATTCTCAGCTACCAACAGCAAGGGGTGGCTGGTCAAACACCTGCAGCTCTGTCTTGTGCCTTGACAGCAACAGCCAGGACTGGCACTTACCTGTTTGAAATATTCAAGTTGTGCTGAGACAACTTTTAGATTCTTCAGGTCATTTTGCTCCTTTTTGACCGTCTCTCTCGGAGCTGAGAGACTCTGTGGAGAGTCAGCTTTTGGTTCAGGGCTCTGTGGACAGAGGGATGCATGAGGGATGGGCCGTTACATATCATTTCTAACATCATGTCTATTTGACTCTACGGTCAGCTCTACACAAAGGAGAAATGATAAACTGTCAGAGCAATTGGATTCTAAGTAATTCCCACTAAATTAATGTGGGCTCCTCCAAGAGAACTGCATCTGTCTCTGAATTCAATATTCCCCAATGGCTACTATCAGCTAGCAATGTACACACTACAAAATGAACTTGGCCTTCTTTAAGGTTCAGAAATAGAAAATTAGGATATAGCCAGCTGTTGCTGCTGAAGACATGAAAAGCTAAAAACACTATCAGAATCACATCGAGTGGCGCAAAAGGGCAGGAAATCTGGAGCAAAATGGTCTTTGCTTGTTACTTAAAGAAAAATTGAGCAGGGCTACTTGTGCTGGCAAACCAACAGCCCAAAACTCAAACAATCGCAGGGTCACCTACTTCACTATCTATGGCATCTGCATGCACTGAGGGCATTCTTGTGGTGGAAACGGCCCTGGTGAGGAGCACTGTCATGTAGGCATTCCTGGAAGTGTGCCTGGAAGGTCCCTCATGAGTCTCCCTTTCCCCAGGCTACAGCCCCCTCAGCACCTCCTCATTGGGATTGTGCACCCACCCCTCCCCAGCTCCCTTGCCCTTCTGTGCACACGCTCCAGCCCCTCAAGCTCTTTCTGCTTCACAGGGGCCCAGATGTGGACACAGCACTCCAGCTGCCGCCACAGCCCTGCCCAGCACAGGCCACAGCTCACTGCCCTGCTCCTGCTGCCCCACTATTGCTGACACAGGCCAGCACGGCCTTGGCCTTCTTGGCCACCTGGGCACACGCTGCCTCATCTTCAGCTGCTCTTGACCGGTATTCCTGACTCCTATGGTCCCAGGCATCTCCTGAGTCGCAAGGTTGCACTTTACACTTAAGATACAGGATCCAGAATTTCAGGATGAGCTTCCTGTTCTGAGCAACACAAGACAGCAGTCCAAGTCTTTCAACTTTTCCCCCTCTCCCAGCTTCAATAACATTTTCAAATGGAGTTATCAAGGAAAACCACACAATAGAAAGTGTCAAAAGACACATGCAGCCTCTGGCTTTTGCCTCAGAAATGTGTCCAGAATTATGCAGTTTTTCTCTTTTGCCTCACAGGACATGAGTAGGCCCACAGGGATCCCATGGACAACACAGTCATCTCTTTGCAGCTTCTCTGAAACAAATGCACTCACACTGGATTCAGCTGCTGACCATTTTGCCTGAAGAGGCAAAAAAACAACCTGGCAATAATGGTATTGATTCTCTAATTTCCACTTGCAACTCCACAACGTGTCTCTGAAATACTGCCACATAAGCACACCCAGGAATCTCATGGCGAGAAAACACACAAAACATCCTGTGTGTTGAGATCAGCCTTTGGTGTGCCTCTAGCTCCTTGGCCACCCTGTGGAGTGGCACACGTCTCTCCAGAGCGCAGTGTCCCCTACGTATCCAACGTGGCTGAGCTCAGTGCCTTGGACATGCTCCCTCCTCTGCGGCTCAGGAGCCTTCATGCTTCACGCTGGCCCCTAGCAGAATCCCAGCAAGCTGGGGCCTAAACACGACACATCAAAGCCCATTCTCCAGCTCTCACTGGTTTGCAGGGCAATTCCTAACTTCTGACAGGACTCCAGCACTCAGCAACCTCAGCCACAAAAAGCAATTGCTGTCTGGTCAGAAAATTGCAGCTGTGTCTTGCACTAAAGACAGCACCAGCCAGAACTGGCACTTACCGGCTTGAAATATTTAGGCTTTGTTGTGACACCAATTAGAGGCTCGCGATCCTTTTGCTTCTCTCTGCCCGTGTCTCCCTGAGCTGAGAGAGTCACAGGAGAGTCTTCTGTGTTTTTCAGGCGCTGTGGAGAGAGAGATGCATGAGAAATGGGCCATTTCCTAACATTTCTAACATCATGTCTATTCGGCTCTACAATCTTCTCTACTCTAAGACAAAAACATAAAGTATCAGAGCAATGGGTTTCATACTCATTCCAACTTCATTGAAATGGGCTGATTCAACAGAACTGTATATGGCTCTGAATTCAATATTCCACAATGGCTACTATGAGCAAGCAGCATTGTCTCTGAAAACTGACCTTTGACTTGTTTAAAGCTCTGAAATAGGAAATTAGGAAGTAGCCCCCTGTTGCTGCTACAGACATGGAAATTGAAAACATAATCATCATCTCCTGTAGTGGTGCAAAAGGCAAGAAAATCTTGAGCAAAAGCACCTTTGCTTGTTGCAAAAAGACAAAGTGAGCTGGGCAACTCCTCCTGGCAAACCAACTACCCATGAAAACAAACAATCACATGGTCACCTAGTCCACTGTCTATGGCATCTGCATACTCTGAGGGTGTTCTTGTGGTGGAAATGGCCCTTCAGAGACACACTGTCATGTAGGCATTCCTGGAAGTGTGCCTGGAAGGTCCCTCATGAGTCTCCCTTTCCCCAGGCTACAGCTCCCTCAGCACCTCCTCATTGGGCTTGTGCACCCACCCCTCCCCAGCTCCCTTGCCCTTCTGTGCACACGCTCCAGCCCCTCAAGCTCTTTCTGCTTCACAGGGGCCCAGATGTGGACACAGCACTCCAGCTGCCGCTGCAGCCCTGCCCAGCACAGGCCACAGCTCACTGCCCTGCTCCTGCTGCCCCACTATTGCTGACACAGGCCAGCACGGCCTTGGCCTTCTTGGCCACCTGGGCACACGCTGCCTCCTCTTCAGCTGCTCTTGACGGGCACTCCTGCCTCCTTTGGTCCCAGGCATCTCCCTAGATGCAAACTTGCACTTTTAACTTAAGATACAGAATCTGGAACTTCAGGATGACGTACCTTTTCTGAGCAACACAAGACAGCACTCCAAGTCTTTCAATTTTTACCCCCTCTTCCAGCTTCAATAGCATTTTCACATGGAGTTATCAAGGCAGACCACGCAATAGAAAGTATCAAAAGACACATGTAGCCTCTGGGGTTTGCCTCAGCAATGGGTCCACAACTATGCAGTTTTTCTCTTTAACCACACAAGACATGAGTAGGCCCACAGGGATTCATAGAAAATACAATCACCTCTTTACAGCTTCCCTAAAACAGGCTACTTCACACTGCATTCAGCTACTGACCACTCTGCCTGAAGAGGCAGAAGAACAACCTGGCAATAAAGGCACCAAATCTCTGACTTCCACCTGCAACTTCTCAATGTGTCTCTGAAGTACTGCCACATAAGCACAGCCAAGATGTTCGTGGGGACAAAGCTTCCCAAAATGCCTATGAGGTCAGATCAAGAATTTCTGTTCCTCTAGCTCCTTGGCCATTCTGTGGAGTGGCACAGGTCTCTCCAGACCGCAGTGTCCCCTACGAATCCAACACGACTGAGCCTAATTCCTTTGACATGCTCGCTCCTCTGGGGCTGGGGAAGATTCATGCTTGATGCTGACCCCTAGCAGAATCCCAACAAGCTGGGGCTGAAACATGACTGATCACAGCCCATTTTACAGGTCTCACTGTCTGGAGAGGGAATTGCTAACTCCTGACAGGACTCCAGCACTCCGCATTCTCAGCTACCAACAGCAAGGGGTGGCTGGTCAAACACCTGCAGCTCTGTCTTGTGCCTTGACAGCAACAGCCAGGACTGGCACTTACCTGTTTGAAATATTCAAGTTGTGCTGAGACAACTTTTAGATTCTTCAGGTCATTTTGCTCCTTTTTGACCGTCTCTCTCGGAGCTGAGAGACTCTGTGGAGAGTCAGCTTTTGGTTCAGGGCTCTGTGGACAGAGGGATGCATGAGGGATGGGCCGTTACCTATCATTTCTAACATCATGTCTATTTGACTCTACGGTCAGCTCTACACAAAGGAGAAATGATAAACTGTCAGAGCAATTGGATTCTAAGTCATTCCCACTAATTTAAGGTCATTCCCACTAAATTAATATGGGCTCCTCCAAGAGAACTGCATCTGTCTCTGAATTCAATATTCCCCAATGTCTACTATCAGCTAGCAATGTACACACTACAAAATGAACTTGGTCTTCTTTAAGGTTCAGAAATAGAAAATTAGGATATAGCCAGCTGTTGCTGCTGAAGACATGAAAAGCTAAAAACGCTATCAGAATCACATCGAGTGGTGCAAAAGGGCAGGAAATCTGGAGCAAAATGGTCTTTGCTTGTTGCTTAAAGAAAAACTGAGCAGGGCTACATCTGCTGGCAAACCAACAGCCCAAAACCCAAACAATCACAGGCTCACCTACTTCACTGTCTATGGCATCTGAATGCAATGAGGGAATTCTTGTGGGGGAAACGGCCCTGGTGAGGAGCACTGTCATGTAGGCATTCCTGGAAGTGTGCCTGGAAGGTCCCTCATGAGTCTCCCTTTCCCCAGGCTACAGCTCCCTCAGCACCTCCTCATTGGGCTTGTGCACCCACCCCTCCCCAGCTCCCTTGCCCTTCTGCGCACACGCTCCAGCCCCTCAAGCTCTTTCTGCTTCACAGGGGCCCAGATGTGGACACAGCACTCCAGCTGCCGCCACAGCCCTGCCCAGCACAGGCCACAGCTCACTGCCCTGCTCCTGCTGCCCCATTATTGCTGACACAGGCCAGCACGGCCTTGGCCTTCTTGGCCACCTGGGCACACGCTGCCTCATCTTCAGCTGCTCTTGACAGGCACTCCTGCCTCCTATGGTCCCAGGCATCTCCCTAGATGCAAACTTGCACTTTTAACTTAAGGTACAGGATCCAGAATTTCAGGATGAGCTTCCTGTTCTGAGCAACACAAGACAGCAGTCCAAGTCATTCAACTTTTCCCCCTCTCCCAGCTTCAATAACATTTTCAAATGGAGTTATCAAGGAAAACCACACAATAGAAAGTGTCAAAAGACACATGTAGGCTCTGGCTTTTGCCTCAGAAATGTGTCCAGAATTATGCAGTTTTTCTCTTTTGCCTCACAGGACATGAGTAGGCCCACAGGGATCTCATGGACAACACAGTCATCTCTTTGCAGCTTCTCTGAAACAAATGCACTCACACTGGATTCAGCTGCTGACCATTTTGCCTAAAGAGGCAAAAAAACAACCTGGCAATAATGGTATTGATTCTCTAATTTCCACTTGCAACTCCACAACGTGTCTCTGAAATATTGCCACATAAGCACACCCAGGAATCTCATGGCGAGAAAACACACAAAACATCCTGTGTGTTGAGATCAGCCTTTGGTGTGCCTCTAGCTCCTTGGCCACCCTGTGGAGTGGCACACGTCTCTCCAGAGCGCAGTGTCCCCTACGTATCCAACGTGGCTGAGCTCAGTGCCTTGGACATGCTCCCTCCTCTGCGGCTCAGGAGCCTTCATGCTTCACGCTGGCCCCTAGCAGAATCCCAGCAAGCTGGGGCCTAAACACGACACATCAAAGCCCATTCTCCAGCTCTCACTGGTTTGCAGGGCAATTCCTAACACCTGACAGGACTCCAGCACTCAGCAACCTCAGCCACAAAAAGCAATTGCTGTCTGGTCAGAAATTTTCAGCTGTGTCTTGCACTAAAGACAGCACCAGCCAGAACTGGCACTTACCGGCTTGAAATATTTAGGCTTTGTTGTGACACCAATTAGAGGCTCGCGATCCTTTTGCTTCTCTCTGCCCGTGTCTCCCTGAGCTGAGAGAGTCACAGGAGAGTCTTCTGTGTTTTTCAGGCGCTGTGGAGAGAGAGATGCATGAGAGATGGGCCATTTCCTAACATTTCTAACATCATGTCTATTCGGCTCTACAATCTTCTCTACTCTAAGACAAAAACATAAAGTATCAGAGCAATGGGTTTCATACTCATTCCAACTTCATTGAAATGGGCTGATTCAACAGAGCTGCATCTGTCTCTGAATTCAATATTCCACAATGGCTATTATCAGCAAGCAGCATTGTCTCTGAAAACTGACCTTTGACTTGTTTAAAGCTCTGAAATAGGAAATTAGGAAGTAGCCACCTGTTGCTGCTACAGACATGGAAATTTAAAACATAATCATCATCTCCTGTAGTGGTGCAAAAGGCAAGAAAATCTTGAGCAAAAGCACCTTTGCTTGTTGCAGAATGACAAAGTGAGCTGGGCAACTCCTCCTGGCAAACCAACTACCCATGAAAACAAACAATCACATGGTCACCTAGTCCACTGTCTATGGCATCTGCATACTCTGAGGGTGTTCTTGTCGTGGAAATGTCCCTTCTGAGCACCACGGTCATTTAGGCATTCCTGGAAGTGTGCCTGGAAGGTCCCTCATGAGTCTCCCTTTCCCCAGGCTACAGCTCCCTCAGCACCTCCTCATTGGGCTTGTGCACCCACCCCTCCCCAGCTCCCTTGCCCTTCTGTGCACACGCTCCAGCCCCTCAAGCTCTTTCTGCTTCACAGGGGCCCAGATGTGGACACAGCACTCCAGCTGCCGCCACAGCCCTGCCCAGCACAGGCCACAGCTCACTGCCCTGCTCCTGCTGCCCCACTATTGCTGACACAGGCCAGCACGGCCTTGGCCTTCTTGGCCACCTGGGCACACACTGCCTCATCTTCAGCTGCTCTTGACGGGCACTCCTGCCTCCTTTGGTCCCAGGCATCTCCCTAGATGCAAACTTGCACTTTTAACTTAAGATACAGCATCTGGAACTTCAGAATGATGTACCTTTTCTGAGCAACACAAGACAGCACTCCAAGTCTTTCAATTTTTACCCCCTCTTCCAGCTTCAATAGCATTTTCACATGGAGTTATCAAGGCAGACCACACAATAGAAAGTATCAAAAGACACATGTAGCCTCTGGGGTTTGCCTCAGCAATGGGTCCACAACTATGCAGTTTTTCTCTTTAACCACACAAGACATGAGTAGGCCCACAGGGATTCATAGACCTCTTTACACCTTCCCTAAAACAGGCTACTTCACACTGCATTCAGCTACTGACCACTCTGCCTGAAGAGGCAGAAGAACAACCTGGCAATAAAGGCACCAAATCTCTGACTTCCACCTGCAACTTCTCAATGTGTCTCTGAAGTACTGCCACATAAGCACAGCCAAGAAGTTCGTGGGGACAAAGCTTCCCAAAATGCCTATCAGGTCAGATCAAGAATTTCTGTGCCTCTAGCTCCTTGGCCAGTCTGTGGAGTGGCACAGGTCTCTCCAGACCGCAGTGTCCCCTATGAATCCAACACGACTGAGCCTAATTCCTTTGACATGCTCGCTCCTCTGGGGCTGGGGAAGATTCGTGTTTGATGCTGACCCCTAGCAGAATCCCAACAAGCTGGGGCTGAAACATGACTGATCACAGCCCATTTTACAGGTCTCACTGTCTGGAGAGGGAATTGCTAACTCCTGACAGGACTCCAGCACTCCGCATTCTCAGCTACCAACAGCAAGGGGTGGCTGGTCAAACACCTGCAGCTCTGTCTTGTGCCTTGACAGCAACAGCCAGGACTGGCACTTACCTGTTTGAAATATTCAAGTTGTGCTGAGACAACTTTTAGATTCTTCAGGTCATTTTGCTCCTTTTTGACCGTCTCTCTCGGAGCTGAGAGACTCTGTGGAGAGTCAGCTTTTGGTTCAGGGCTCTGTGGACAGAGGGATGCATGAGGGATAGGCCATTACATATAATTTCTAACATCATGTCTATTGACTCTACGGTCAGCTCTACACAAAGGAGAAATGATAAACTGTCAGAGCAATTGGATTCTAAGTCATTCCCACTAATTTAAGGTCATTCCCACTAAATTAATGTGGGCTCCTCCAAGAGAACTGCATCTGTCTCTGAATTCAATATTCCCCAATGGCTACTATCAGCTAGCAATGTACACACTACAAAATGAACTTGGCCTTCTTTAAGGTTCAGAAATAGAAAATTGGGATATAGCCAGCTGTTTGTGCTGAAGACATGAAAAGCTAAAAACACTATCAGAATCACATCGAGTGGTGCAAAAGGGCAGGAAATCTGGAGCAAAATGGTCTTTGCTCGTTGCTTAAAGAAAAACTGAGCAGGGCTACTTCTGCTGGCAAACCAACAGCCCAAAACCCAAACAATCAAAGGGTCATCTACTCCTTTGTCTATGGCATCTGCATGCACTGAGGGCATTCTTGTGGTGGAAACGGCCCTGGTGAGGAGCACTGTCATGTAGGCATTCCTGGAAGTGTGCCTGGAAGGTCCCTCATGAGTCTCCCTTTTCCCAGGCTACAGCTCCCTCAGCACCTCCTCATTGGGCTTGTGCACCCACCCCTCCCCAGCTCCCTTGCCCTTCTGCGCACACGCTCCAGCCCCTCAAGCTCTTTCTGCTTCACAGGGGCCCAGATGTGGACACAGCACTCCAGCTGCCGCCACAGCCCTGCCCAGCACAGGCCACAGCTCACTGCCCTGCTCCTGCTGCCCCTCTATTGCTGACACAGGCCAGCACGGCCTTGGCCTTCTTGGCCACCTGGGCACACGCTGCCTCATCTTCAGCTGCTCTTGACAGGCACTCCTGCCTCCTTTTGTCCACCTTCCACATTGGACTTCAGATAAAGTATCCCGAATTTCAAGACAGCTTTTCTCTTCTTAGCAACACAGGACAGCACTCCAAGTCTTTCAGCTCTTCCCCCTCTGAAGACTCCAATGGCATTTTCAAATGGAGTTATCAAGAATAGAATACACCACACAGTAGAAAGTATCAAGAGACACATGTAGCCTTTGGCTTTTGCCTCAGCAATGGGTCCACAACTATGCAGTTTTTGTCTTTGGCCACACGGGACATGTGTAGGCCCATAAGGATCCATGGACAACACGATCATCTCTTTGCAGCTTCCCTAAAACAGGCTACTTCACACTGCATTCAGCTACTGACCACTCTGCCTGAAGAGGCAAAAGAACAACCTGGCAATAAGGGCCCCAAATCTCTGACTTCCTCCTGCAACTCCACAATGTGTCTCTGAAATACTGCCACGTAAGCACAGGCAAGAAGCTCGTGGGGACCCAGCATCCCAAAGAGCCTGTGAGGTCAGATCAGCCTTTGGTGTGCCTCTAGCTCCTTGGCCACCCTGTGGAGTGGCACACGTCTCTCCAGAGCGCAGTGTCCCCTACGTATCCAACGTGGCTGAGCTCAGTGCCTTGGACATGCTCCCTCCTCTGGGGCTCAGGAGCCTTCATGCTTCACGCTGGCCCCTAGCAGAATCCCAGCAAGCTGGGGCCTAAACACGACACATCAAAGCCCATTCTCCAGCTCTCACTGGTTTGCAGGGCAATTCCTAACTTCTGACAGGACTCCAGCACTCAGCAACCTCAGCCACAAAAAGCAATTGCTGTCTGGTCAGAAATTTGCAGCTGTGTCTTGCACTAAAGACAGCACCAGCCAGAACTGGCACTTACCGGCTCAGAATCTTCAGCTTGTGCTGTAACAACAGTTGGAGGCCTGTGGCAACTTTGCTCCTCTTTGGCCTCGTCTCCAGTGGCTGAGAGAGACAGAGGAGAGTCTGCTGTTGGCTCAGGGCTCTGTGGAGAGAGAGAAACATGAGGGACGGGTCATTGCCAATCTTTTCTAACCTTCTTTCTCTTCAGCTCTACAACCTGCTCTACTAAGGCAAAATCATCAACTGTCAGAGCAATGGCATTCTAACTCACTGCAACTAAATTAAAATGAGCAGATACAAGAGAACTACGTGTGGCTCTGATTTCAATATTCCACAACGGCTACTATCAGCAAGCGATGTTCTCTCTGAAAAGTGACCTCTGACATGTTTAAAGCTCTGAAATGGGAAAATAGGAACTAGCCAAGCGTTGCTGCTGCATACGTGGAAAACTAAAACACTCAGGACTCCAGCACTCAGCAAACTCAACCACCAACAGCAAATGCAGGCTGGTCAAAAACTTGCAGCTCTGTCTTGCACCAAAGACCGCAGCAGCCAGAACTGCCACTTACCAGCTTGAAATATTTAGGCTTTGTTGTTATCATTTTTGGAGCCTTGCGGTAATTTTGCTCCTCTTTGTCCTTGAGTCCTGGAGCTGACAGAGCCAGTTGATAGTCTGCTTTAGTTTCCAGACTCTGTGGAGAGAGAGATGCATGAGGTATGGGCCATTACCTATCATTTCCAACATCATGTCTATTCGGGTCTGCAATCTGCTCTACGCTATGGCAAAAATATCAACTGTCAGAGCAATGGGATTCTAAAAAACTACAAATAAATTAAATTCGCCTGAGTGAACAGATGTGCATATGGCTCTGAATTCAATATTCCACAATGGCTACTATGAGCACGCAATGTACACTGAAAAATGAACTTTGCCTTCTTTACAAGTCTGAAATATAAAATAAGGAAATATCCCGCTGTTGCTGCTGAAAATTTGAAAAGCTAAAGCACTATCACCATCTCATTGAGTGGTGCAAAATGGGAGACAATCTTAAGCAAAAGCACCTTTGCTTGCTGCATCAAAAGAAAATCAGCAGGGCTACTCCTCCTGGCAAACCAACAACCCAACAAAGCAAACAATCAAAGGGTCACGTACTCCACTGTCTAAAGCATCTGGATGGATGGACTGAGGGCATTCTTCTCAAGAAAAAAGCCCGTGAGGGGAGCACTGTCATGTAGGCATTCCTGGAAGTGTGCCTGGAAGGTCCCTCATGAGTCTCCCTTTCCCCAGGCTACAGCTCCCTCAGCACCTCCTCATTGGGCTTGTGCACCCACCCCTCCCCAGCTCCCTTGCCCTTCTGCGCACACGCTCCAGCCCCTCAAGCTCTTTCTGCTTCACAGGGGCCCAGATGTGGACACAGCACTCCAGCTGCCGCCACAGCCCTGCCCAGCACAGGCCACAGCTCACTGCCCTGCTCCTGCTGCCCCACTATTGCTGACACACGCTGCCTCATCTTCAGCTGCTCTTGACTGGCACCCTGGCTCCCTTTGTCCCAGGCAGCTCTGAGAGCGCAAAATTTCAATTTTGACTTCAGATACAGCGTCGAGAGCTTCCGGGTGACGTTCCTGTTCTGAGCAACACAAGACAGCAGTCCAAGTCTTTCAACTTGTCCCCCTCTCCCAGCTTCAATGGCATTTTCAAACGGAGTTATCAAGGCAGACCACACAATAGAAAGTATCAAAAGACACCTGTAGCCTCTGGGGTTTGCCTCAGAAATATGTCCAGAACTATGCAGTTTTTGTCTTTTGCCACATGGGATATGAGTAGGCCCAAAAGAATTCATGGACAACACAATCATCTCTTTTTTCAACTTATCAAAAATATGGTCACTCCCACTGGACTCTGCTACTGACCACTCTGCCTGAAGAGGCAAAACAACCACCTGGCAATAAAGGCACCAAATCTCTGACTTCAAACTGCAGCTCCACAGTATGTCTCTGAAATACTCCCAGGTAAGCATGAAGCTCGTGGGACAAAGCACTCCAAAGAGCCTGTGTGGCCATGTCGACCATTTTTGGGCCTTTAGCTCCTTGGCCAGTCTGTGGAGTGGCACAGGTCTCTTCAGATCACAATATCCTCTACATATCCAACATGGCTGAGCTCGGTGCCTTGGACATGCTCCCTCCTCTGGGGCTCAGGAGCCTTCATGCTTCACGCTGGCCCCTAGCAGAATCCCAGCAAGCTGGGGCCTAAACGTGACACATCAAAGCCCATTCTCCAGCTCTCACTGTCTGGCGAGGGAATTGTTAGTTCCTGGGAGGGTTCCAGCACTCAGCATCCTCAGCTACCAACACCAAGTGCTGACTGGTCGGAAATTTGCAGCTCTGTCTTGAAGTAAAGACAGCACCAGCCAGAACTGGCACTTACCGGCTCGGAATCTTCAGCTTGTGCTATGACCACAGTTGGAGGCTTGTGGCCACTTTGCTCCTCTTTGGCCTCATCTCCAGTGGCTGAGAGAGACAGAGGAGATTCTGCTGTTGGCTCCAGACTCTGTGGAGAGAGAGAAGCATGAGGGCCGGGTCATTATCTATCAATTCGAACCTTATATCTATTCAGACCTACAACCTGCTCTACACTAGGTCGAAATCATAAACTATCAGAGCAATGGGATTGTAAGTCAGTCCTACTAAAGTCATGTGGGCTGATTCAACAGAGCTGCATCTGTCTCTGAATTCAATATTCCACAATGGCTATTATCAGCAAGCAGCGTTCTCTCTGAAAACTGACCTTTGACTTTTTTAAAGCTCTGAAATCAGAAATTAGGAAATAGCCAAATGTTGCCACTATAGACATGGAAAATTAAAACACTCTCAGCATCTCATCCAGTGGTGCAAAATGGATGACAATCTTGAGCAAAAGCACATTTGCCTGCTGCTAAAAGAGAAAATGAGCAGGGCTACTCCTCCTGGCAAACCAACAATCCAACAAAGCAAACAATCACATGGTCACCTACTCCATTGTCTATGGCATCTGCATGCACTGAGGGCATTCTTGTGGTGGAAACGGCCCTGGTGAGGAGCACTGTCATGTAGGCATTCCTGGAAGTGTGCCTGGAAGGTCCCTCATGAGTCTCCCTTTTCCCAGGCTACAGCTCCCTCAGCACCTCCTCATTGGGCTTGTGCACCCACCCCTCCCCAGCTCCCTTGCCCTTCTGCGCACACGCTCCAGCCCCTCAAGCTCTTTCTGCTTCACAGGGGCCCAGATGTGGACACAGCACTCCAGCTGCCGCCACAGCCCTGCCCAGCACAGGCCACAGCTCACTGCCCTGCTCCTGCTGCCCCACTATTGCTGACACAGGCCAGCACGGCCTTGGCCTTCTTGGCCACCTGGGCACACGCTGCCTCATCTTCAGCTGCTCTTGACAGGCACTCCTGCCTCCTTTTGTCCACCTTCCACATTGGACTTCAGATAAAGTATCCCAAATTTCAAGACAGCTTTTCTCTTCTTAGCAACACAGGACAGCACTCCAAGTCTTTCAGCTCTTCCCCCTCTGCAGGCTCCAACGGCATTTTCAAATGGAGTTATCAAGAATAGAATACACCACACAGTAGAAAGTATCAAGAGACACATGTAGCCTTTGGCTTTTGCCTCAGCAATGGGTCCACAACTATGCAGTTTTTGTCTTTGGCCACACGGGACATGTGTAGGCCCATAAGGATCCATGGACAACACGATCATCTCTTTGCAGCTTCCCTAAAACAGGCTACTTCACACTGCATTCAGCTACTGACCACTCTGCCTGAAGAGGCAAAAGAACAACCTGGCAATAAGGGCCCCAAATCTCTGACTTCCTCCTGCAACTCCACAATGTGTCTCTGAAATATTGCCACATAAGCACAGGCAAGAAGCTCGTGGGGACCCAGCATCCCAAAGAGCCTGTGAGGTCAGATCAGCCTTTGGTGTGCCTCTAGCTCCTTGGCCACCCTGTGGAGTGGCACACGTCTCTCCAGAGCGCAGTGTCCCCTACGTATCCAACGTGGCTGAGCTCAGTGCCTTGGACATGCTCCCTCCTCTGGGGCTCAGGAGCCTTCATGCTTCACGCTGGCCCCTAGCAGAATCCCAGCAAGCTGGGGCCTAAACACGACACATCAAAGCCCATTCTCCAGCTCTCACTGGTTTGCAGGGCAATTCCTAACTTCTGACAGGACTCCAGCACTCAACAACCTCAGCCACAAAAAGCAATTGCTGTCTGGTCAGAAATTTGCAGCTGTGTCTTGCACTAAAGACAGCACTAGCCAGAACTGGCACTTACCGGCTCAAAATCTTCAGCTTGTGCTGTAACAACAGGTGGAGGCCTGTGGCAATTTTGCTCCTCTTTGGCCTCGTCTCCAGTGGCTGAGAGAGACAGAGGAGAGTCTGCTGTTGCCTCAGGGCTCTGTGGAGAGAGCGAAGAATGAGGGACGGGTCATTGCCAATCTTTTCTAACCTTCTTTCTATTCAGTTCTCTAAACTGCTCTACTAAGGCAAAATCATAATCTGTCAGAGCAATGGGATTCTTAGAAACTCCATATAAATTAAATTCGACTGATTCAACAGAATTCCATATGGCTCTGAATTAAATATTCCACAACGGCTACTATCAGGAAAAAATGTTCTGTCTGAAAACTTATATCTCACAAGTTTAAAGCTCTGAAATGGGAAAATAGGAACTAGCCAACTGTTGAGGCTGCATACGTGGAAAACTAAAACATTCTCAGAATTACATCCCATTCTGAAATAGGGCAGGAAATCTCGAGTAGAAGATGCTTTGCTGCTGCATAAAGAGAAAATCAGCTGGTCTTGTCCTCCTAGCAAACCAACAACCCCACAAAGAAAACAATCAAAGGGTGGCCTACTCCAGTGCCTAAAGCATCTGGATGGATGGACTGAGGGGATTCTTCTCACGAAAAAGGCTCATATGGGGAGCACTGTCATGTAGGCATTCCTGGAAGTGTGCCTGGAAGGTCCCTCATGAGTCTCCCTTTCCCCAGGCTACAGCTCCCTCAGCACCTCCTCATTGGGCTTGTGCACCCACCCCTCCCCAGCTCCCTTGCCCTTCTGCGCACACGCTCCAGCCCCTCAAGCTCTTTCTGCTTCACAGGGGCCCAGATGTGGACACAGCACTCCAGCTGCCGCCACAGCCCTGCCCAGCACAGGCCACAGCTCACTGCCCTGCTCCTGCTGCCCCACTATTGCTGACACAGGCCAGCACGGCCTTGGCCTTCTTGGCCACCTGGGCACACGCTGCCTCATCTTCAGCTGCTCTTGACAGGCACTCCTGCCTCCTTTTGTCCACCTTCCACATTGGACTTTAGATAAAATATCCCAAATTTCAAGACAGCTTTTCTCTTCTTAGCAACACAGGATAGCACTCCAAGTCTTTCAGCTCTTCCCCCTCTGAAGACTCCAATGGCATTTTCAAATGGAGTTATCAATAATAGAATACACCACTCAATAGAAAGTATCAAAAGACACATGTAGCCTTTGGCTTTTGCCTCAGCAATGGGTCCACAACTATGCAGTTTTTGTCTTTGGCCTCACAGGACATGTGTAGGCCCACAGAGATCCCATGGACAACACGATCATCTCTTTTGCAGCTTCCCTAAAACAGGCTACTTCACACTGCATTCAGCTACTGACCACTCTGCCTGAAGAGGCAAAAGAACAACCAGGCAATAGGGCCCCAAATCTCTGACTTCCACCTGCAACTCCACAATGTGTCTCTGAAATACTGCCACGTAAGCACCGCCAAGATGTTCGTGGGGACCCAGCATCCCAAAGAGCCTGTGAGGTCAGATCAGCCTTTGGTGTGCCTCTAGCTCCTTGGCCACCCTGTGGAGTGGCACACGTCTCTCCAGAGCGCAGTGTCCCCTACGTATCCAACGTGGCTGAGCTCAGTGCCTTGGACATGCTCCCTCCTCTGGGGCTGGGGAGCCTTCATGCTTCACGCTGGTCCTTTCTAGTATCTCTGCCAGCTGGGGCACAATCTTGACAGATCAAAGTCCATGTTCCAGCTCTCACTGGCTGGTGCGGGAATTCTGAACTCCCAGCAGGCTTCCAGTACTCAGCATCCTCAGCTGACAGCTGCAAGTGCTGTCTGGTCAGAAATTTGCAGCTGTGTTTTGCACTAAAGACAGCACCAGCCAGAACTGGCACTTACCGGCTCAGAATCTTCATCTTGTGCTGTGACAACAGTTGGAGCCCTGCCCTCATTTTGTTCCTCATTGGCCTCCTCTCCAGAAGGTGAGTCAGTTTGTGTAGAGGCTGATATTTGTTCAGGGCTCTGTATACAACATAGATGTATGAGGGACTGGACATTACCTCTCCATTCTAACCTAACGCCTAATTAATTGTACAACCTGCTCTTCTAAGATGAAATCATAAAGTGTCAGTCCAATGGTATTCTAACTAAGTATTCCGACTAAATTAAAGTGGCCTAATTCAACAGAACTGCATTCTGGCTCTTAATTTCATATTCCACAAGAGGTATTATCTGAAAGCAATGTTTTCTTTTGAATCTGGGCTTTGATTTTTTTAAAGCTCTGCCGTTAAAAATTAGGAAATAGCCAGCTTTGCCTTTGCTATTGCTGCTTCATATAGGGATGTGGATTTTCTTTTAGGCCACCCAGCTGGCCCTCCACCCTCTACTTCCACGGGGAAGCTCACTGCTTTCTCCGCATTTCTTACACAGCGGGAACATCAAATGGTCTTTTCTCATTCACCTTAGGTTTGGCAACTCCGAATACTTCTCTCAGGTGACCTGTAGTGGACAAGGAAAATGAAGCAGATTCTTTGAGAGAACTGGCTGTGCTGATCAATCCCACAGAATAAGCCGACCCAAACAAATTTCACAGCAGGTGTCCGGGAGACATAGCTCTTTGACACTGCCAGCAAGAGAATAGGGTGATATTTCTGGCTGTGTATTTGCTTTGCCCTGTTTTTCCAGGAAATTAATACAAATTTGGTCACTATAATGCAAGTAGTTCTTTAACACTCAATGCTTCTTGTCTGCCCTTCACATAAAGCACCTTTTTTTATCCTCTCCTTCTCGTACTGGTTTTTTTGTTTGTTTGTTTGTTTGTTTTTTAATTAATTTCATGCACTAATTCTCATTAACTTGCTGGAAAGATTTGCCTAGAAAAGGTTCCCCAAAATCACTCTGAGCTAGGGAAGTTTTATTGGCAGTGAAACAGCACAGCAGCAGCTCCAGGGGTCAGGAGCAAACACTCACTGCTTTGCAGTTTGCACTTCATTGTAAAGGGAATCACTATTTTAGCACTTAGGAAAGGGTCAAGTTAGGCAGGCAAATACTTTCGTGACAAAATTTAGAAAAAGGAAACTTTCTCTGAATTTTTGGAAGAACTGCAGAAATTTTAGAAGGCCTTCTGAGAAGGTCTCCCAATTTGCATTTTAAAAGTTGTCCTGCTTGACCCAGCAAACTGAGGAAACATCAGACTCTGCTGCTACAGACTCTCCCGCAGAGGGAATGCAACCCCTGCAGGTTCCCTTGCAAATGCTGCCCACAGGCCCCCGGCTACAGACACCCTGTTTTTAGCTGAACATGTTGACAGGAGCTTTACCAAATCAGTGGCATCTCAATGCTCTTTCTGTTTCAAAATCAACCAAGTCACTAATAAAGATCAGGAAGACATACAAAATCCAGGTTAGGTTACACCCTAGGAAAATCTCTACTTACATGCCATATGCCCAAGGTAATATCCAGAATAAATAATTCCATAAACTGTGCAAGCTGCACCAACCAAATCCCTAATCATTGTAGCACTGCTGTGCAAATTTTGAACACAAGAGAAAACAAATCTCTTGTCACTGCGCAGTTGCCCTCAGATGAAAAGGAGGATGCTCCTGCGCTGAGCACGCCCAAGGGCGGCTCTGACACTGAGGCCTTCCGTGCCCCAAGGCAACCTTCTGATGTCACCACAACAACGTGGCAACCATGCCCTGACATCACAAAGCAAACGTTCTGCATTAGTCTGTGAACGTATGCAAAGCAGCCCAAAGTTCCTTACAGCGAACACAAAATAGCCGGGGAAGTTCTCCTCTGTCACAAAGTAGCACAAACTCGCCTGGTGGGCCAAACCTTGTTGTTCAAGGGATCCAAGAGTAACTTGGGGACAGAAAACAAAGAGAACTTGTAAGAAGAGTGCAAAGAAAGCTATTCAGTGAAGACCAATGGATGTAACAAAGTTTCTAAAATGCAACAAGTGGGAGAAGCACAGCAGTTTGCAGAAATTGTTATACAAGCACTTGTCTTAGGGAAAAAAATCTTGATGTTGCTAATGGGGAATCAATCATGCATATTATTGCCTAGCAGACATCTGAACATTTATACTATTGGCTATCCAGGCTCATGCGATTCTGACCAGATAGTGAAAATATTACAAAAGCTGTATACACTTCTAATAAATATTTCTGGATATGCCACGTCTGGAGACTGTGTATTGTTCATACATTGCAGTGCCCCAAGGACCTACAGCCTGTACTGCAACTGACCACTGAGATGAGACTAAACCAAAGTAAATCAGACCTTTGGCCACTGATGCTTCTGACTAAATCCAAGAATGCCTGTTCCTGTACCAAACCTGCTGCACACAGCTCAGCCTGCTGCTTCACTGCTAGGGCATCTCAAAAAAACATGTGGGGCCTGTGCCTCACCCCTGGAGCTCCTCTGGGCACATCTGTGAGCCACAGAGATGGGGTTGGGATGGTCATAAGGAAAGAGAAGGAGAAAGTTACGAAAGAATGTGGGAAGATGTAGAAGGTGGCAGGAGGAGGAAGCCAGTGAGACCAAGTAAGTAACTTCCATCAAAATTGGGAGCTCCAAGGCAGGGACTCCACAGATATGGTATAGAGACTCATCACCTGTGACTTCTTTCTCAGTTAAAAAGAATAGATAAATATCTGGGCTTTAGCTGTGTGTCTAGGTATGAAGCCATGTTAGATTTTTTTAATGTCTCCACACAAGTTTGTCGAGTTTTCTCCAAGCCTCAAGGTTCCCCAGCCCCAGGAGCACTAGTGTCCAGTTTTGTTGGTTTTGCAGGGATTAGTTTTTGGTGTGGGGGGGAAGAAGCTAGCCATGGAAGTGCTATTTCTGTGAGGAGCTGATAAAAGCTTTCTCCCTGCCTGGTAACACCAATCACTGCCTTGCTCTGAGAATAGGCACATTGCTAAGCCACTTAGAAAAGCTGGTAAAAAAAAGCTGGTGAAAGCTTGTGCCATGCCTGTGGTGATGATGTGACCAACAGCCAGAAGCATGACGAGTGATTCCCCGATGTGGAGCCTGGACAAGATCAACCTTACAGCGCTGCAGAAATCTATAAAAGCTGTTTCAATTGATAGAACTTGAGAACAAATGAACTTACGAACACTTATTCTCTCCTGAGTCAGAGAAATGGAAAAGATGGAAACACGTGAAAAGAGCAACATGGTCTCACTAAGGTCAGTGCAAAAGAGGGCGGGGAAGAGAAGGTGCTCTGAGCGTCGTAGCTGAAATTCTCCCACAAGCCGTGGTGAGAACTATAATACAACAAACAATTTCTCTGTAATTCATTAGGTGGGGGAGGGGATGCAGAATTCACCTGCAGCCCATGAGAAAAAGGTTCTCATGCTGGAGTGTGTGGGTGCTGAGAAGCTGTGATCTGGTGAGCGGCTTGAACAGAGAGAGAACCCTTGCTTCCAGAGATAGGAGAAAAAGACCCTTGCCAAGCCATGGGGACAGAGTGGAGCTGCCCCATCTGCCAGGACACTCAGAATGACATGGCTTCTGCTGTGTGACCACCAGTTCTGCCTGGGCTGCATCCAGCAGTGGGCAAAGAGAAATCCCTCGTGCCCACTCTGCAGCAATCCACTAGAGAGTGTCAGGTTTTCTGAGCGGGGTGGACAGGATTACATACAATTTCCCATCAGCTCCCCATGCAGAGTCACCAGAGACCAACAGCCAGGCAGGGAGAGCTCCCCTCCACCTTGCAGAAAATAGCCCCCATGGCCCTGTCATGTCTCCTCCATCTTCTCCACAGGGAACACTGTCCCCAGCTGAGCAGGGGGATGCAGGATCAGAGCCTGTGGCCGGCCTGCTGCCCGAGGTGTGGGCAAGACTGTTCCAACAACAGCAGCACCTCCTGGATCCTGTGCGGCCCTGGCTGTGCCAGAGGCTGGCAGAAATCTATGGGTGGAGGGCAGAGGCTGCAGAGGCCTCCATCCTGCACAGCCTTTGTGCCCGTGGTCCGCATGCAGAGGCCTTGGTGGAGGCGCTGCAGCCTCTCCTCAGCCTGGTGCACGGCACCGTCAGCGCCATTGCGCGAGTAGGCCCCGAGCCTGCTGCACTTCCATCACGGCAGAGGACAACGGGCCTGTGGCCAGCACCAGCTCCAGCATCTCCAGCTGCTCTAGCTGCCAGGAGAGGACTCCTGCCACTGGCCCTGCAAGCTTCAACATGGAGCAGGAAGCTGGAATATCACAGCCGGCCTCCAAGGGAGTCACAGCTGTCCCCAGCCCATACCTGACCCTGCAGAGTGGGACAAGCCCCACTCTGAGAGGAGCCAGGGCAGGCAGCAGTGGCAGATCCGTCTGCCCAGGGCAGCATCTGCAGCCCCTCTGCTCCTGGCCAGGGCAGGGACCACTGTCTCAGGGATTCCCAGCACGCCCAAAAGAGGACAGCCCCCAGATCCCAGGATTCTCTTTAGCCCAGCAAGAGCCCACCCTGATGGTGGCACGAGTGAGACTCCAGGAACCCTTTAGCCAAGAAAAAGTAAATAATTTCTCTTTCTCTGAAAAAGTCCTAGGTTCTGCTTTCTCCCCCTTCTAATGTCCTTGCTTGATGCCCACAGCCCACCACTGAGGGACCCTGGAGCCCCAGGACCATTTTGGCAGCATTTCCTCACACAGGAAATCCTGCTGCAGCCGTGATGGTGGAACAGCTTCTGGGAAAGTGGGTGCTGTGCACCGCATGGTTATCCTGGAAGATGTGTCAAAGCTGCCTGCTGACTTACCTGGAATCCTGTAAGGCTTTTGACACAGCTCCCCCCACAAGATCCCTCCCCTCAATGAAAGAGAGATGAATTAGGACAAAGCAGAAATCAAACGGAGTGAGGATCAGCAGATCAGAAACCCTGCTTAAAATAAGGAATCAAAATTAATTCTGAGAAGCAGGAGCAGCCTCAGGAGCAGCCACAGCCATGGAGACAGACCTGGAAGGGTCACCAGAGGCCACCAACTAGGAACAGCTGGCAATGCCCTGAAAACAGCTTCAGATATCTCAGTGTCTTCAGTTCATCTATTTGTGGTTTCTTTGCTTGCTTGCTTGCTTGTTTGGTTATTTGGTTATGTCGTGACTGGCTAATTTCAGATGATTTCCATTTTTATTAGGATCTGTTAGCTGCTGACATTCTGCTTCAGATGTCCAAAATAAACATTTTTGTGAATATTTTCCTCAAAACAGTCACTTTCATCTACTTTCTAATTGAATGTCTCAATGTTCATTTTAAGAGATATAATCTCTCAGCTACTGTTGAAGAGAGCAGGGGTTTTTTGCACTGGAAAACAGTTGATGACACAGTCCCTGGTGACTAATTTCAAAATGTTACATACACTCACAGCAAAGAAATCTATTATTATATTGTAACCAGTTCTGCATCTGTGATTTTGCCATTTTTAAATCCTCAGTGTTTAATTCCAGTGTATTTTTAATTGGCAAGTGAGTGTGATCAGAGTATCTTTTGGCCTCTGTCCTGTTGCTGTAAGATTAGTATCCTTTATCTTTAAACGTTTTTATTTTTTTCTTTCTCTGTGGTTTTCTTTGTCTTTGCTTGAAGGTCTTTCCAAATGAGATTCCACACCACCTTTCCACTGGAATCTCATTTTATCTCCACGCTCACCATTTCAGAGGTGTCAGCAGCACTGTGTCATAGTTTTTCTAGTCCATGAACTTCATTAATAGTGACTACCCTCACAACTTTTCACACATTTTTATTTTGGTCCATAAAGACTGTCTTTCCTGTTGTATTTTTCTGCTCCCCTAACCCAAATCAATTAACATCAAATTCGTTTTGTAAAGTGATCATGTATTTGAAATCTGCATTCACTTTCACTACACTGAAGGTCCACCATTCTTCCTGCTTTCTGTTTAATAGCTTATTTGTATTGTTGATTTCAGAGAGAGAGGTTGCATTAAAAAAATGGTAAGCAAAACTCTAGGTACGTGCAGGACATTTTTATCATTACTACAGGTATTCAGAAACTGAAAGGAAAACCCCAAATTTAGTTCTCAGTGCAGTATTTGTGACCAAGTGGTAACTATAACCTTGAAGATTCAGTTGAGTGAATAAATAAATATGAGCTAAATGTTGATGGACCATAACATAATTCTGTTACTATAAAATGCTAAAAAGCTGATACATTTCCTTAAAAACCAACCAACCAAACACACAAACCCCCCCTCTTTTTAAAAAAATCTTGCCTGTGATAATTTTGAATCTTTCTTAGTGCCTTCTACCATATCCCCACCGTGCAATATCTAATTAACTGCAGCAATCAAAGATAAGAGGGGACAAGTTTGTCATAAAACTCAGTCTTCTGAAATGGTGATTTCTATTAAAGACTCCATCAGCTCTTTCTGATTAAATCTCCCTCCTCCATTAATTCCCAGTTCTCATAAATACCACACTAATTCATCCTTAATGCAGAGCTTCATGCTGCCAGTTCTTGTTATGGTGAACGTGTTTCTTTATCTTGTACTTGACTGAGTCAGTTCTGAATTCTGCCTATTCATTTGTTCTATTTTTCATCATTTTTGGATTTCTCAGTCATAACCACAGTGTCACAACACAATGCTCCTGACAATTGTCTCCTTTTTGCCAAATTTCACACATTTTCAGAGATCAGTTCTGCAGCTTTCACTTCACCCTTACTGCCTCACATTCAAATGACAGATGAACTTTTATCAGCCTTGCAAAATGTATATTCTTGAAGAACCAATCAATTACGAACCAGTCTGTATTTCCAACCTTCTTTTTGAAGCCTCTCCATCACATATTCTTCACTTCAGGTTTGGAGAACAGTCAGTGTATTTTGAGAGCTTCAGAGCTGGGCTTCTCTCTGTTTCAATGTGTAATAAATACAGATAATAAATACAGCAAACACTTCAATTGGCTTTCCATGGTGGTCTGGAAAGACACAGATTGGACTAGTATTTGAAATTTCTTCCAATGACCTCTCTACTTCTGTGGTTTCATCCTCGACATACTGCTCTACCTGGTGCTCTTTAGTCTGTTCAGGGCATTAGTACTTTTATATTTTACCTTTCTACCATAAAATGCTCAGGAATCACTACAGGACACCCACTGATGCACATCCATTTTATTTATCTCTAACCCAGCTGCCCTTTTCCATCTCTGTCTTTTTCCTTCTTTATTTCCTGAGATCCTCTTAAATAGAATCCTCAAAAAAGTGATTCTAGCCCTTTGTTCAGTCAAAAGCTTAGCAGCTGAAACTTGAGAGGCTTGGGCTGGAGATAAGGAAAACCTTTTTCCCCACATGGACAAGTTGGGGAAGTGAAGGCCTGGGGAAATTGTGCCACTGTGGAGGATTTCAAGTCTTGCCTGCCTGAAGTCCCTGGCAACATGGTCTGACCCCATGAAGTACTGCTCTGAGCTGGAAGCAGGAGAGATCTCCAGAGATGCTTTCCAACCTTAATTATTGCTCAGTTCTACAACAGAGCCAAATTGGTTTCTCCTTCTTTTGTGTTGCAAGGTCAAGGCAAAGCAAGGTCTGGGCTGCAGCTGCTGCTGCTGTGTGAGCCCTGCCGTGCTCCCAGAGCTGTGTTTGGGGATGGGCTGGAGCTGCAGCTTTCTTGTGCTCTCAGTAACCTGGTGCCTGCAGTCCAGTTTCTATCTGGGAAATCCTCAGCTGAGCAAACTGGTCAGTCTTGCTCTCCATGTTCCAGAGCTCAGTCACCTTGCTGTTGGGCATCTGTGTGGGAAAAGATGTGTGTTCCCATGCAGTCCCTGCAAAGCTGCAGCCTGGATGAGACTGTTCTCCACAGGGCTGTGGAGGGAGGAGCACATCCCTGTGCCAGGAGCTGGCAGGACTCCTTCCTTAGCAGCCATTCCATGTGTTCAGTGTCCCCCCCACATTCAACACTGTCAGCTTTGACAGCTTTTGGACCATGTTGGAGAAGTCAAATCTCCATTGCTGAAAGCCTTTGGGGCTCCGACTATGTTGTTAAGAATGAGGGATTGAGGGATTAAGCATGCAAGACACAGAAGTGTTGGAGGACATTGCGGGTGCTCAACTTTGGGATTTTACTTTGTCAATGGAATAGAAACGCTACTTGGTTGCCTTACTTTTTGGGTTTGTTTTTTTTTTACCCTACAGATTTTTGCCACATAATCCTGGAAATATCCTAGATCCATAAATGTTTGCCTGGGTCATACATACGGGGCAGAAGCAAAGGGCTCCTAAAAGCACCACCTGGTGATGGATTGTCTGAGTGGTTGGGTGGGGGCGGTGACACTCCCAGCCAGAAATGAGATGTGTGCTTTTGGTGTGTGTTTGCAGCACACAGCCCTGGGCAGTGCTGGGAGCGAGCTCTGCCCTTGCTGACAGCCGTGTTGTCAAGAAGGAGGGCCCCTGGCTTTCTGCTGGCTGATTTCTTACAGCTCGTGGGATGAGCCAGGGTCAGGATGTGAGGGCACGTCCCCTCACTTGGTGTCTTCTGTTTTTCTGCATTCGTGGTTTGTCTCAGAGGTTGAATTTCACTTTGGCCACCTGAATTCTGAGTTTAAAACCTGATGGCCTGGCACTTTATCCTCTGTCAGAGACAGCTGTGCATTTCACAGTCTGCTCCTTATTTCATCTTCCTTTGCAAGAACGGAGAGCCTTCAAGCCTCAAATATTTCCTCCTCTTTATACAGGAATGCTTAAATAGAGATAAAATCAATTTCCATTCACTCTTTTCTGAAGTAGTCTTTGTGAAGTTTTTAGGATATTTTCTTTCCCATATCTCATACAGGGAAAAAAACTCCTCCCTCTTCCCCCCAAAGGCTCTTTCATTGTTTCTTTGTGCCATTTCTGGTTCTTTATCATTGTTGAATATATGTTTAAATCTTATTGTGATAATGAACATAACCGTGGATGTGGATAAATGTATATTTGAACATGAAACTCATTTTAATATTTGCTCTAGTGATAGGGCATACAAAGCATGTTTTAGTTGTATAAAATGCTTCTAGTTTCTTTTTTGTTTCGAAAGTGGGATTTTTTTCCCCTGCACTTTACTTTTCTCTAGAGAGAACTGAGGCAGATATAGGTACCCTATATATATAGGTCCATATATATAATCCATAGATTTACATGTGCATGAAGGGGAACTCTTCATTTGAAAGCAGTCATTTACTCTCCTAGATCTGCTCAGGCAAAAAAGAGATAATTAATTCTGTTCTAGTTGGAATTGATAGTATGCTTTCCAGTCCAAACATAAAAGAGCTAAGCTAAAACAGCACATATGTCCTTAACTGTGAAACATCACTGAGGGCAGGGAAGAGTCCACGTGTGCATCTCCTCGGGGCATATCTTACACTGTACTTCTTGCTGGCTTGAATGAATCCCAGTGGCAGGACATACTAAAATGAGCTGTACATCTTGTCCTGATCCTCCTCTTACCCACCATCTCTGCTTTCTTATCTGAATCTTCTGTATGTTCATGGGAACTTGGAGGTTGTTGTTCATTACTACTTTGTCCAGGACAGTTGGGAAGTCTAATTTTACATTACTGCTTTGGTGGCTAATAAAATACAGACTACATGCTAAAACGCACCTGCCAGCCAAACAATGCCTACAACGAATTTGAAATAGGGGTATTTAAATGCAAGTGAAAATTTGACACATCTGCCATTGACCCATGTAATCAGACTGATGATCCCGATGATCCTAGGAGTTTTTACTTTGTGATGTACACTGAGCAAGAAATATAGCCAAAGATCCAAGAATATACATTATTCCAGAGTTTCAGAATAGCCATTTCATCTCCTCTGCCTAATTAAAAAGCCCATGAAAGCACTCCCTCTGTTTCCTCAGTAGCAAAAAAAGTGGGAAGAACAAGCCTCATTAGCAAGTCGTTGAGCCTTGAAATGAAAAGCAGACGGATTAAGGTGACCTGTACAGGCACATTTCCCCATTCACAGAACAAAGGGACTTCAGAGACGGACACCTGTGGTTCACAAATGTCCTATCAAGGAGATTCCTGAGACTGAAGTCCTGAAAGGAAGGCACTCCTGAGATGGATGAGTGCAAATGGGAAATATGGGTAGGGAGACACTGTAGTTCAAAGAATATAAACCCCGTCATTTGCTCCTCTTCACTGTTTCTTTTGTGATTTCCATTCACAAGCAACTTCACAAATGGGAAACATATGACCTACTAATGTTAATTTAGGAATGCTACTGACCCCAAGCCCTGGACCTTGCCAAGGAGCATCCTCCTGCAAGCCTGACTGCCTGCATCAGCTCCTTTACTCTCCTGGGAAGTTAGGGACTCTGAAGGGCAGTCTGGGGGAACGGAACTGGCTGCTGTTAGACCAGACTAAGCAGAGTCTGCCACTGTGGTAGGCACATTCAAACAAGTCGTGCACTGGAATCCCATAATGAGGGTGGGAAAGGACCTCGGGAAGTCTTTAGCCCAACCTCCTCCTCCTCACTGCATCAGCCATGGCAGGACTGCTCAGGGCTTTGTCCAGTTTCTCTTGAAATCTCAAAGTAAGGGAAATGCACAGCCTCTCTGGGTCTGCACAGGAGCTTCCAGAATCTGGTTAGTTGCAGAAAATGTCTGGCCTGCTGAACATTAATCTCCCATCTTAAAACAAAACAGCAAAATAAAAAAACCGCAACAAAACCCCAGCCAACCTCCAAACCAAACTAATGCTCCGATTGAACTGTGACATTACAAAAAAAATTAGACTAATATTTTCTATCAAGAGTTATCACCACATGATTGACCTTTCTACCACATGAAGAGCTGTTTGCACAGCTGGTGGGCTGATACAATGCTTATTCTCCAAAAATCACTGGCCTATGGAACTGCACAATGCCTATACTAGGATCATGTTGAATATTAACCAAGAAGAACAGGAGAGTAACCAGCCCAGTTATTGCCAAGTTTTCTGCTAATTTGGAAAGAAGCACCAGTTCTTTGGATTGGTCAGTTATGACTGGGGGGTCACTGACCATCAGAGACCAACAAAGAGACCACTGGGACAGAAGATCAAATGTGAAAAGTGGAGGAATCACATTAATGATTTGGGGAAAATAATTATGGGATGTATGTTTATTCCAGGAAAAACAATGGATATATATGTAAAATATAATATATAAACAGAATGTTTTTCAATAATCAACATGCATGATATTTCAGAGGAGATATCCTTGTGCATCTGGCTCAATAAAGAATGCCTGCTTCTTAATGCTACATTGTTGTTAAGGACGTTTATTTTACCAGTTTGTGGTAATAACTTGATTCAGAGCAGATGAACTAAATCACCTAATCATCTGGTGGCAATTTTGCCAGTACTGTATTTGTGTAAGCTTGCACCTTTATAAAAAGTTTATTTGTATGGAAAATGTACAAAAGTTTTCTTTGTACAGCTCCCAGCCTTGCCCCAGCACACACCTGTGCACAGACACACACACGTAACTCACACCCTTTAAGACATTTTTATAAGGAGCATTTTGTTCATGATAAACGTCTTGTTGGAAGCAGTAGTTGTTTCTCACTACCTGAAGAATGACAGCAGAAGAAATTTCCTCACATACTCCGTAGATAATTGCCTGTTGGGATCAGACATTCTACTTCCCCACATTCAGCCTCAGAGAGGTCTGAGCCTTGTTCACTGACAATGGGGGAGATGAGGGCAGTGCAAGGAGTCAAAAAGTACATTAAAAGACTTGCATTTTGCTCATAACTCTGTTACATCTTCAGCTCCAAGGAAGCTGTGAAGATCAGGCCCATGTGTTAAAATAACTCACAGCTGAGAGAGAGGGACAGGAGTGCCTTGCCAAGGTGGCAGAGATGTAGAACCTGAGTGCAGCAAGTAAAGGCAATGGCTGAAGATTTAAAGGCAGAGCAGCACTGCCAGCACTGACTGCTCTCATCATGATAAGGTGACTGGCACTGACAGCTTTACTTCTTTTTTTTCTGGAAACCAAGGCTGTCAGTGTTTCTGTATTTGTGCTAATGAGAAGGGTAGAGCTTAGATTTGTGGCTTAAAGAAGAGCAAGGCAGTGTGCAAATTCAAGTGGTTTCATTTTCGGTTTGACTTTTTTCTGTGATAAGTCTGAAAATCAAGCTCAACTTTTTGGAATCACTCAGAATCCAAGATCTCTGACTTCGTTTTGGTAGTAGCTGCATGACCCCCTCAGACCCTGTTTGCTTGAACTGAGTAAGTAAAGATGTGAGCTCTTTCAGCCCTTCTTTATAGACAGAAAAAAAATCCCCAGACTCAAACCTAATTCAACCTGTGTTGAATTCTCTGAAAAATCTGACTTATTGAAGGAAGTAACACTTTGTGATACTTGTGGTATTAGAATGTGCAAATTTTATAATTCATTCAGACACTTGTTAATCCAGACCAATAATGCTATTATTAATGTTTTAACACTGTTGATAGAAATAAAATTACTTGAAATTTTGGCTTCAATCTTCAATGATATTTTGAATATGAGAATATTTATTTGAGGATCAGAATGCATTTGTACAGTTCTATTATGTTTGGGGTTTTTTTTCAACACACAGATCATTTCTTTTCTCTAGCTGAAGCATTAAAATAAACCATCTGCTTTTAAAATGCAGCTCAAATGTAACTGCTTCTACTATTTTGTTTAAATTTTTTGTGTGTGATCTGAGCACATTCAGTTGTAATTTGCTTTATAGCATTCTTTGTAATTGTGAGACTGAAGAAAAGACCAGAAGAATTTTTCCCAGCCATAGAACAGTATATAGAATAGTAGAGTATATATAGCATATAGTATATAGCATATAGCATATACTGTATATATAGTATATAATATATACTATATGCTGTATACTAGATACTAGATGATACTAGACACTAGATACAATATACTATATAGTACAGTATTAGACTCTGTGTCAGTACTCATATTTAGCTTTATATATAACTTTATTAAATCTATGCTTTGTAATACATTTTACCAAGCAGGCGTTCAGTTCAATTACAGCAATTTCTTTTCAGCAAGTTAGGCGAAGAAAGCATTCACTTAGGAAGGCAAGTTTTCCACATACTTCTTGTCCACCTTCCAACTGCGTGAGCTCGTTGCAGTTCAATGATTACAGTGTAATATAACAAAACTATCAGCTCCTGTATAAGAGTATAAATGGCTAATTTATTATAGTTAATGCCTTCATTCCAGCATCACTGGAACTCCAGCATCACTTCATACCAGCTGTATCTGGGACTACATTTTCAAATGTGCTCACATTTCAGCGTGTCAGGTTCTCTCAGTTACTGAGGGACCTCGGACCCCCGGAATGAGAGGACTGCCCCAACAGGGACTTCACCAGGCACTGTATGGAAGCAAGACCTGGGAAGTTGAAGTTGTTTCCCAAAGTTGCCGAGGGCTTGCTTGGCCCAGGGTTCATCACTGCCTCTGACGAGAGCCCCTCAGGGCTGCAGGGTTGCTCAGGTTCCTGTCTTGGCCTCTTGCTGGGTGGGGGAGAATCCTGGGGGCTGGAGGCTCTCCTCTTTTGGGCACGCCTAGGCTCTCTGTGAGACTGATCCCAGCCCTGTACCTGGCTGCAGATGCTGTCCTGGGCAGATGGACCTGCCACCACTGCCTGCTCTGGCTCCTCCCGGGGCTGGTCCCACTCTGCAGGAATGGGCACAGGTGGGTGGTGCCTGGGACCCCCCTGGAGCGCAGCCTCTGATGGTCCTGCTTCCTCCTCCATCTTTAATCCTGCAGGGACGTTGGCAGAAATCTTCTCCTGGGAGCTGCTGGACACAGAGCTGGAGCTGGCGCTGGCCACAGGGCTGTCGGTGTCCTCTCTGCCAATGCGGAAAAGCAGCAGCCTCTGGGCCTCCTCGCTGCCCTGGGCCACAATGACAGGGATGAGGCCATGCACCAGTGGTGCTGTGTGTTCCCCAAGGCAGTTCTGCAGTGTCTGGACCAAGGTCTCCACATTCAGACCATGGAGGCAGAGACCATGCAAGATGCTGCTCTGTGCAAATTGTACCAGCCACCACTGGTCATGGAATATTGCTTCCAGCCTCTGGCACAGCCAGGGCCGCACAGGATCCAGGAGGTGCTGGTGTTGTTGGAACAGCCTTGCCCACACCTCGGGCAGCAGGCCAGCCACAGGCTCTTGTCCTGCAGCCCCCTGCTCAGATGGGGACAGTGTTCCCTGTGGAGAAGGTGCAGGGGACACCAGAGAACCATGAGGGCTGTTTTCTTCCAGGATGGGAGCTGCCCCTGTGTGACTGCTGGTCTCTGGTGACTCTTCAGGGGAGATGACAGCAAACAGCAGATAGTCCTGTTCACCCCGCTCAGAAAACCTGACAGTCTCTATTGGTGTCCTGCAGAGTGGGCATGACGGATTTGTCTGTGTCCACCGTAGGATGCAGCCCAGGCAGAACTGGTGTTGACAGGGCAGATTAGAAGCTACGTCCTTTGGAGTGTCCTGGCAGATGAGGCAGTTGCTGTAATTTTCTCTGGCCATTTTTGTGCTTGGCATTTTGGGGAGAGCTGAGGGTCAGGAGTTGCTCCCCTTCATTGACATCACACTCTGCAGGAGAAGCTATAATCACTGACTATCCCAGGGAGGGGAGGAAGGAATGGCCAGGCCCCTGAAGAAGAGCACTCTCCCACCTCCATAAGTCCCATCGCCCACCCCACTGCCACTCTGCAGGGACGTTTTCCTGCACAGCTCACCCTCAGTGCTGTACCAGTGCCTGGCTGCCCCAACCAGGCAGGGAAACAGGGAAACAGGAGTGATGGCTCTAGGATGGGCACTGAGAGCTGTTGATGGCAGCCCCCAACACACCACCAAGTGCTGAGAAAAGCCTGGTTTGAGTCCGCAGACACCAGAGTCTTCCTCAGCAGGAGTCAAAGCTTGGGCCAGATTGGCTCAGTTACTGCTGGTGCCCAAATAAAATCAGCAATGGATGTTTTGTCACAATTTACCACTTGAGATGTCACCCTCCAGAGCCTGGTGATGTCACAATGGGATGTTCCCCACTACAGGTGCACAGTGTCAGGAAAGAAAATAGTTTATTGTTTTGAACTTCTAGATTTTTGTGTTGCATTCCCTTGGTCACTTGTGTCATGCATCCACGGCTGTGTGTCTTGCTCCTGCTCATGACACGTTGCCAAGGTGTCCCATGAGCAGGAATGTGGTGGGAGCAGTAAGCATGGACTGCCCTGTGGCTGGACGATGCCTTCTTCCATCCTTGCCTTTGCCTTTTGCAATGACAGGATTTGGAGTATTTGCGTGGGAGTGACCAGCCCTGGATGACAGGAAGGATCCCCTCCAGCTGTAGGCATGTGGGCCACTGGCCCAGCCATGAGAGAAAAGCTCCTGCCAGGCCCCTCAGGCATGCCTGATATGGGAGGACACCTCCTCGTGATCCTCATGCTGACACCCTGAAGTGGTGCCCAGGGTTGCAGGGACACTCCTTTTCGCTGGGCAGATGACCCTTGGGCACTGGGACCAAGTGGGGCCACAGGAAGCTGCCAGCAGAAGCCAGGGGTGATTCCCAGTTGGATCCTCAATGTACCTGTGACAAGATAATTTGCCCCTCCTGCCCACTCCACCTTTGTCATCTGCTGCACTGTGGCTGTGTGGCTGCAGCAGGGTTTTCTGTGTGAGTTTGTCATCTCTACAGCCCTGCTGGATCAATGGTGATGGCACAAGGACATTTTTTGCCAGTTTCTGGGACTGTGTGACTGTTCAGCTTTGCATGCTCAGTAAAAAGGTTTGGAAAAATCACCAGATGCTCAAACATCATTTCCTCTCTTTTCTCTTTAAATAACTGTAAACTCATTCCCAGTTTTTTCCCAGACACCTAAAAGCTACAATCAGCTCAGGCTTTTAAAAAAGGTAATGAGAATCAATCAGTTTTATTAGACAAGTTTGGGGATTCTTTCTTGACTTGAGGCAATTCAGTAAAGGTGTCCAATAGCAAATATCACAATTTGTTTTTAAATGTAACAAAGAAAATTCTCATGACGGGTTTAATAAGTATTGCCAGTGGTTCTATCTCAGGAACTCTTGCTTCTGTGCTTCATTATTTTGCAGTGGTTTTCCTTGTGCTAGACTTCATAGGAGTTTTTTGTCCTTAAGATGCTTCTTAGAAAAGTCTTAGAATATCAGAAGACACAACAGTCTCTGAGAGGGGGTAAACTCTGAGTCGTGCTCAAGGCTGCTTTAAAGCAAGAACATGAAATTCTAAACTCTGTAGAAATGTTTGCATGGCCTAATTTTATCTCTCCTTCATAGTTCAGCCACAGCTACTCTGAGGGGAAGAACAGATGCCAGTGTCTGTGCAACAACCTATCCACATTAAGAGATTAGTACAGGAACTGGACAATCAGTCAGCCATTCTATCAAGTGTAGTTTATATACTTCAAATTCAGGATTCATACCTGTAAGATTATGGATGTCATTACTGAATTGTAATTTAATTGAAGTTATGTAAATTAGTGCCAAACTTTTGTATTAAAGAATCAGCATTGTAACTACTTCTGTTGTTAATGCTTATACCATATTTGAAGCTATGTTTTTCTTTTTTCCAAGGTCTTTTCCTTTCTCAAGGCTTTGGTTTTGTGCATTGAAACATTTATCAGTAGACACTGGAGACCCAGTAATTCTCGTGTGAAGTTGTGCACATTTTAAGAAAAATAATGTAGGAAATTGAAATACTTTAGGATAAGTCTAAGGCTGTTTTCTTTCTTGTTAATGCAAGCTCTTTGTCTTAAGTGATAGAAGGACTAGAAATTTGCACAGAAGAACAAGAAATCACCTTGTTTTGGAGAGTTAAAAAAGCAGAAACTCACCCCTGCAACTTCAGCCCCCATTGCAGTGATGGCTAAATATATTTTCTTGTGGCTGTAGGTTTTTCCTATAAAATTGCTATTTCCATTGTGGAAGATAAGAGCATTTACCAATCTAGTAGTTCCTCAGCATTAATAATAATGGGGAAATGATTTTTTTTGAAAAAGAAAACATATCTAGGTTTTCAGCAAGATTATAACTTAAACATGTTATTATCTATTTATATGCTACTATCAACTATTTTTTGAAAAGAGTGAGGAAAAGAAAGTATTGCTTGCATGAAATATGCATTGAAAAATTTTTGCCCTGTGGACCAGAAATATAACAAAGATGACATGTCTACAACAATAAACTACTGTGATTACCAAATAGCAGAACCTTTCATTTCATGTAGCTTTTTGGATTATTTTAATGTAAATAGTTGCTTACTTTATCCTGTGAAAGCACAGATTATTTGATCAAAACTGAGCCAAATCTTTGAGTGTCTCATAGCATTTGTCATTTCAAAATGCTGCCAAGTTAAAAGGGAAGCATTATGTTTTCAAATCTGATTTTGGGGGTTTTGACAAGATTTTTGTAGTAGAGCTAGCAAACTTCATCTCCAGCATCAAATCACCCTATCATGTGTCACAGTGGACCAGAAAATGTTTTCCTTCCAGAAAACAGACATTCACATAACTGGGATCAGTGTGATTTCTTTTCCTTAATTTGTAGGTTCAAAGACACTGCATTTCTGGAAGTATAAAGGCAGGCAAAGTGCATCCCTTTTTGGTGCATGGATGGAATATTTGTGTTTCCAGCTTGAGACTATGCTGGCCCTTGGGTTATTGCAGTTGTTCTCAGCTCTACACTTGAGTGGCAAAGGAAGAGAAGCCCTTTCATGCACAGCTGCATTCCCCGGGGTGTGCCTGCCCTGTGTCCTGAGCACACCCATGCCAAGTGCCCAGGGCTTATGCAGTGGCTGTTGAACTCTCTGGGGTTCTGCTGCAGCACCACGGACTGGGGCGTTCCCATCTGATAAACAGTGTGGCTGCTCAACTTAAAATGCTGTGGAATTCTCCATGCTGGGACCCATTCTGGCAGTTCTAAGCCACGTGCCTAGGTCTGACATGAGCTGCCACTTGGGACACAGCGTGCTGCCACAGCTGCCTCAATGTGTGTGACCATTCATAGACCTGTCCCTTTGTCACTGAGACCCAGCACAGCTGATGGATTATTTTCTTCACTCCCCTTCCATAGGACTGACCTGTACTCGCCTGCACCCTCTGGGTTACAGGCTGTGTCTATGCTGCAGCTGGAGGTCAGTGCTGCTGCAGAGGCCCAGCACTGCAGTTCATCATCAGACCTGACAGGGCTTTAGTGGAAGGTTTTGCTCCACTTGCACTGAGAGTTTCGGAAGCCTTGTGAGTGTTCACGACAGCCTTTGTGCTGCAAAACAGCACCGTGAATCTGCATCTCTCTTGTGTACCTGGAGCAGACAATGCTGAGAGCCCACTGAAGCAGAGCTCGTGATGGTGTTACTGCCTGCCCTGTAGACCTGACCTGCTCACACAGACACACAAGCACTGCCTGTAGTGACACACTGGCTGGGGTGGCTGACAAAGTGTGCAAGAGTGCTGCTGTCACATGTAGGCAGAGAAATGGGAAAGATGTGCTGGTGAACAGGAGGGGACTTGTTCTGGTCCATTTGAGTAAGTGTGCTGCTTCAGAAGATACAGGAAATCCAGTGCCATTCCTGGAGGAATCCACTCCACCACCACTTGGATGCTGCAAGTGCTGTGACAGGAGAGTTCCACATGGGATCTCAGTAATCCTGGATCCTGGCTTCTGTAAATCCTCAGGCTGGTATTTAGCAGTGATCAAACAGCATCTTTCTGCTCTTTTTTCTCCACCATCAAGCCAGTGCAGAGAACTGACCCCAGCTCAAGACATGATCATCAGCAGGAAACCTAGCTTTGGTCTTTCTGGCATGCAGTTCTGCTCGATGATGGGATGCATCTTAACTGCATCACTTGTCTGAAAAATCAAAATAGGCCTTGAATATCTTACGTCGTATTTTGAAAGTATAAACTTAGAAAATCTAAAACTTCTGTCAGTGTCAGCAATACTGTGAAAAATAAAATAGTAGGTAAATGAGTATAAACAGAAGGTTAGTTCATTTGCATAAAGCATGAATTGTAGCACTTAAAAAAACCCCTTTTATTGATGGTTTCTTTCTTTTCTCAGGTATACATTATAATTGCTAATTACTGCTCCCATCACTTTTTTCCCACTCTTGCTCCTCCATCCTCACCAATACCACCATGGAAGGATGGAGTGGGACTTGTTCCTCAAAACACAAAATGAAGACTTGCAACTCCTGAAAGCTTTCGGAGGAGACACAAGGAATGGCAGTGCCAGGCAGAGCACTCTGTGTATCTTTGCTTTCATTGAATCCATGAATAGTTTGGGTTGAAAAGGGATTAAACACCACCTTGTTCCATCCTCCTGCCATGGGCAGGGACAGCTTCCACTGTCCCACGTTGCTTTAAGCCCTGTCCAACCTGGCCTTGGACACTCCCAGGGATGAGGCAGCCACAGTTTCTCTGGGCACCCTATGCCAGGGCCTCACCACCATCACAGGGAAGAATTTCTTCCACTCACTCCAGACTTTGTCTAAAGTCTCTCTCCAGCTCTCCTGGAGTCCCTCTAGGCTCTGGAAGGGGCTTGAAGGTCTCCCCAGGGCCTTCCCTTCTCCAGGCTGAGGCTCTCAGTTCTCACTGCTTGTCTCCACAGCAGAGGAGTTCCATCTTGGGATCAGACTAATTAAACTAAATCTCAAGGCAGAAATCAAGTAATTGATAGTGATGAACCATCAGGCTTTCAGACAGATAAATTATGTTTAACATGTCTCAGCAACTGCAGGAGGTACAGAAAAAGAATAAAAGCAAGTAAATTGACATAATAAAACTAGTAAAAACAGACATAACAGGATGATGACATTTTCAAATCAAGGACACTTAGCCAAACGACCAAGACAAGGCCAGATTATGAGGAACAAAATAAGGCAAACTCATCAAACTGGGTAAAGTGTAATTGTAGCAGAGGAAATTGTGATCACCGACTCGTGGCCACCAACCCAAGAAACCCACCAACTCAACAGAAGGGTGAAAGGCAGGAGCACAGGTTCGATGAGGAATAGCTGAGGGAGCTGGAAAGGGGCTCAGCCTGGAGAAAAGGAGGCTCAGGGGGGACCTTGTGGCTCTGCACAACTCCCTGACAGGAGGGGACAGTCAGGCGGGGATCAGGCTCTGCTCCCAGGGAACAGAGACAGGATGAGAAGACCCTCTGCTCCAGTAGAGGTTTAGGTTGGAAGAAACTCTTCACAGAAAGGATGGTTAGACACTGGAAGGGGTTGCCTGGGGAGGTGCTGGAATCACTGTCCCTGCCAGTCTTTAAGGAACATGGCACACCAATGCCATGATCTGGTTGACAAGGTGGTGTCTGGTCACAGGCTGGACTTGATGATCTCAGAGCTCTTCCCCAATTAGTCTGAGGAGAGATTTCACTGCTGTATTCAGCTTTGTAAGGGAAGGGAAAGACACTAATCTCTGCTCTGCAGTGCCCAGTGACAGGACCCAATGGGACCTGAAGTTGTGTCAGGGCAGGTTTAGGTTGGATTTTAGGAAAAGCTTCTTCCCCCAGAGGGTGTTCATGCACTGGAACAGACTCCCCGGGAAAGTGGTCGCTGCACCAACCTGAGAAGAGCTCAAGGTGCACATTTGAACAACGCTCTCAGGCACAGGCTGTGATTGCTGGACTGTCCTGTGTAGGGGCAGGAGTTGGACTCGACGAGCCTTGTGGGTCCCTTCCAACTCAGAACGTTCTGCGATTCTGTCACTGATTCTGTCACGACCACAAGAACAAAACTGAACACGCGAGCAAATTGGCATGTGAGGAGCGAGAGAGCCCATCGACAGCAGCGCCCGCCTCATCTGCCCGGCTCCTGCAGCTGCCCCAGCCGCTTCGGCCGCCCTTTTGCCGACTTAAGCCGCCCTCTCCTCCCCTTCAAACTCCCTTTGCCCCCCTTCAAACGCCCTTTCTCCGCCCCAGCTGCCCCTTGCCCGCCCCTTATAGCCCCGCCTTTGCCCGTGCCTTTAATTATTTTCTCGCCCGTGGCTCTCCTCACAGCGGCCGCCATGGAGGACGCGCTGAGGCGAGCGCTGGGCACGGCCGTGCTGCGGCCGACCGGGCACTCGGGCGGCGGCTGCATCAGCCAGGGCCGGAGCTACGACACGGACCGCGGCCGGGTGTTCGTGAAGAGCAACTGCGAGGGGGAGGTGTGGCGGGGTAGGGATCGGGGGTGGCAGGGCTTGGGAGCAGCATCCCTGCGTTGTACCCGTCCTGGTGTGGCAGCAGGAGCGGGGCAGTGACCACGGCTGTCCCCTGTGCTGGGCACTGCTGTGGCCAAACCTCGAATCCTAGGGACGGTTTTGGGCATCTCATGACAAGAAAGGCATGGAAGGACTGGCGGATGTCAAGAGAAGGGAAGGAAGGGTCTGGAGCACCAGGAGGGACTAAGGGAGATGGGAAAGGGGCTCAGCCTGGAGAAGAGGACGCTCAGGGAGGCCCTTGTGGCTCTGCACAACTCCCTGACAGGAGGGTCAGACTCTGCTGCCAGGGAACAAGGGAGAAGAAGCAACCTCAAGTTGTGTCAGAGGAGGTTTAGACTGGATGTTAGAGAAAATTTCTTCACACGCAGGGTGGTAATGCACTTGCACAGAGTGCCCAGGCAGCGCTGGGTTAGTGGTTGGACTCACATCTTACAGGTCTTACAGATCGTACAGATCTTTTTCAGCCTTAACAGTTGTGTGATTCTGTGCTTCTGTGGCTGCAAATGGAGCTGTTTTTGAAGCTTGACTCTATTACTTGGTCCGGAAGGTCATGATGTCTGTGAATGCCAGCACCATTCTTCTGGCCTCCCAACTGATGGTGTATATAGTCCATGGCTTCCTAGACATTTGCTGTATTAATAGAATATTGCACGCATTCCGTGTGCATGCAGTTTGCACTCCTTCAACTGTAAACAGAGTTTCTAAGTTATGGAGAATGCTAGAACCTAAGTTGCTTTTCACTTTGTTTTACAAAGTGCCATTTCTGCAGCTGTAAAATTATCAAGTGTTATGGTACAGTTCTGTCTGTATCTTGTGCATCAGTAAATATTTGCTCCAAACTTACTTATTTTATATTTTATTTTATTTTACCTGTGACTGATGCTTACAGAGGCTAATGCTTTTCTTTAATATCTGGCAGGCCAGAAGAATGTTTCTGGGAGAAGTGGCAAGTTTGGAAGCCATCCTGAAAACGCAGACAATAAGAGTGCCTAAACCCATCAAGGTTGTAGAACTGCCAGGGGACAATACTGTGCTGGTGATGGAACATTTGGAAATGAAGAGTTTAAACAGGTAAAACAGTTATTTTTGCCTCCTTTGACCAGAAATTTTGGCTATTATGGCAATTAAATCGCTTGTTTTCATAGGAGAAACTTGTTTAAATTTTTTATAAAGAAAGTCAATGAACATATGGGAAGTTACATAGCAGAGAACTGTATAAAATACTTCATAATGCCTCACCTAGCAAACTGATAATATAGCAAGAATTCAGTCTGGGTTTTGGTTACTTTTGGCTTGGTTTGTTTAGGTAATTAGTGGTTTTTACAATACGGTTCCTTTCTATGGTAAGGAAAATTACCAACCTGATCACCTGTTTTGTGTACTTGCCTTTGATATAAGAACTGGTGCTCTAATGCTTGCCATGAGTGTGCAGAGGCACTTTCCCAAATGAATTAATCTTGATTTCAGTATTTTTTCAACTCTTAATCTTCATTTTGATTTGTTTCAAATTTTTGACCCTTCTCTGTGACTAGCACTTAATATGATGAATCCCATTTGATTCCACTGGGGAGGTGATCATGGACCAAATTCTTATCTCACTTTCAGGACTTCTGTAGCTGGTTTAAAATCTTGTCCCTCATGCTGCTCATTGCTAGGGTTTCTGGTTCATGAGGAGCTCTCAGTGAGTCCCAAGAGAAAGGGCAGAGATCTTGCTGGTTTGGATTTCAAGTGGTACCTTTGGAGTGCAAATTCTGGGGGATAGCTACAATCTGTGTTAACGGGAACAAAATGAAGAACCAAATTTGCTTTAAACGACAGTGCCTTTAGAAATAAATCAGAAAAAGGAACATAATTTTGTTAACACGGGGGACAGCTGGCTGTAAGGGTTGTTTGCAATTACTACAAGGCTTTTCTGAACTTTGCATAGGATCAGCTTTTATAAAAAATAAATAATAAAGTAGGCCTACCCGACACCCACCTTTGAGGCCTTTTGGAGAAGAGCAGCCAGAGACAATGATAGAAAGAAGAGGATCAGGCTTGTTTTCTGTTGCTTTCTGTTTTCCAAGGACAGTTTGCCAGAGGGGGAAGAAAAGGCATAACATGTTCCACATTAAGGGCATGCTTTCTTACACTTACTGAAAATGCTTATGGAAGTGATACCACACAGGAATTAGAACTGATAGTTTATCATTGTTGGTAAATTTATGATTTCACTTTCAATAGTGTTGTTAGAAACAACCCAGTAAGTACATTTTGTCTATATTAATATGCAGTCTTGATAGGAAGACAAAGTGTTTATAATACTGGAATACTTTGGGAAGTTATTTTGTTAGACACAGAGAACTTCTACTTACTTCATAAACATTTTCAAGTAACTCCTGGAATATCAAGGTCTAGATTTGTTCATGTGTCAGAGTTGTTAACATTATTTTTGTTTCTTAGACATTCAGCACTGCTTGGAACTCAGCTGGCTGATCTTCATCTTCATAACCAGCAACTTAGAGAGAAGATGAAGAAAGAAGAGAGCACAGTTGGTACATTACACAGCTGTTTTCAAATTTAACCTAATGAGTAATAATTTACAAAATAATTAAAATAGCTTTTGCTACTTCGGGACAGGTTCATCTTCTTCCACTAAAGATAGTATGAGAATAGGCTGGGATGAAACATTAAGGCGGGAGGCTCTTTTTGCTTTTGTTTGCCCTCTTTGGATCTCTGTGAGCAAAACATGTATCCAGTTTGGGAGCCTGAACCACAGTCTCTAGGGTTCACATGTCCTCACAAGGACATGGTGTCAGAAGAGATACAATACCTCAAAATACAAAAATAAAGAGTATAATATGGCTGCTTTGTACTGAGCTTTAGATTTTAAAACCAGTAGCAGCAGCCATTGTAACAAAAAGAAAATTAAAGTGCAATTTGTTTTATTCTCAGTGGGAGCAGCATTGTACCCGTATATAATTTTTAAGGTTCATTTGCATTGTGGATGCTCAGTATTTTATCATTGGTATTGAATTTTTGTCTTTGTTTTGAAAGGTAAAGGACAAGGGCAAATGGAAGTTCAGTTTGTGGATCAGTTTGGCTTTCATACAGTTACCTGCTGTGGTTATCTTCCACAGGTAGGTTGTACTTCATCAGACTGATAGGATTTTAAGTTTACCTCATTTCCCCTTGGGTGACACAAAGGGTCAAAATTACCATAATATAAATAAATGAATTTTTGTGCACCCATGAATAAGAAAAAGCATGGTTTGTCCTGCTAAGAAAAGTAGTGCTTTGGACAGCACTTAAAACTGCACTGGACACTGATGGCTCTTCAATTTTTTGGGTTTTAATCACTGAGAGAAAATTATTTATTCCCCTAATTTAATGTTTTAAGATAACATTAAATTAACATTAAATTAAATGAAGCCAGCACAAAGGCTGTGAGATCCTCAAAAGGTTTATTTGAAAAAGAAGAAAATCTGCCTTTTGTGTGGTGTAGAGCTGACATCTGCAGTGATGTTCCTTCAGGTGAACAACTGGCAGAGTGACTGGGTGAGTTTCTTTGCCAGACAAAGGATCCAGCCCCAGATGGACCTGATCGAAAGGAACTTAGGAGACGGGGAAGCAAGGGAACTTTGGGCACAGCTTCAGGTACAGGCAATTCTCTCAGTTCTCATTATAGTGACAGCTGGGTATCAGTTATCTAGATTTTATTTTCTTAAAACAAGGTTCCTGTTTGTTGGTTTGCACCAGGTTCTGTTGGTAAGAGATTATAGTTTTTAAGGATTAAAATGTTCTTTATTGTAAGGTGTAATGGCTTTTGCCACAGCACCCTATGCTAACATTCCAGGGTGAATTCCAAAGTGCCAGATAGCACTTTGCTTTACTGTTTGGGAAATCTTACAGATGGAGATCATATTTCCCACTCCCTGGAACACTTCCATGGTTAGAAACGTACATAAGCAGCACTGTTATGCACATTGTTGATTTACTGTTTGCATCTGGTTAAGTGACTGCAGTTTTGGCTCTTTGAGTACTTTTCTCAAGGTTGCTGAGAGATGCCTGAACCCTCTAATGATGAACTGGTGGTGGTTGTAGTTACTGAATCTGATCAGTATTACAGCACCAAATGCAATTTTAAATTCTTTACTGTCTTCCTAAAAGAGATTTGGGTGACTGTTCTTCTGCTGGCTTTTATGAGCAACAGGAATCCTCTGGATTTGCTCAGCATCTCTGTAACTTGATCCTGTTTGAAGGATCTTCAAACTTCTTGTTTGAAGTTACAGGTTTATTTAATTGACTTCTAAAAAGTTTAAAGTATGCAGATAAACCTCTACATTTTGAGGTGAACGATTGTAGTAATTTACATGTCTTGCTTTTCTCCTCCTGCAGCTGAAGATACCCAGTTTGTTCTGTGGTCTAGAAATCGTTCCTTCTCTCCTGCATGGGGATCTCTGGGGAGGAAATGTCGCTGAGGATGATTGTGGTCCGATTATCTTTGATCCAGCTTCTTTCTACGGCCATTCAGAGTATGATCTTGCAATAGCTGGGATGTTTGGTGGCTTCAGCAGTTTTTTTTATTCTGCTTATCACAGTAAAATCCCCAGAGCCGTAGGGTTTGAGAAACGCCTGAAGCTTTATCAGCTGTTCCACTACATGAACCACTGGAACCATTTTGGTTCAGGGTACAGAGGGTCTTCTATAAACATTATGAGAAACCTTGTAAAGTAAGTTGCAGCTTAAACCAAATAATTCCTGTGCTGTTTGGAAAAGCCCAGGCTTGCTGGTGCAGCTAAAGGTGTAGTGATGTTAAAAAACCTCTGTGAGATCTTTGACCTTCTTGCTCAGCTGAAGACCCTAGAATCAGTGAGTCCTACTGAGTACCAAGTGTAGCTTAGTCATCCCTTTTTAGGATAGTTTGGAATAGCTTTATCATGGAAATATAGAAAGAACTTAATCATTTGCACAGTGAATAAACATCTCAGCATCCCGAAGTGCTTGAGATTATGCAAAGTAATGCAAATAAACTGAGGAGATGCCTAAAAGAGTTGCTCTTTGTGTTTTGCTGTGTCAGCCCCCCTCTTTCTCATCAGGTTGTGAGCATGACAGCAACGTTAACAACATGGTTTGAAAGCCAACAGGAAAATAATGTAACGGCAACTGTGAGACGGGATTTTGACTGCTGTTTATTATCACACAGTCACAGAATGGGTGAGGTTGGAAGGGATCACTGGATTTCAGAAAGTCCAACCTCCTTGCTTTAAGCAGAGTCCCATAGTACCACATTACTCAGGGTTGTGTCCAGAGGCTTTTAAAGACCTCCAGTGTGTTGCTAATGTGATTCTTTTGGATGGAGACTGTTCTCTTACAAACTGCTGTGAAATTTTGGTACCTCCTGGTATTTTTGTAGGCTGTTCTGTGCTTTCTGGTCAGAAGAGAACTAGTTCTCTTCTCTTTTTGGATTATGTTTTTGTCCAATAGTGTGCATTCTTAGAGAATTCTCCAGGTAAGACACTTTGCTTGTATATATCTTGTGGAGGTGTATTCTCTGACCACTGCAAACAGAAGATGCTTTTCTGCTTGTGGTGCAGTCTTCACATATGTTTTGTGTAGCTTTAGAGTACAGGTGCCATAAGCTAACATTGTATTTCATTAATTGTGGAGAAATACTAAAAGAGAAGTCTCAGCAAAGAGAAGTGTCAGTGGTGGCTGTAGTTCACCAGAAACAAACTGCAGCCCCAGGAGCAGGGACATTGAGGGAGCTTGGTGTGCTGCCCTGAGAGGCAGGAAACTAAGGATGGAGTGTCATGGAGGTGATGTGGCCGTGCTCTGTTTAAAGCAATGCAGCCAATGGGAACTAAGCCAAGGAAGGGCCCAACCAGTCACCAAGAGCTGAATTTTGTTTCGTTGGCTTGAAAATACATATAAGTTTTCACACCTGCAAATGCCAATAAGGTAAAACCTGTACATGCTTCACACATGTGTGAACTAAAGTCACTCATGTGTGAGTGATTCATGAAATGACAGTGTAATCATGAAATGACATCAGCTGGAACTTTGTCTTTGCCCCACCCCCAAAGAAAACTATAAATACAACATAACATAAATAAAACTATTAAATACAAGAGGAGATTTGCATTTTGTATCCTGGGATGGCTGATGGGCTGTACCCCGCTGCTTCTCCACAGGGGTGCCTGTCAGGTAACCTTTATTCTAAGGGGATTCTACTGCTTGTCCTTTCTCTTATCAGTGTATTTACCAACAATAGTTCATGACCCTTATCCTGTCACAGTGACCAGTAAACCATGCTGTTTATGCCTCTGAAATTGGGAATGTGCCCACTTTTAATGCTGCACTTTTTGTGCCTCTGTGCTCATGAGAGTTCTAATGCAAACTTAGAGTTTGCACTGTTCACCCTAAAATATTATCTGTGAAGGTCTCTCAGGGACTCAGACAAAGGAGGGGAAGATGTAACACCTTTGAGCCCAGCTCATCTGTGGATAACTTGGAAAGCAAAAGGAATTTAGGAATTCCTTTCCTAAATTTTTACTTCACTGTCTAAGTGCATGTGCTGTAGCTCCTGTGGTAAGAGACATGAAACCAAAGGAGATAAATACATAATTCAGAGGACAGCACCTCACAAGTGTCAGAAGTCCTTCATGTTCCACAGACTGTGGCTTTTGCCTCCAAGGTGTTAATACTGAAATTGTTGTCTTTTTGATGTAGGCTGGTACTGGTGCTTCTGTGCAAACCTACCAGGTAGGTGAGAGAGATGCATGACATCTGACATGCACTTCGATGTTGGGGAATGACTTTTATTAACTAAAACTGCTTTGCACTGGACATTGGCATTTTACTGAGGGGTTTTTTGGGTGCTGGTTTTGCAGTTACTTGCACAAAGTGGAAGCAAGTTCGGAGATGTGTCACTTCCTACAGTTTTTGCTCCTTAAATCTGCTATTTTTTTCACTGGCTGTTTGACTCCTCCCGCACAAAGTCTACTGGGTAAAATAGGTTTTACTTTTTACCTTGTTGCTTAAATGGAACTTTTGCAGTTGATCATGGTTTCCTAAATTAAAGCCTTAAATCTTGTGTTTCTTCTTGGGGAGCTACTAGAAATCACTACTGTGTGAAAGAGTTACAATCATCAGAGGTGTTTATGGGAATATGCATGGTCATGGATTGGTCTGGAGCAGTGCATCACTGAAGAAAATGTAAGTGTTGTTCATTACAGTGCAATTTGAGGACCTACTTTGCCTTCAAATTTTTACGTATTTTACCAGTGTCTGGATGCAGATGATAAAAATGTTATGTCTGTGCCTTTTTCCCCATTCCATTCATCCAAACCTAGTCCAGCTGACTGAGAAAATGCTGTGGAGCTTTAACCAGCAGTCAGCCTGGTGACTGCTAAGTTAGCAGTCTGTATTTGCTAAGGGATTTCACATTTAACGCCCCAAACTGCCAGGATACATCACTTCCTGCTACTTCTTGTAGAACAGGAGCAGTCTCTGCTTATGGTGACTGGGAAGAAAAATGCTCTGGTGCTTCTGAAGGGCTCTTGGTATAAGAATGAGCACTGAAGAATGAGTCTGTTGGGGTTGTATTCTGGGGTTTTTTAATGTTTTGGGGTTTCCTGCCTACTGACTACTGTCCAGTGAAGACACTGAATATTAAAACAAACAAACAAAAATAACCAAAAAACAACAAAGCATCAACTAAACAACTCCAAAACTGCTCAGAATGGATACACAAATGAGACTAAACTCCTGTTGGTCAGCTCTGCCAGTACTGACGATTAAAACAGAAATACTAGTGGAATCATGCTGAGGTAGCACTTAGTGCAAATGACAGTGACTTATGAGGGATGAATACTCTTGCAAGCAAAATACTGAAAGATTTCTAAATGACTGCTGAATACTGCTTTTACAGATCTTTGTCAGTTTTATTTTGTGATTACTTATGATTAACTTCTTACACCTACTGTAAGCTACTTTTACCTTCAGAATAAAGTACTTAAATGGCAGTAGTTTTTTTGTGCTCCAGTATTGTTTCGTAGAACAGCACTTCAAAAAAGTGCTTTTGCAAATTAATGTTTTAATGATTTCTCCTATTTATGTTTCTAAGCTCCATCAGATGTCACATCCTGCACTAAATTATTATTTCAGCTAATGAAACCAAGATTTGTTACATCTAAGTCCCCAAGTTTTTGAAGAAAAGTTAAAAGAAAGTAATGTCACAGCTGACTAAGTTAGCAAAAACTATTTCCATTTTACATTTATGCAAATAATTGTGCATCTAAAACTGAGAAAAATGCTTTTTGTGTCTGTGCACAACAAACATCACAATTCAGTTATGAGAAAACACTGCTAGAAATTCCTGTCATAATCTTAATCAATACTACTGATATAACGTAAATTAGAGTCAACAGTTTTGACTAGAAACACAAAACACAACCTCCCAGTCAAAGTCACATGAATGAGAATGAGATTTATTAACTCCAAGAAAAACATCTGGTTTGCATAGCAGAGATTGCTCCTTCACATAAAAGGATTATTGGTACATTAGCATCATCCTTTCAGCTAAATACATTGTTTATGTTCCACGGGAGCTTTAATAATTTATCCCCAGAAACTGGCTGCATCCAAGCTTGACTTAATGTTGTGCATATTTTCTCGACGTTGTTTGGTGTAAATATTTGCCTCCCCTTTTTGCAGCCGTTGCTTCAGAGCAGACTTTTGCTGCTTGGTCAGCTGACGCTTTATCTTCTGTTTCACTAGCTCCTACAAACAAACACACAATTTGACATCAAATCTTCTTTAAATCATTTAGCACACGACATGACATAACATCAGAATTTTTTCCAGACCAACATGAACATTCATGATTCATGATGTTAAACCTTGACTGTAGAAATGAACAGAATTGTTTCTCTGTGAGAAAATGTTTTATAAAACAGTTCAGGTGACTGAAAAAGGAAATTCTCTGCTATGGGCAAGGTCTGCATGGAGTGCTCTGTGTGTGCTACACCCTCAGGAGTCACAACACGTAAAGGGATATGGGGTTATCTGTGCTTTTGTCTTCTGATAGTCTTCATTATAATAAATAACATATTCTTTTTATTTTAAAATTAAACTTGAAGTGTGTTCCTTACTGAGATGCTAAAGGACCCACGCCTCTCACTGCAGAACACAGGCCTTACACAAAAATGTAAAAGCCAATAATACTGCAGAACATTCTACGTCCAGCAGTAATTGTTTGGTTTGTCCTGTTTTTTTTAGCACCCTGATTTTTCTGAAGTTTAGATTACAAAAATTTGACTGATTCTAATGGAAAAAAAACAACTCTGTAACAAAGTGTGGCTAAGAGAGATGGGGAATTAGTGATTTACATTTCTTCCTCCAGTTTTCCCATTCAATCAAACTGGAGTAGTTCTGTGAAATTTCATCTGTTATTTGCACCTGTGGCTCATTCTGAGCTCTGCTCTCCATTGTGATGGCAATATCTGCCCACAACAAAAACGAAGCCATGATTTGGTAAATTGTGGCATGGTCTCAGCTCAAGTTGCCACACTGATGCCAAGTGCACACTTGCATATTTTTTCTTGGAAGAAAAAGAGAAATAAAATTATTTTCATCTATTTCATCATGGTGGAATCATATCTTGCTGGAAACATGCAAGAATAAATACTGCAAGGCAGAACATTATGACCTGTAATCTAGTGTAAATTCACCAAATTCTGTTCCTGAATTGCAGCACTTAACACTGACGTGTGTTCCAAAATTCCTGATGCCAAGTAGACAGATCACCTACTGTCTACTCTGTGGTTGAAGAAAAGCACATTAAATTCTGCTGAAAAATGTCCTGATTTATATAATCCAGAAGGTCAAATTCAAATTGCCAAAGAGATCACTGTTGAAGGTGAGCTCACAGAAATCTTTCAGAAAAGAATGAGAAAAATCTCTAAGAAGAGAAGTGAGAAAGGCAAAATTAAATCTTGACTCAAGTATCCACGTTTAAAATAAAAAATATTACTCATGGCTAGCAACAGAAATGGAGGAACTGATGCTGTTAGTGCATTAGCAGATATTAATATAAATTAGTTACTGGGTAAATGAGAGTTTTTACTGTTGATATGGAGCTTCAGTGAGAGATCAAAAAGCAAAATACAAAGGAGAATGCTGGACATCATTCCCTGTAAGCAATTACAGCAGTATCAAGCCTATTTTTTTGTGGAATGGAGATGTACACTGGAGGGGTAGATGGTAACTGTTTTTAAAGATGATTAATGCCAGAACAATTTCAGAAACTGGTACTTACAGCTATGTGCAATTTAAGGTGGTCTGAAGGTAAACTAGATGACAACATAACAAAATAATATTTACCGGAGGAATGGTTGAACAGCTCCCAACACTTCTGACTGATGTGATGCTCTTAGTCCTTGTTCTGTGCCCAGCAATGGGAACAATACACTCTTCATTACTGAAACACATAAATCAATGTGTTATTCCACTAGCAAGATAAACATACCTCTGCCTTTATGAGCACCCTGTTTGAATCTTCACTTTCCGGGCTACAACTTGAAAACTCGCAACAGAACATGCAAGTTTTAAATATTAATACTGCTTGTTCAAGAGAGGCCTTCCTTTGTGAAAGGAAGAATTTGTTGCACAACAGCCACGTAAATATCAAGCACAAGAGACACCTCAGGGCACTAAAACACTTCAGATCCTGCACAACATTTTGACAATATTTAACTGAAAAGCAAAAGCAAGTGAGGAGGAGTATGACCTCTGGTATGACCTATGGTGGGCTGGCAAACTTGAGAAATAGAATATCATACACAAGGGGTTAGTCTAAAGGCAAGAAAGAATTTCTATGTTAGAAAAGGAATTAAAAGCCAGAACAACATGCAGTACAATATATTTGAATAAAGCACTCCAAGGAGTTTGTTCTTGATAACTTCAGCTTGAGCAGCAAGCTGGTAACTGCACAGTGAGCAGCAGAACATTTGGATTTGACACAAAGTATCTGAATTATAAACTTACTTATGAAAGTTATTTAGAAGTAGTACTTTAACATCAAGAACTACTTCATTATCAGTATTAGCTGAAATGAAGCAAAAGGGGAAAAAATCCACCACAGAAAATAGGTTGAAGTGCAAGACCTGTTTTCTCCTTAGATACTACAACAGAGCTGGACAACCATAGCACCAATAGGAAGGGTATTTACTGCTGTATTTTCAAAATAAGTCGAATTTTTAGTCTCCATTTAAACAAGGGCAGCTGAAGAGCAGTTCTTTTTGAGCTACTTGACACATTTACATTTTTGGGGTCAAGGGAAGGGCCTCATTCCTAGACAGTAAATGTGAACCTTTACCTGTAATGACTGAATTCCTCATTTAAAGCTGATGAGTTGACCAGTTCAGGGCATTCATCTTCATTCTCCTTATCCTCACAGCACTCTCCTTGACCGGCCTGACCTTCCAGTTCGGCAGCATTTTCAGTTAATCTTTTGCCCTTAAAAGACGTAATTGCAGAACTCTCTACATCTTCATTGGACTTCCAAGGCACAGCTGGCCCTTCAGCTTCTTCCAAGGCTGAACTCAACTCTGCCATATTCAGTCTTTGTGTATTTTCACTGCTTTCATCAGCTGCCTCAGCCTCTTCTTCACTGCTGCTCGTGGTGTCAGAGGCTCTGCTTTCAGAGAAATCACCCACTTCACATGTGAAGTCTTCGCTGTTTTCTTCATTTTTGCTGAAGAAGTTGAGCTCTTCCTCAGCATCCTCTGCAAGTTCGAACCCCTCGGTATTGTCATCCTCGTCAGAACCTGTGGGGTAAAGCAGTTCACCATCTTCCTGTATCTCCTTTGCATAGCCACTGGCAGCAATCTCTTTATCAACAGAACACTCTCTCCTGTGAAAGAGGAATGTTTTCTTTTAATATGCTAAATTTAATAAGCCAAGTTACCAATATTACTACCTTTTGGGTTTAAAATGCTAACGAAGCTAGACTAAAATTACCCACACAATGGGCAGAAGATACACTCTGCTGAAACACACAAAACACATGATGGTGGCTGAGCTTTACGTGAAATTCTAACTTAGAATGTAATCCAAGAGAAGAAAGCTCCTCCAGAAGATGATTCCATCTCCATCACCCGCATTTATGTGTTCTTTTTCTACAGGAAATTGTTTCACTTTAGCAGGAATAACATTTGGGTTTAAGTTCAAATTATGTTTAAGCAAATAGAATAATAAAGGGTTTGACATACAAAGGCTGATTGAAGTGCGGAACTCCTTAGGAAAAGTGCACAGGATGAAATAAAAACATTTTCCTTGCAACAGTTTCAGTCTTAAAATGGGTGAAAAAATTAGCTTTACTTTCCAGAAGAAGCAAAAGACTTTAAGAAGAAAAGTTTAAGTGTAATAATGCCTGAGGAGGCAGTCATCCTATTTACAAGCATTTTAAAAAAAGTTTTAAAACTGAAACCCAAATTAATCCTCAATACATTAGAATTGTCAAACAGGCTGACTCTGCATCACTAAAATTTCCTGGACATTCACTATATGGGTCAAGCTTTCAGGCTGACCTCTCTTCCTCGGTTGCAAGAAGACAAAGAAGGCAGCAGAGGATTTTAAAGCTTGAAAACCACTTACAGGAACTTTGAAGAAAACACAATAGAAATGAGAAAATGTAACTTAGAATTTCATAGCCAGGCCTATTTTTTAAATTTCTCCCACAGGCATGTCTCAGGAATCCAGTTTTCTCAGGAAACCAACACAAGTGCCACAAGTAGAACTCAAATTCATCTGGTCATTTCTACCTGATGTCTCTGAAGGTTGGGAAGAGTTCACTCTCATAATTGAAGCGTTTTTTGAAAAACTCTTTGATGCAGTTAACATCTCTGTTAAAATACCTGTAAAAATACAGAATTGTACAAACAAAAAATCAGGGAAGTCTACTGCAATGAGAAGCATTTATCCTACATGGTTTTATTTGAAAATTATTTCTATTTGTGACCTCAAGCCAAAAGGCTAGGAAGAAAAACTGGATACAGTTAATTTCTGAGTGTTTCTTAACCAAACAATATTATTATATCTGAGAAGCAATTAATCACGTATTTATTCTGCAGAGACATTTCTACTCATTCTTTGTTTGGAACATTACTTGTGCTGCATCACAACAACAGCAGAAAAAGAATCAGGAAAAGACTTAGGAAAAAACAAGTCATGGCTGACTGTTTGCTGTCATCAGCATTTGTCAGATTGATCCGGAAAACACCTTTAAATCGGAACCTACCATTCAGCATTTGCATGTGATGTTGACATCATCTGAGGGAAATCAATCAAAGTGGCATGGTCGTTATTATCCAAGATGAGATTAAACTCATTGAAATCCCCATGGATCAGACCATGATTGGCGAGTTTTACAATCAAGTCCATTAATTCACTGTAGACAGCAGCAGGATCTTCTATCTGGTGCACCTGACACCTGAAAGGATAAGTAAAATAAAGTATTTTGAACCCTGAAAGACTTGATTTAAAAATACAGATAAAGTATACAAAACACATCTGACAGAATGTCAGAGTAATTCAAATTAAAATAGTCCTCACATCTGTGGTCCAGCATCCTCAGGAAAGCTGAGTGAAATCTGAGACTAGACCAGAGTGCTCAGGTCTCTGTCTAGTTGGGATAGAAAACTTCTGGGAATGGAGGGACCTTCCCAAGCAACTTGTGCCACTGCCTCTCTGTCCTCAAGAGGAGAAAATACCTCCTTATATCCAGGCTAAAACTCATCTAATTGTCTCCCATTGAGCACTGATGTCATAATGCATTGTGTAAATAACGGACCAGCAAACTTTTATGTTTCTCCTGTTTTACGTAATCTTATCATGTCAGTAGGAGCTAAATCTTCTTACACTGAAATTCAAATGGCTCATGGAATTTTCTAGATTATGTTAGGAAAAGAAGAAAAAGTAATCTTCCACTGCAGACTGCCACAAGGAACTGGGTGTTCTGTTTACATGATGGATGTGGATTTATTTAACAAATGAGGGTGGGAAGAGAAAACACAATGAAGTCTTTTCCACATTATTCTTCAATTGTTTAACTTTGGAATTAATTCCCTTTTGATTAAACTTAAGATCTTGAATCCTACACAAGATAACGGACTTGTTTGTTCTGTAACTAGACACTTTAAATCTCTGGATTAGACCTGGGTTATTGCATGAAAGACACAGGCCTTTCGCATTCAAAACCAAACCAACCCTTCACCTACAGACCTCAATAATACTTAATGTTTCAAGCGGTTAAAAAACTCAAGCAAAATAATCTTCCTCAAAGATGCAAAATCAGATTATACATGGTAGTCTATATAAATAGTGCAGAAGTGAGTTACAAACTCACCTGAATTAACAGGGCAAGGCTCACAAACTGGAGCTCAGAACATGAGGGATATTAATATTCTATACATGAAGTAGCATATAGAATGTGCAATTTCTATGTAGAAATTTCTATTTCTATTTTCTGTGTAGAAAACAAGGAAAAACCCTAACCCTGTTACTTTTCCTAAAGGTTGTCACGGTCTCTGTAACACAGAGAATTCAAGTTTCACTACTTACAAAGGATATCCATCAACAAGTTCCATAACAACTGCATGCCTGTTGTAGTCTATGGGCTTTGGAACAGGAAATTCTCTGTCATGCAAAGCCTGGAAAGAGATAACACATTGAAAATTTAAAATTAAATAGTTATGGAAACATTACATATATTGACAAACCAGCACCTGAGATATGCAGTACGTATCACTGTGATAGTAGCATATCACTAAGAAGTGATAAGAAGGAAAAGAAGGAAAACAGCCTCACAGCCACTGGAACTTTCACTGGAAACACACTAAAATTCCAAAGTTTAGACACTGAGTGCACTGCCTACAGTTTAATTATCATGCATCTGGAAGAAAACCACAACAGACTGGAGAAATGACAGAACCTTATCTGGTACATTAGCCTGTGGAATCAGTAGCAGATAACTGGAAATGAGGTCTAGCATTAGAAAAGAATTCCACACTAAGCTGCTGCCAGTGTAGTCCTGCCTGATTAGTCAATCTATGCTCAGTTGCATAGAAGCACAAGAAGTTCATTCTTAAATGGTAATAATCAGCATTACGCCACACTTAAGATTAACCAAGGGTAGGTCATAGTATTTTGAAACTCTCCTGTTTGCCTTTTCTAGCACAAATTCAGTCATTCACTGGACTCACTCAACTTTTTTATGTTTTTTTGTTTTTGTTTTTTACTCATTCTGTTGTTACCAGTGAACTTTTCTAAGATTCCTACGTTACAGCAACATAAATACAGGCTTTGTTACTTAAGTATTACTGCTTTTCAGCACTCAATTCAGCTAATACTGCTTTTCATTTAAACCTCCCCCAACTCTCTGCTCAGGGAAACTGACCGCCACAATTACATTCCTACAAGTTCTGATCACATAAGGCTTTACCAGTTGGACCACCTGGACCAACAGAGGTTCTAAATGATGGTGCTAGTTCTTTCTCTGTGGAGGCCAGTGAGACAATCCATCATGGTTCTTTTTTACAAGAACAAGAAAGTAATACTTCATGTATATATTACTCTTGAAAAGCACAAAAGAAGAGAATTGTTTTTTTATTAATAATTAATTTTTCAGTGATCATCTTCCACCACCATACAGTACCTGTGTTTTTTAAAACAGGTAAAAAAAACACAGAATTCAGGAGTAGCAGTATATGCTTGGGAATAAAATCTTTTCTCACAGCACAGAACTAAGTGTGCCTTTTTAGATCAAAACACCAGGTTTGATCTGAAAGATTTCTCTCAAAACCACAGCGAAAGCTTGGTAAAATAATAATAATAAAAGATTAATTTTAATAAATTACAGCTGCTTCCCAGTTTATGGTAAAAATTTTGAAGGGAAAACTGCTGAACTGGTGATACACAGATTATCTATCCATAAATAATATCATTAATTTGAAATTCTCTCATGACACCTGAATCTGTTCCATGTGATTTCAATGGCAAAGCTTCGTTTTGACACTGGGAAGTGTACACATTGCAACTTTCTGAAGTGCAAAATTTAAGTCCATTAGGGGAGAGGAAAAATGAAGAATAAATCCTACCAGTACTGCGAACACAACCTGGTCAGGACAGCCTAAGAGGCATCTTCCAGCCTGTCCCACAATTGCTAGCACTGTGTGAGTGGCCACCTACCTTCATGTAGGCAAACTCCTTCATTGCTGCTATCCGGGACAAGTACAGCCAGGACATTTTGTGCCTGTGCTTGTGGTAGTCACGCTTGTTTTTCAGGTTGCGGAAGGAGGTTCTCCCCAGCCGGTGCAATTTCAGTGCAAACTGTTGCTCCTCTTCGTTGGCAACAATATAAATATCTAGAAAATACGTAACAGCATAGATCTAAGAAATTAATTATATCTAACATGCCAGCTGAAAAACTGCAGTGGAAGTTTGTTACCTCACCCCTCACCCTTTCTGACCCGCAAGTTTTAGCAAACACAGCTAAATTACATAATATGTATCAGAGGTATGAATGTGAAGAAATTACTGTTAAAGAGTTCACGGTACTTCAATAGAAGAAATTCTGATGGGATCTGAAGTATCCTTCAGTTTTCTGAAACACACTCTGGAAGAGATTCTCCTTCCCGATGAATGGACAGACAACTCAAGGGACAAGACTCTTAATTTAAAGTGTTAACAAATACCCTATACTTAATTTCTAGCACTTATCCCAAATAATCCCCTTCTCCAATTACACAAGTCACATTCTGTGTCAAACTACATGAACATAAGAAGGAAACAAGACTGTGTTCCAATAGTTTTGAGCCTATTTTCATCCCACTTGAAAATAAGGTAGTAAAGTAAAAAGCTGAAATTATCTTTTTGTTAAATGGTTTGAAACTCTTCACAAAGCAAAACACAGAGCAGCACCTGCTTGCAAAGTACCTTTTTAAAGAATGAACTAAGAAACAGACAATATGGGCAAAATGCAATTACCTTGTTGTGAAAAAATACCCAAATGTAGCCAGAAGCCTCACAGAGCACTTGAACATGCTATCTTCAAATACATCTTGGTGTTCAACAGTAACTGATCTGCCTATCCAGAAGAAAACTACCCAAGTTTCTAGCCAAATATTTGCAATATTACAGATGTGTCTGCTTTACAAACTTATTTTAAATGTTATTTTAGTTTACCTGATTCTTTGCCAACACCCATCTGGTTTCCCACAGAACTGATGACTTGTCGGGAAGAGAGAGTTTTTAGAGCCAGGTAATCATATCCTGCATTAGTTAACCGATAACCCTGGACAGCTGGGCAAAAATAAAATACATTTCACTCCTTATTATGCATAAATCACATTTAATATAAATCGCAATTTAGTCTTGTTTCTTAAAGTACATAACACCCAAGTAATATTTCATCCCTCTTACCAGCCCAATTTGATTAACCGGTGAAGATGTTTAAAATGGACTGGAGCAACTCTCAATCCTCTGAAGAACTGGGACAAAAGGGAGCAGTATTTCCCACAGATGTCCCCACTGTGTTTGCAGGGACAGATCCAAATAAAAGACTAAAGGGAATGGGAAAAGGCCTGCACAACTCTGTCATATGGTAGATTAATAAATACTGCTTAGCAGCTGCTCCTGAGACAGTGAAATGTCGAAGGATTGTGCAGTCTGTTCCAGAACTGCAAGGATATCACTCATTTGGGTTGATTCCTACATGGCGTTGAACATTGCTTCAAGTGATAATTCTTTTTACCACATTCGGAACAAAACAAAAAAGTTAACTGTTCATCTTTTTGCTGCCAATCACTTCTAAAGGTACAAGCAAACCCAGTATCTGGTGCTGCACAAACCTACATTTCCAGGCTGAGTCCAAGAGGAGGCAAAGCAAACTCTGGACACTTCTACATCCCAACCCGTTGGGCAGTACCACTGTGAGGCACTGAGGACAGGATAAGAAAGGCAGTCCAAGACAAAATCCAAACTCACTTTTCGTCCGTTCGTAAGCCACAAGTTTGTGCTTCGCCAACTCTCTCAAAATTTTATTACAGCCACCATGTTTAAGGCTGGCAATGGAAGCAATTAAGCTAGCAGGAACTATTTCATGGTTCTTCATGCCCATTTCTACCTAAAAGAGGAATTAAAAACAGATTTGTCAGCCCTGTGTTCAACACTGAAATATCAGATCCTGTTCAAGAGCAAAATCCCTTTTCAAACCGGCAATTTTTAAGGACTACAGATTTTAAGACTTAACTTTTTACGTTTTAAGACTTAGCAAGACTTTCCCTTTGCTTCACTGCTCCTTGGCAGCTTATGTACAACCCACCCCGAGAAGTTCTTCAGTGCCAGCCACGACATGAGTGGCTAATTAGATTTCAATCGCATTCCCAGGGAGCAGAGACGCTGGGGATTCTGCTACCTCACCGTGATGGGCCTGCGACCAACCAGGCGTCCCCAGGAACTCTCCCTGGCATGCCCAGAGGATTCCCGAGCATCCCCAGGAATTCTCTGCCCCTGCCGATTCCCCCCAGCCGGGCGGCCGAAGGAAACACCGCCCCGATCCAGGCCCTCCCCAGAACAGGCCAGCACGGAGCCCCAGGGGAGGCAGCGGCACAACTGGCGGGTCCCTCCCGCTGGCCTGGCCCGGCCCGGCCCGGCCCGGCCCCGCTGCCCGTGCCCGCTCACCGCGGTCAGCACCCTGAAGTGCTCCCGGGACAGGTACCGCAGCATCACCACGTTCAGCTTCCCCATGGCCGAGGTGGCAGAGGAGCAGGAACGAGGAAAAAAAAAGAGGGAAAATATAAAGAGGATGAGGAGGAAGATATGGAGGGTGAGGAGAGGGAGCGCAGGCCGCACATGCGCAGCAGCGCCCTGGGTAGGTCCTGGCAGCTGCGTGCCCTGCCGCGCTCCGCCAGGTCCCGCTGCGCTCCGCCCGCCACCGAGCCGGCAACCAGAACCGAACCGGAACAGAGCTGCAGCCAGGCTCTGCTCCGAGCTCGGCGGGACCCCCTTCCATCTCTCCACGCCGCGGGGGAGTTGTTTGGGGTGCCCGTGCAGCTGCCAGGACCTGTTCCCCTCAGGAGTCCTTCCCGCTCCTCGCGGGGCGCTGCGGGACCATGCGGAGTCTGAGGGAACGCCGGGGTCGGGCTGGCTGATCTCGGAAGGATAAGCCGCCTTTGCCAATCCGTTTAAACACAAGTACAGACGTTTTGGCAAGCTGCGGTAGAGAAAAACTCTTTGGTCTTCACTGACATTTCATAGCGAATATTCCACTCGGGGAAAGTGAAAAACGTTCCACCACTTAGACCCCTGTAAAAACAATTTCTGAATGCCAATATGTCAATACTTGTTGCAGTTTCCTTGACATTAACTTACTAGAGCCTCATCTGGCGTATTTTTTTCTCTCCCATTTTTTTTCTTCTTTCCCCCCCCCGTCTATTGTAGGTATTAAAATAAGAAGGCAAGACAATTTCAATTTCTCTCAGCCAGCCATCTATGTTCAGCTATCTTGAAAAAGGAAAAAAAAAAAAAAACCAAGCAAAAACAATCCAAAGAGCGGAAGACAGCCACATCAGGTGCACATATTGTGAACAAAGACCCATATTATCTGTGATCCATGAGTCTTGCATCCCTTGTAGACTGTATGTGCTCATTAAATTTCCATCCTTTATTGTGGTTTGTATATCTTAGAGACTTTATAATTGTTACAGATTACAGGCAAAGTCTATTTCATCTTTGTTTTTATCTACCTGCTAATACCATGGTCAGTACTCTCAGATGAGTCCAGTTCATGGACACACAAGGAAAGAGGCTGATCTGCATCCTCCAAAGTACTTTCATTTTGGCTCAATTCCTCATCGAGCTGACACACAAACAAGCATTCAGCTTTTCCAGGCACATCTAGTAGCAAAAAAAGGCCATTTTTTTCTACTCTTTACTGTTTTGGGGTTGTTTTTTTTAAGAACCTTTGGCTTTCCTGCCTTGCTCCTATTCTAGACCTGTGAACTGAAAAAATCCTGTTACTGGTTCTGGAACAGATTTTGCCACCTGGTCAGCAGGGGAAGAAATAAGAGAAACTTCCAGCTTCAGGAAACAGGGAAATGAAGACATGAGGCTTGGTATCCTTGTCAAGATTTCCATTATGAATTTATGACCTTTGTCTATATTTTCCTTTATAATCTGACCGCCTGAAGAAACAGTAAATTCGGTATTCCTGGTATTTCACTATCCCATTTGCCAACAGAAGTAGAAAGAGTCCCAAAGAATACATCGTTGTGTAGATACAAATTATTCTGCAGCGATCTCTTTTCCTAAGGGTGTGAAATCTCCAATCAATACAGTCAGACTTATTGACAGCATTCTAGTAATAGAAAATGCTATGCAAAATACCTACCTCTTTCTCCTTTAAAATTTCATGAACTCTTATTTTGCTCTGTGTGACTGTACTTTTGGAAAGATTACAATATAAACTGCTCTTTCATGTACAGGAATTTCTGTGTGAATTCATGAAAAGAAATCAAACTAAAAAACAAAGCAAAAAACAAAAGGAAAAAAAGTTAAATCAAAACTCTACCACTTCATACCGAAGACAGCACTTTGATTGAAGATTTCTGACTTGGCTTGGAACAGACCAATATTGTGTGAATGTTAAGTAGTAAAAGCAGACAGCTGATCTCCAGAGAAAAAAATTCAGAGGTTACTTTTTCCTTTAAATAGAAACTGTCTGTATGCTTAAGGAAACTGTATCCCATCTGATCCACAACTCAGGGATGTAAAGCTATAAAGTCTGGTGGTGACTGTATGTTCCATAAAATCATGGATTACTTAGGCCACAATATACTGCAATTACGTAGTGTTCTGATGTTTTCAAGTGAAAGTAAATATAAGTAAAAGCAGAAGTAAAACTCAACCGAATTGTGTTATAAAACCCACCAAGCTTCATACTCTGGAAAGAAAGCATAAATTTTGACTATTTGAGTGTTTCATTTCATGAGAGCTCTTGTTGACATATGGGAAGATATGAAACAGGTTAATTGAACAAATTTTCATATTGGATTTTTTTTCCTTGTAAGTAAAGGAAATGGAAGGATCTCAGCATCCTGAAGGCTAGCAGAGGTAACCCAGACTAATCCTCACACCAGTCCTGTTGGCATCTCCTTCAGTAGATTTGACAGCCAGATGTGGGCCAACCAGAAGCAGTATGAAGAAATCCAGCAAGGCAGACACCTACAGTGCTATTTATCAGTCCTGGAAAAAGCATTCCAGAGCTTGGCATTGCTCCAATGCTTGCAAGGACATTCCAGGAGTGGCCACAGAGGTGTTGGCTTTCACAACAGCAAAACAGAAGGAAAGCAAGAGATCTGTGTGAGCCACAGTGTGAGCAGTGGGGAGCACACCACCATGGTCCTGAGAATCAGAAGGGTAAAATACTCTGCTTCCCACGGCTCGGCTGGTGCTCAGCACTTCCAGCACAGCAGAGTCCCATCGCACATCACAATGACTTGGAAGGACAAATGCCATCACTCCAAATGTCCCCTGCTTCCTCCTTCTTCCCCCATTTTATACACTGAGCCTGATGCCATATGGTCTGGAATATCCCCTGGGTCATTTTGGGTTACCTGTCCTGCTGTGTCCCCTCCCATGTACCCCCAGTGCCCTCACCAGTGTGGCAGTAAGAAAAGCAGGAAAGGTCTTGGCTCTGTGCAAGCCCTGCTTAGCAATAGCAAAAACATCTCTGTATTATCAACCCTGAGTTCTGCACAGGTCAAAAACACAGCCCCATAACATCCCCTGGGAACAAAATTAACTCTACCCCAGACAGAACCAGCACAGAGGTGCAGAGTAGAAACTGTGGAGATGGCCCCCTTGTTGATCCCCACTGGGTCCTGTCAGTGCCCAGCAGCAGGGAAAGCACAGGAGGCAGCTGGCAGTGCCTCACAAGAACTGGTCTGCAGGGAAAAAAAAGAACAGGAACAGACAAACCTGAGCACAGCTCAGTGAACCTTTATTACTGAAATTCACAGATTTCACACCAACGAGAGGACTCTGCTGCTGCCCTGCAGCACAAGCTAGTCACCATGGGGATGCTCCGTGGGGGGACTCACTTCTGCCAGATGATTTTCAGGTTCGGGGGCAGTTCTGCAGCTGCAAGTTCATCAATCTTGGTCTCGTCTTTCACGGGGATCCGATAGAAAGCCAGCACGTCCCCGGCGCGGCGCATCCGGTGCAGCTGGGAGTTGGGGACAGCGTGTCCCAGCTCTGCCGCCAGCCGGACCAGCAGGCGATGTTTCAGCCTGTTCTCCTGCAGGGGAGTCTGCTGCCAGTCCTCAGGAAGAGAGGGCCCGAAGACCTCCCTGACGTGGGACTCGAGGCAGCTCTGCAGGTCCTCAGGAGGGAGGTAACTCCGGCTGCGTGGCGGGGGGCAGATCAGGCTGGGCTCACTCCTCTCCTCCAGAACTGCTCGGTCTGCTTCCACTTCTCTGTCCTCCTGCCTGCTGGCACCACAACAGAAACACTGTCAGCCTCTGGGCTACCCAAGACAGACTCAGAGCATTTTTGTATTCGTGGTGTTTTAAACCACTCAATCCAGACACTTCACACATCCTATGGACTCATCAGGGCTGCTATCCACAAGTGCACAGGCTTTCCCCAAGTCTGCTCCCCATATAGGCTTCCTCTGCAGAGCAATCACCCACCCACCTTATTTCACTGACCTGAATAAAAATAGCATTTTAACAAGACAAATCCTGAAGGACTTGCTCAGGGGGTGCCGAGCTAAGTGACCTCCAGAGGGCCTTCACCTTCCTCCGGTTAAGCCCCAGCATGCCGAGAAGGCCAGAAGCCACTCCCGACCCACCCCGTGCCCTGCAGGTACCTGCGGCCGCCCCAGAACGCCCTGAGCCCCGCGGGGCCGAGCCCCGGCCCCCGCCGTGTCGCCACCCGCAGCGCCAGCACCGCCGCCATGCCGGGGGCGCGCCGGGCGCCTTCGCGCCGCCGCCGCGGGTGACGCATTTCCTGCCGCGCCCCGCAAAGCCTCATGGGAAATGTAGTCCTCTCCCTCAAGCCGGCCCCCTCGCTAGGAAACGGAATGCGTGAAAATTTCCTTAGGAAAAGGCGGTCTTTGTGTTTTTTCAAGTCTTCTCTACAAAAAGGGAGATTTAAACAAGCAGGCAACAAGCTGTAAAGTGATGTCTAGGCCTTGGAAAGCTCACAGAACCACAGAATATGCTGAATTGTAAGGGATAGATCAGGACCTTAGAGTCCTGCTCCTTGCCCTGAACAGCACCATTCCCAAAGGTCACACCGTGTGCCCAAGAGTATCGTCCAAATGCTCCTTGAGTTCTGTCAGGCTGGTGCCATTTCACTAACTTCCGACATTTTACACTGCTTTTCCTCACTAGCATAGAAATACCTAGCATAGGAAAATATAGCGTAGAAACCTATTTTCCAGTTGGTATAGGGAAAGGCAAAATGTGATGCTACAGTATCAAATTTAATGAAGGAGCAAGTTCTGATGTCCCATAACGCAGTGCACATGTGAAAATAATGCCAAAACATGCCCACACTGAGGTGCACAGGTGCAAGCCAAATTTCCTCTCCAACATCCCACTGGGATATCCACCCGCACTGCAATGACATGCAAACTTCTCTGATGCCTGAAAAACAGGCTTGAAATAAATCCCCATTGACCAATGTCTATAGGGCAGGTATTTGTTTATTGCACTGCTGGTGGTGAGGGGGATATCTCCACCTAACTCACCCACCCTTGTCAAATGCTGTGGTGTATTTATACAGTAAGTGTTGCTTAGTGTTTCTATGTCACTATAACATCATCACATACATGCTGGAACTAATTTATGTAGTATGATCTCATGGTTATTAGATAGTTCTTTTGCACTGTGCTTGCACATCTCCATTTTGGGGGTTGTTGGGGGTCTTTGATGAAAGCTTCCAAGGTCGTCTTTGCATCTGAACTTTTCAACTTTGTCTTCAGAGCATGCACAGTGACAGTGCTCCTCAGTCTGTCTGGTCTTAACTGGCCAAATTCTTTGTTTTGTGGCTAATTTGCTTTGCACTTGCCAATTTTTCTTTAGTACTATACTTATCTATCTCTAAAGCTATCCACCTGGCGAGTTTTTTCTTTTTTTTTTTTTTTTGTGGTTTATTCAGCATTAAGCAACTACTTAACTAACCATTACATCATATAAAAAGTTATTTATATCAGGTTATATAGATTTCAAGTCATATAGATACATAAAATGTCATCATTTAGGTTATATTGATATCAGGTTATATACATATATCAGGTTATATTGGCATAATCCAAGCTATATAAGTACCTTGTAACTTTGACCGAAGTTATACAGGCATCAGTTGCTTAGCAAAAGTTTTCCCTGAAAAATACTGATTCTGTATAAATGATGTATCAGCACTGCAGTTTATATGAATCCACACTACAACCATACACCAAGTCTAGGCCTATAGATTTGTTTATTTGCTTTATTTTCTTTCTCCCCATCCTGCAGTCCAGTATTCCTGGAGGGAAGTATAGCTCAAGGACTGTTGGACAAACATCATACCCTCAGGAAAAATACCCCCTGCCACCTTGGACATTGCAATCTCTGCAACCTGTGGACATTTTTCCCACAGAGACCCAGTGTTTGCCTGCAGAATGACGTAGCTTCTCCATTTGTTTGGCTCCTGCAGTGACCCCTTTGGCCTTTACATGGACAGGTGAGACACCTGATTTCTCTCTCCACAGCAGTGTCTTCCTTAGGCCACTTCCTCCTTGAGCCTCTCTTGTGCAGCTGCATGCCAAGGTCAGTGCTTGCAGGAAACATCAGGAACCTGCCAGGCACACAGTCAGCAGAGAAACCTCTGAAGGAGCTGACAATGCAGTCCAGTTGAAGGCCTTGTGCTTGTGTTCCTTTGTTTTCTTCCATGTTGTCCTTCCTGATCCATTCTTTTTTTGCTGAAGGAAGCTGTGGCAAATAACACTGCTATAAAGCCTAACCTGATTTACAGTGTTTGCTTTACATTCCATTTCTCCCATCCTAGCAGAGAGACAAACCCCATGGTGTATTAAAGTTTCTCCACCACAACAGAGGCATCTAATAGAGATTACAAATACTTTTAATTAAATATCTTATCTAAGACCCTCTTGAGACCAAGAAGGTGTCATAATGGTGGTCTTCTTTCTCAAAGTCAGAGTTTGTTGTTCCTGGTTTGGCTGGAAGCTGATACTGAAAGTGTTTTATTCCCAGTCTCATCTGTAATATGATCTCAAAGGCTATTAGAGAAAATCTATGGAAGTCATCTTGAAAAAAAGCACTGTCAGATATTTAGATACACTTTAAATTGTCTCCTGCAGCCCACCTTGCATTCTTAACTCTTCAGAAGTTTATAAAAGTATTTCCAGATGGATTATTGCTGGTGTGTGCCTTTCCAGGCCTTCTAACCCTTCAATCCAGCACTCCAAGGATAGGATTACAGGTCCTCTCAGATTCTGGGGACACAGAGATAAAAAGGTGAATGGATATGATGCTTATCCTTTTCACTTAATTTAGGAATGGGAGCCTTTTCAGATCAGGAAATGGAATGCAGAATGTAGTAGATGATGTCACTGTAAGGTGTTAGTATGCAGACCCATCACACTGACCATACTGTGCAGAAATAACAGTGATATTAAAATGACACTGGAAAAGAGTATGTACTTCCATGACTTTTAATCATACTTTGGCTGTACTTGTATCTCTAAAAATAGGTTATAGTGGTTTGGTGTATCCTTAAATAATCAAAGAAATAAACTTGCATCATGAGGGGAATGCAGTGCACTTATTATATTTAACCAAACAACTAACTTAACATTTTGTTTTTAAAAAAGCAAGAAGGCAAACACTTGGCTTCTATAAAGGGAGACATTTAACAGTTTATCTGAGCAGTACATGGTCCCCTCAAAAAGCACAGTTAGGTGCTACATGTTAATATTTGCATTAAGCTTGCAAAATACAAACCACAAGATGTCTGAACTGGACCAGCTTGCTGACAGGACCATTTGTAGATGTGGTTTCTGTCCAGGAGCACTGGAAACCAAGGCAGAAATTCTAAGAGAAAGTAGGCACAGCTGCTCAGGGGCTTACAAACAGAACAATAAAATCTAACTCTTCATCAACATTTAAAAATCATTGTCATTCCCCGCTTCCTAACCACCAACATGACATTCCTAGCTTGCCATGAAGGACAAAGTCATGGAAAATGACACTGATGTTGCTGACCCTTAGCCTATAGGTACATGGATAAACTGGCTGATGGGGTGGATTCTCCCAATGCTGTCAGGACAAGTAATCAGTGGAAATGAAGTTACTCCAGAATGGAGACATGCAGTGAAGAAGCACAGACCATAGAGTACCTAATTCTCTATCCATTTTTGGCAGGTGTGTGTTTTACTGAAGATTATTCAGAGCCACATGTTGGGCCCTACCATCTGCTGAATTTGGATAGGATGTCTGTAAAGCTGGTGTGAAAATACACAAAATAAAACTCTGACTTTGGGAGAGTCAGAGTAACTACAACTCTTCCTCACAGAAAATTACCTTCTTTATTTTGTGAAATATATACCTTCTTTATACAAAAGTAATCTAAAGTTAAATTCCACCACTCAGAGCTTGATTTTACCACAGGTCCCTGTTAAAATGCTTCTATTTTGATTGGAAAAGGGCCTGAAAAACCTGGTCTAATAAGACCTCCTTTGAGCGGGTCAAAATTATCAAAATGGGATCAAAATGATAACATCTGTCCCAATGCATGAACATGAGAGTATCTTTCTTTGTCAAATATGGCAAGGAAAGCTGGATCTGCCAATCAGGAAAACAAACAGTGAGACACAGAAAGAAGAGAATATTAGCAGAGTTTTTGTAGAAAGGTTGTTTATTTTGTAGAAAGTTTGCCTGTAAATAACTTTATTAAAAATAAAAAAACAATTCAGCCTGTATCCAGACAAATTGCTGCTGAAATACCCAATCTGGTGATTCACAGCTCCTCAGCAGAGGAAGGAAGGCTTTTCCCTTCTCTCTTCAAATGGAGTGCCTTCTCACTAAGACTTTGATGCCTACTGGAGTTAGAAAAAGCCTCTTGGATTTCTAATCTAGTAGAGAACTGTCAGTTTATCCCCTGTGTTCTGCTGGCATCATGCTTGTGTTGGACATGCTTTGGAAAGAAATGTCGTTTTTGTTTAAGTTAATAACTCCCCCTGAACTGTCTTAGACAATAAATCCTTGGGTCCTGCTAATGGCCCATCAAAAAAGACTCCTCTTGTGCAAGCAGCAGCTGCTGCATTTAAGAATAGTCTCCAAACTATTGGGAACACACCAGCACCCAAGCAAATCCATACTGTTTGTTTCAAAAATAGCCACTAAATTTGTCTTAAAGAAACCAAGCTCTTAAGGCCACATTTCAGGGAGCTAATACCGTGCTTTGAACCCCTGAGTAGTCTGGGAGCAACTCAGCTCCACTCCCCTCAGAGAAAAGAGAGGGAAGAGGCTTTTGGGTGTTTGAAACTGCATTTTTAGCCTGAACTGCAGAACAAAATCCAACAGGAATTAAGAATTCACGGTAGCCTCCCATTCTCTATTCTGAGGGCGATGTGCACTTCTCTGAATTCTAATTTCTAGTAAAACATGCAGCACAGAAAAGAGAAGCAAGATTCCATCTGCTTCTGGAAAACTGGAAGGCAGGAGCCCTTTCCTGGGGTGATCCATTGGCAGGGTGGGCACTGTGCAAGTATCTGAGTATCTTAGAACAGCTCCCTGCAGGCTCAGCAAAGCAGCACCTCTGTTGTGAAGGTGAGATGGGCACTTTAGAGAATTGTCACAGAAGGACATGAAGAATTTATTAACCTGCTTCTTGCACAAAGGAGTTTGTTCTCAGCTGGTTTATCTGAAACTCTCACATTGGCAAATTCAAGCCATGGGCTCTCTGCACTTTGTTTGGTCTCATAGTCAAATTCTGTCACCTCTTATGCCATGAAAATTATCTTCTAGTTTACAAGGGATTCCTCAAATTAATTTTCTTGATTTTCAGCCACGAGGCTCAGTGAAATTATTGACCTCTCCTGGACTTTTGAAATGTCAAATTAAGTAGTACTGGACAAATGGGAAATAACTTCAAGACAAATGGGTAAATAATTTACCCATATCAAAACTTTTATTAACTAGATACAGCTTCTTTCTTTCTTTCTTTCTTTCTTTCTTTCTTTCTTTCTTTCTTTCTTTCTTTCTTTCTTTCTTTCTTTCTTTCTTTCTTTCTTTCTTTCTTTCTTTCTTTCTTTCTTTCTTTCTTTCTTTCTTTCTTTCTTTCTTTCTTTCTTTCTTTCTTTCTTTCTTTCTTTCTTTCTTTCTTTCTTTCTTTCTTTCTTTCTTTCTTTTCTTTTCTTTTCTTTTCTTTTCTTTTCTTTTCTTTTCTTTTCTTTTCTTTTCTTTTCTTTTCTTTTCTTTTCTTTTCTTTTCTTTTCTTTTCTTTTCTTTTCTTTTCTTTTCTTTTCTTTTCTTTTCTTTTCTTTTCTTTTCTTTTCTTTCTCTTGCTTGCTTTCTTGCTTTCCCCTCTTTCTTTTTCCATTGCCTGTCCCATTTCTTGCTGTGAGATTTTCTTTGCAAAAATGAGTATGAATGGAAAAAACAGAACACTGTCCTGGAATTGTACAATACAAAGATATAAGAGAGAAGAGCAAGCCCACTGCACTGAAACATTCACAGCTGAAGATGCAGAAACCAGTTGTATGTGCAGGCACTTAGTGGAATAAATATACAGTGACACCAAATCCTGACACCCAAACCCCCCTGCAGTGAAGCCAGAGGAGAGATCTGCCCACCTGTCACTGTGTGACTACCCTGGCATCTCCAGGGCTTTCAGCAGCTGGGAACAAAATATGGTTTTGCCTGTGCCATTTTTCTGGTGTCCTATTCCAGGAGGCCTAAATGTCTTGCCTTTGGAATGGCCTGGAACCCACAAGCAGTTTTTACTCATTCTAATTTCCAAAGATGTTCTAAAAGCTGATTACTGGAGAGCAAAGCACTGCTGTGATGCTGTGTCTCAGCTAACCTGCACTGTGCCTTTGTGCTGTGTAGCTGATACCTACTGCTACGACAGAGGGATGGTTGCCATTTTCTTTGGTTTCATCTCTCAGGAGTTTTAGGTATTTCTCACCTATAATCACACTTGTTAAGAGCTTAAGGCATAGGTCACCTGGGAGAGAGCTGGCAGAAGAAAATTCAAAGCAGAGCCCTTCCATTACCAAAAAGAAAACCCCAAACAACTCCCACTGATTAAACTCAACAAAAAAGATGTACTTGGTTCATTCCAAAGCAAGGAATAAGGTTTTTAAAACAGTTCGACCAAATGCCACCTCTAAGTGAATTTGATTCAAATCTCATTAAAGCCAAAGTGGGGTTTTCATCAGATATACCAAATTTTTGCCTGTTTTCATTCAGTATGAGGTCTCTTGTCATCTGCAAGGTTTTGTATTTAACTGTGTCCACAGCCCTGGTGCAAAGTACCTATGCCAGATGACTAACAACCAGGACACATTGTCACTGTCAGAGTGGCCCTTTGATGTGCTGTGCTATTGTTGCTTGCTCTGTGAACAGCTATTTTTGTTTCCCACAGGTATTTTGCTTTCTGCCAGGAGCAGCGAATGAACCACTCCAGCAGAGCTGTGAATTACAGGCCCAGAATGAATCCTGTGCAGGATCCTGCACAACAACAGCACCTGATCTAATCTTTCCTTTACCCTGTGCTGAGGGAAAGTCAAGGTAAATTCATGTCGAATGTCTAAGTTCACTCAGTGGCTGATAAAACCTCTTTTAATGGATCCAGTACAATGAGTGATGATCCCAATCAACACAGCAATCATTGTGTACAATGTGTCTCATGTATCAGTGAAAATGTGCATTTGTGACCTATCTGTGGAACATCAGTGGTTGTGATTCTGTTTTCCTATCCCTACTCTCAGAGGTGACCTCTAATGAAGCAGAAGAGGTTTTGTTTTGAAGAGCCTCTGGTTGAAGAACAAGAATTGGGAATGGTGGAGGTGCAGACAGGGAGACAATAACTAAAGAGACTTCATAAATTTGAAGTATCTGGGCAGAATTTGTGGGAAAGTTCCTGCAAACCACTTCTGCTTTTGAAGGGTCTGCTCAAAACCACAGCTTTGGAGCAGAGACAGGTCAGAGATCAGAGCTTAGTAAGAATGGGGAAATAAGGCCTTCCTTGCCTCATTAGCTTGAATTTGAAACATTCTCTTTGTCCAACACTTCTGCTGCCCTAAGGCGAAGATTTTTGTAACCTGTGTTCAGGAGAGTAGGTAGGAAAGCTGTGCATGTTGGTGTGAGAGCTTTTCTTTGGGAATTGGTAAGGAGAACAAGCTGTTATCCTCCACTCCCCTCCCAGGTGGTGCATGGTGATTAGTTCCAAGTTCCTATTAAATAGGATCTCTGTGTACATAAGCTGATTATAAGAAAACTTACACTTTTAGAGTTATTCTTTGTCCTCATGGAGACACGGGATGCCCAGTGCAAGCAGCACAGAATCTGTGCGTGCACACTGTCCCTCTGCCCATGGCAAGTGCCCTGGGTGCTGTCTGTGAGGCAAGGCAGCAGCAGCTCACAGCAGTTTCGGGTTGCTCCTCAGTCGGAGGCTGGAGTACATGCCCACGTGCCGCACCAGGTTGGGCTCCAGCACGAAGGCGTTCTCGCCCTTGGCCCGCAGCAGCGAGTAGAGGGCGGTGTCCTTGGCGAAGCCCTGGCGGCAGCGCAGCCCCCGCAGGTATCCCGAGGCCCGGCGGGCGGAGGCGGCGGGGAACAGCATGGCAGGCGTGCAGCACTCGCTGGCCGGCACCACGTTGTAGAGCGCGGGGTGCAGGCGGCGCAGCTCCAGCCCATAGTGCCGCCCCACCAGCTCTGCCAGGGCCATGCTGTACAGGGCGAAGAACGCCACCAGGCACCAGCCAGGGCCCGCCTGCCCCACGGCCCGGCAGTACGCGGCGGCCAGCACCGGCCCCAGGAACATGCCCAGCCCCAGCCACTCCAGGATCCTCATGGGCTCGGGGTTGAAGTAGCGCTGGAGCCTCTCGGGATGGTACAGCTTGAAGTAGAGAGCGTCTCTGAGGTAGGGCTTGGAGAACCGGGCCGAGAACAGGTGATGCATGACAGAAAATATCTCCTCCTCTGGCACGGCATCATCCTCCACGAGGAGGATGTACTCTGGGCTGTACACCAGCAGTGACTGCTCGAGGCAGAAGACATAGTCCTGCTTCTCCTTCTCGAACTGGTTCAGGCTGGGGTCAGGATTCTCCCCAGTTCTGTCACGACTGACCACAGGAAAGAGGCTGCTCAGCAGCCTGACGTCCTGATGGCTGCTGGGGTCTGACTCCACGTTACAGAGGAGCATGCGGTGCCTCTGGCAACGCGCCCCACACTTCTGGAGGAGGCGGTGGAAGTGGGAGGCCACTTGCAAGACGTAGTGGAAATCATTCCGCCTCTGCACAGTGACAATGGTGATCAGCAGCAAGGGCTGGAAGGCGTCACTGCCAGAGGCCTCGGAGGCGTTTGGCGTCTGCATCTTCTCAAAGTAATGGAGGGCATCCCGGCCCTCCTGCTGGTTCTGCTCCAGGAACTCCTGGCTCATGGGGTTCAGGTGCCAGCGCCGCAGGTAGAAGTAAGAGTGGAGGAGCCGGTGGCAGATCAAAGGTGCCAGCACACCAAAAGTCACCACAGTCAGGGTGAGGAGATGGATGAAAGGGCTGGACCAACGGCACCACTTCCCACAGAGCTGCCTGGCTCGGTGTAACATAACTGCTGCAGAAGGAGGGCACTCCTGCACTGCTCATGTCCTCAATCCTTCACTCCCAATGCATCTTTCTCTCTGGACTGCAGGATGCCACTGGTGCCATTGCTGCCAAACTTGCACAGGTTGTCCAAGCCTAGAAAGGAAGAAAAAACGATGGTTACTGAAATAGGAACTGGCAGAGAAAACAGAAAGCAGGGTACTAGTCTCTGAGTAAGCCAAAATACAAGGCCCCTGTGGAATCCCTTGTGATGGAGGCATCACAGAACAGTCCAGGGAGGTTGAGGACAGATGAGTCAAACTTAGGTTTCCAGCAAAGGACCCCTAAGGCCTTTTTAGCACATAGGAGCTCTGATCTAACCAGGCTCAAAAGGACTTTTTGTGTTTATTACTGTGCTTCAAACGTGCAACAACAGGCAAGTTGGATGCAGGATGTGTGGAAATCCCTTTCTGTTAAAGCATGGAACTCAGGTACCCCTGTCTGGTGACAATGACATAGTAATGTTTAGATCACAGCCACGAAGCAAAGCCATATCTCTTGTATCTTAGTCTAGCACATATTGGAGAGACAAACTTTTACCTCTTTGGAGGTAAAATCATGCTTCCCTCCTGCTGTTCACACATTTCCTAATGTATTTTTTTTCAGTCTCCTCCCCAGAGTGAGAAGCCATATAATAAAGACGCCAATTTATTTCACTGAGGGCCTGTGTATGCTAAGGGTAATGTGTGTGTCTGTCTGATTCTCAGATGCCTCCTCTCGAGACCCTGTGAAATACATGGGCACAGCAACATTAACATGTTGTAATAGAGCCATTGACTCCTACTTCAAGTATATGCCTTGAATTTTAAACTGAAACATTCATATAAATATATTTTTTGTGCACACATACGCACACATACACACTTTAGGCAAACATCCACCTTCACACAAGTTAGATTTTGCCATATTTGGCTTTTCTGTTTGGCTTCTCTGGCTGCCCTGGGCACCTCACAGCCTGGCTGTCAGAAGCTTACACAAAATCAGGGCAATTAGACTGTTCACATGAATTCTCTTATGTTACTAATATCATTTTTAGTCTGTTGTTCCTAGAGAAATGTTTCCTCCATGTTTCAAAGCTGCAAAATTTTCAATTCCTCCAGAATAGAAGAGAGACCATCTGCCTTCTCCTTCCTGCACCATGAGACAAGAACACAACTAATTCCTGCACAGTTACAATATTAAATGACTCCTTTGGCCTATCTACACTTCTTCTCAGTGTCAGTGGGTAAAGCCATTCCTTTCCTAACATAAAAACAGCTGGAAGAAGTCATGTGGTCAGAGCTATAGAGTCATCTGTCTACAAAGGGATGAAAGAGGGAAACAAAGACAGGCTCTTGGAAAATGTCATGGAAATGTTATGGGCAGTCACAGTCCCAGCTGGGCCATAGCAGTGGTGGGAGTAATGGTGCTCACACACGTGGTACCTTACACTTGTGTGTTGATCCTACAGCAGCACCCAAGCTAAAACCTTTGTGTGAAAAGCTTTTCTATGCCCCAGCCTAACATCCTGCAGATGAGCTGCCAGCTCAGGACCAGCTCCTCTGCTGATGAACCCTCTCTGGCACAGACAGGGCCTTTGGGTGCTGTGACAAACATCCTGCTCAAATCTGAGGAAGCCCATGGAGGCTTCCCAAGGCGCCATACAGGCATGCTGACAGGGAATATACAGATATCCTCAAGTTCTGGAACCTGAGGTCCCTGCCATGAGCTGATCCTTATTACTGGGCCAGATGGCCAGCTTTTCTTATCTGCAATTCCTCTTGTTTTCAGACAGCTTTTAGTAGGTCAGGTGCCATATAATATTTCTGCAATGTGTCTGGCCTCCCTTGACAACAGCAGTGTCCAGTAGAAGCCAAGCATCCACAGAACTGATCACTGCACTTCCATGCCAAACTGGGAGCTGGGACTCCCTAGAAAATTCAAACCATCCCAGCAAGAACTGTGCTGCTAAAAACATTCAGAGGAACCTTAATGGTAAGAGACCAGTAGTTGTTCCTTGATTGTATTTTACTGGCAGGTACCAAATATACCTCACCTCCTCGAGCACTGCTGAAAGCAATTGTTCTTATGTTGGTCGTAGATGATGAGTCTCATCTATCCTGTTATCATCAGATAAGCCAGGCAAAGGTCAAGGCTGCTGCACTTAATCTCTCAGCTCCCTTAGAACTTTTGTTTCTTATGGTCTGTGCACTAAAGGTGTACTAAAGGTGTAACACCATCACAGTTAACAGATTAATGACAACTTGAAGTGTAAGAGAAGTGGCTAGAGAGGGGCCACTTATTCCCCTCTCTAGGACTTATGCCTTTGCAAAAATTATGTGATGCATGAGAAAGAAATTGAAGGCACTGTTGTCTGTTTTGATCTGCCATTCCTCAGGGCCTGTCAGTGAACGTACAGACATCTTCTGTCCAAGGAGATGGAATTTAAGCACTATTGGAACAGTAAAAATGCACAAATATGCAGGTTGTAATTATGTCCAGTTAGGTAACAATAAAAACTGCAGAATTAAAACTTGAATGTAAATTTCACCATAGGCTGGCTTGCTATTCTCATTAGACTGTAGTTAACTTTTACAGGTTGTTCATAAATCCCTAGAAATCCATGATGCACAGTTTGAAAGCTACTGAACTAAGAAAGGAGGGACATAGCTGTGGCAGGTGAATGACACTTCCCCATTTTATTTGAACTAAGAGGCTAAGACTATGCCACAAGTGAAAGAGGCTGTGAACTCAATAGATATTAATTACAGTTATTTTCCCAACTACTGTCTTTTTCTCATGTATATTAATTTTCCTCTGTCACATAAACCTCAGCAGAGCCCATTTCACCTGGCTGTCTCCCTGCAGGGCAATCCCATGGGAAAGCAATGCTCCCTCTGTTGCTACCAAGCAGGTAGATCAGATGAAATGGGAGTGGAGAGCAGCCTGAGAAGAGTTCTGCAAGGTAACAGCTAAACACAGGGATTTAAGGCAATGGCTTTGGAGGAGCTGTCTGTGATTTTGGTAGGTGTGACAGGTGGTTGAGGTGCCCCAAGAGAACCAGGGCTTGTGATCAGAAGGCTGCTCCTATCTGTCCATAGAGCAACTCATCCACTCAGTCGTCTGGTGGGGTGGCCTGGAGCAAACCCCCACAATAAAATCACCTGTCCTGTCCTCCCTTAATCCTGATTTGTCATCTCTTGGACAGCTCCTCATCCATCCCTGGGCAGAGGTCCATTCACTCCAGCTGGTCACTGACACAGAGGGTGACCCCTCCTCAACTCCCACACGTGCCCTTGCCATTCCACCACTCCAGTCCCAAGAGTCACCCCAGCACATTGCCATGGTGCCCAGGAGTTGGCAGCCCTGCAGGTGTGCCCATGACTCCAGCTCCCCATGTTCATTCCCCAAGCCTTTGCACAGAGGCAGATAAGTTGGACTCTGATAAAGTAGTGGCTGGAATTCCTTTGTACTGCCATGCCCCCTGCTGATCTGTGATCCCTTCCCACGTTCTGGGCATCTCTTGCTAGCCCTGGCTTTAAACTGAAAGGCTTGGAGTTCCCCTCCCACAGCAGCTTTAAATTAAGGCCCTCACCAACTTGGCAATCCTGTCACCAAAATTCCCTCCCTATGTCAAAAGGACCCCAGCAGTCCCAACAGGTTTCTCCAAGCTCTCCTGTGGTCCAAGCTGGACCCCTGGCTGTGGCACCAGTCCTGTGACCATTTACTGGTTCAAAACCCCTTCCCTTTGACTGGAGAGGATGGAGAAAAAGCTACCTGTGCTCCAGAAGATGATGGAGGGACTGGAACATCTCTCCTATGAGGAAAGGCTGAGGGAGCTGGGGCTGCTCAGTCTTGAGAAGAGATGGCTGAGAGGGGACCTGATCCCTGTCTGTCAGTGTCTGCAGGGGATGGAGCCATGTGGGCCCAGCAGTGGGACAGGCAGGAACTGATGTCTGGGAAACTCCACCTGAACATGAGGGAGAACTTCCCTGTGCAGTGACTGAGCACTGAGCACATTGCCCAGAGAGGCTGTGGAGTCTCCCTCACTGGACGTGTTCCAGAACCTGGACACAATCCTGTGCAATGGGCTGGAATGACCCTGCTGCAGCAGGGAGGTGGGACCAGATGACCCACTGTGCTCCCTTCCAAGCTGCCCTATTCTAGGACTGTGCCAGGCCTGTCTTCCCAGGAATTCAGGTGTCTAGGCCATGTTTTACAAGAGCTAAAGGTACCAGCCTGAGCTGGGATTAGACAAAACTGGAGCTGCTACAGCTGCACCTCTGCACCTACACCAAAGAGGTGTTGGCTATCTCAGTCACTGTAGGCTGTGGATTCCTGTGGCCCCTGCAAGCACAGAGAGCCCTCCTGTGTGGCCTGGTGGAGATCTCCCTGTGAGCTGGGACACTGCTCAAGGACAGTCCTGGAGGCTGAGACCCCCTTACCCAGCACCTGATGCCTATAGTGAGGTAACGCATTTTGCATTAAGCCTAAATGTATGTTGTATGTTCATGACATTTATATATCCAGCTATAGCTTTAGGTGTAGAAATATAATAACTAGCAGAGTCTAATCATGGTTTAAATCACTGTTAAAATCAGAAACTAAAACATGTTCAATTACTATTTCATTGCAGCTTAATTATTAATTATTGTTAAATAATTGTTGAATCACTGTTAAATTATAATTCAATTATTCCTTAATCACCACTTGCAATTTATTTATGATTAAATATCATTTGATCATCATCTAATAATTAATAAAACCTTTTTGTTATCCCCACAATGATTAATTCTCTTAAAAAATTCACCTGTGCCAGTAGAGTTGTGGGTGTATGAATGGGGGGAGAGAGAGAGAAAAGGAAACAGGTGATGGCTGCTAACACTGCAGATGTTGTAGCTTTACTGTTGTTTATGACTGTGAAGAATAAAGTACAGGAAAAAGGAAAGAGAATAGTAGTGAACAAAGGCCTTTAATGACAAAGCTGCAAATTTCCAGTTGGGACAGGTCTATATAACAATCAAAATGTAAAATTGTACAAGGTAACAACCAGAGTATTGTGATTCAAACCTCTGTTTGAAAGAAAAATGTTTAGTCATATTGATAAAAAGCATTCCTCTTTGAAGAGACTCTGCTACTGTTAAACTACTGACTTCTCTGTATTCACCACTTGTGCCTGAGCAATATACACCCTTTTCCTCCCCTCCCCCCACAACGTACGAGCCGGAGTGTTTATTCTGCATAGGAAGGCGTGGTGAAAGGAATGCCCTGGTTCTGGGGGATCCTGGTGATCTGCTTGAGCCCCAAGGGGAGAAAATGAGGTAAATGCAGGAGCTGAAAAATAATCTGTGGTATAATTATAATACTGTCCCTTGTTGGACAGACAAGAAAGCAGCGGATTTCACATGTGCAGGAGGGTGCTTCTCCTGGTTTTTGTGCTTGCAAATGCTTGCTGAACCTGATGTGCCCTAATGGTTATACATAAATTATTTTCGCAGTGACTGCAGAAGAGAAGCCAGCCCAGGAACCTGTAGTGTACATCTGCCTAGTTTCATGTTTTGCTGCATCACAGCACAACTGCAGTTTTCCTCAGCAGCCTTTGATTCTAAATGTCAGCGACTTCGGCCATTGGGTTTCCCTTCAGGAGAGCTGCCAGGTAGCACAAGGTGACCCGTAAAGCACCGGGATTAATAGCAGTTACCTCAGTGGTGATGGTCAAAGAGGAGAGGGCGTTAGATAAGAAAAGCTGATCCCACCTCCACTCTCTGCCCTCCTTGCAGGACAGCAGACACAGAGGGCATTTCAGTGTGCCCAGTCTTCAGCTCCTTGCCCGGATTTCAGACCAGAGAGATTCTGGCCACGCTTCTACCTCGGGCGAGGGCTCCTCTGGGTGGCACCAAGCAAAGGGCAGAAGCTGGCTGGCTTTTCCCCGTTCCCTTAAAAGTTCCACTCACCTTCCCTAAGGGAAGGGCCGTTTCTTGAGGCCCGGCCAGGGTCTGGCCACTTTTCCTCCTGCTCATTACCATGTACAGGCACATCCCCGGAGAAAGCACAGAAACATCTCCTCGATCCCTGCAGGGTTTCCACTTCCCTGCCTGCTCGGGTGCCGCAGCCACAGCAGCCACGGCCAGCCCTGTTGAGCAGTTGTGGCTTCTCATCAGCCATAACTTCGTGGCCCCCCTTTCCCTGCTCCCCCAGCCTCGGTGCACTTCCCCTTTATCCCCCGCAGGGGAAGGGGAAGCATCCCCCCGGGACAGCCCGATCCCAGCGGGCGATTTCCCCGACCCGAGCGGCAGAGTTACCCGATCCGCTGGGCAGCCCCGCACGGCCGCTCCCGTCTCCCTCCCTCCCGCAGCTCCCGCCGGGATCCTGCTCTCGGCGTGTTCCTCAGTTCTCTTCCGCGAATTTCTCCCCTCCCTCTCGGGCGCTGAGGGTGGGATTAAAGGCATCAAAGACCAAGCATGTGACTCCGTCAGCACAGGGATGCTCAAGGAAGGAGGGGAAGGGGAGATGGCCGGAGGTCATCACCGCATACCAGGAGGAGACCAGCCTCTGGAAGCAGATTCTGGAATAAATCCCGAGCCCCAGGAGGACGCCCGGGGCGGAGGCGGCTGCGCAGCCCGAGCTCCTCATTCCTGCTCTGCAGTGCCCGAACGCTCTATCAGGAGCGGCGGGACAACCGCAGGGGCAGCGCATTTCCCCCAGCCCTTCCCAGCCAGGGTGTCACCTCTATTGGGTGTTACCTCTGTTGAGTGTCACCTCTATTGGGTGTCACTTCTGCCGGGTGTCCTCGCTAGCTCCCGCGCCTCTGGGGCACTGCCCTTCCCCGCTGGGACCTGCTGGATGCCCCGGACCCCTCGCTCACTCCCGGGAGGGGAGGATCACCGGGGCCCCGCAAACTCGAGCAGAAAGTGTCAAGAGTCATCAGCATGTCACAAGTAAAAGCTTTCGCTGTCTCACTCTGCAGCGAAGTCTTCGCAGGTGTATTGGCTGGAGAGGCTGTAGTCGTGGAAAGGGGTTTTAACCCTTTAAGTGCGGCGGAAATAAGATGCACAGCTACATGGTCGTCTTTCATGATAGGAAGAAAGAGACAAGTTTATTCAGAAACACACTTGTTTTTATAGCATGACTTGCAATTCCAAGAGTAGAGAAAAGAAGATTGGTTCAGAGAGAAGGCACCCCATTCCCAGGGCCTGGTCACCCACCACAACAGGTGTTCTATCTTGTTATTAATTCCTTTTTATTTTGACCAAGATACCACCCTGGGAGAAATTCTCCTTAGCCTTGAGCTGGACCAGCTTATCGGCAGGGAATTGAGCTGAAAAGCTCCAGCCTGGAATATTTTTCAGGCTGTAATTTTCTTACTCTCTCAACATGTGTTCCTACAAGAGGCTGATCAGCAACACAGAGATTTGTACCAGGCTGTTCAAGATTCAAACATTTTATTAAACTGCTTCTGACCGGTTCATTCCCCCTCCTTCCCATCCCCCAGTGCTTTTCTCTGTGTCCTGCTTCCCTGTACACACCCTTCAGCCCTGTGACCGCAATACCTAATTAACTCGTTACCTGAAAGACGCTCCAGGGAAAGTTTTCTCTCTGTTATTGGGTTTGTGCCTGCAGTTCCAGAAAATGCATGTATTTGGATTAAACTATTTTCAGGCTCAAATCTCTTTTATGTCTCAGAAGAATCTGGGGGAAGGAAAAAAAAAACCTACCAAGAAAAAGTCCTTTCAGTACAATACCATGTTCTGTTGAGCACAAGTAGAATTTTGTTAGCGTCCAGTTCTGTAATCAGAAGGTTCTAGCAAAATGTTTTTCATTTTAACATAGCAATTTCTATTATTCCCTCTTATAAGCATGATGAACAAAGGAAATCAGCTTTGCATGCCTGTGATCCTTATTCTTCCCCCTGGAAAAAGCTGTCCCACACCCAGGGCTTTTTATTGCAGAGACAATATGGAAGAAGAGGGGAAAGCCAGATGAACAGTAATGCCCAAAATAAACAGCACAATCAAGTACCACAGTTGGGCTCCTGTACTGGCTTCCTAGAGACAGGTTAGGCATGCTGGAAGGACCACCAGTTTACTAAGATGCATATTACTCTCTCAAAATACTAAAGAAATCATAGTTTCTCCTGTGATTTACTTTCTCAAATCCCTCTTTGCTGACCACCTCTACCTCTTTTTGTGTTTTTAATGACAGTGATGTATACTGTACCTTCCACTTAAATGCTCTTGTGCCTTCAAAAGTTGATGCACTGGAAACATGGCAGGTCCTGGAACAGAGCAGAGAAAAAAGGGTATGTCAGAGTACTGGGGGTACTCTAGGAGTTCCTAGGAGGTCTGTCATTATGTTCTTTCCAGGATAAGAGTTGCAGAAATTCTAAGAAACAAAAAATAGATTTTTTCCACTTCTATGTCAGTGTGTGTGGGGGAGAGTAACTATTGAGCAGCATCAGCAGAAATGCTTACTGCAGTGCACCCAGGATTACATTCTGGATGACGTTTCAGCCAGCAGAATTTATTACTGCGGTAATAAATTAAAAAAAAAAAAAACTTTTAAAAATTAAAAAAAAAGGGAAAAGGACCCGATGGCCTTTTCTTTAGGAAAATAAATATTTAGGTAATTTTAATTTTGTGTCATTTCTGTGCAATCTTCCCAGCTCCCTCTTTGCTCACTTGCACGCTTTTCAGGATACACTTGACTTTCATCCTTAAACAATTCTTTCTTTAAAACAGCTTCTGTTAGACCCAAAAGACTGATGGAGAAAAGTCTCAAAGGATTTTGGGGCAGTGGCACAGAATGACAGTGGAAGTCTGTAATTCCTGACCATTCATCCATTCTTATCGTGATGCTGTCTCCTGTTGTGCACAACCATTAGGGACACTGATGTAGCTAAGAAAATAAACTTTTTCTTCTGGTGGGTTATGTCTTAGTTGGGTCACTTTGTCCCTTCAAGTTCCCCACACCAAATAGAATTGTCAGCACAGCTGGGAGGGCTTTGGAAATCAGAGATGAGCATTTGGGGACACAACTGGTCCTGCAGTAACCGAACTGCAACCTGAAATGCTCAGAAGAAATAGTTACTTATGAAATTATTCAGCCTTTACAACATAGGACAGCACTTAAAAACTATGATCAGAAAAACATCTTGGGATAAGAATTTATGTGGGTAGCAAAGGTTCAGCCCAACCATTTAGATCCCAGTATTTTCCATTGCCAAAACACCTTTCCTCTCTGCCATCCACTGTAACAGCTTTGATGGCACTGAGCAGTTGTGCAGGGGAATGGGAATAATATTTTCTTTTGCTTTGCCTGAGATCAGGTACAGCTCCTGCTTTTCATGAGCATGAGTGTCAGAGGCAGGACAAACCTAGCCAGTGATGTTTAGATACTTGCACAATGTCCAGGCAAGGCAGAAATTCATGGTCTTGGGGGAGCTGAACTGAGAAGCCTGGTGTCTTCCAAGTTGTGTTACGTGTGCCCTATGCATCACTGTCAAATTATCCTTACTCGTGGCTTGTGTTCCTTGTGCTCCCCTCCAGATTCCTTGGCTTTCCTCCTACAGCCTCATGTTTTTTACCAGAAGGCAAGGGCATGAGGGTATGCACACCCCAGTTGATTTTAAGCTGCTTGTGTTGATTATTCAGCCATCAAATCTAATAAAGAGCTTCCTGTTCGGGGTGTCCTAAGGTTCTGCTCAGCCGGATGGACACACTCAGCTTTTCTGCAAGGCACTGCCTGAAGTACACAGCAGCAAACATGTTTGGGGCTTTTATCAGGTTTACTGCACTTCATTCACTTCTGGTTTCATTCAGTCTAGAGGCTGGCAGAGCATCAGTGGCAGAAGAATGCAGTCATGTCTAGTGAAGATCAAATTGGTTCCATTTTTCATCTCCAGCTGCTCCATTGTTTTTGGAAAGTCTTTAAGGAGCTTCTTGTAGCTTTGCTCGATGATATTTTAGGGAACTGTGGGAAATACCATTCAGACATGAGAAAAACCTGTTTTGATGCTGAGGATGATCAAGTACTGGAGAGGTGCCCAGAGCCATGGCTGAGTTTCTGTGCCTGGAGATGCTCAGGCTGCCTGGGCCCTTGGCAATCTGTTTTGGCTGAGCATGCTTCATGGAGGAGCACAGGGCTCCTGGTGACCTCCAGTCCTCCCTTCCAGCCTCAGCTGGTCTGTGTTTTTTTATTAGTCCAGACCTTTTCAGACTGCATTGAGCTAGGAATGGGTTCTCTTCAAACATGGCTGCATCTCTCCTGGTACACAGGAAAGCTTTTGGAATGGGTCTTTTCAGGCCTTTGCTCCAAGTTGCTTTTCAGTTCCGTAGGATTTGTGAGCTCTCTAAGTACAGGGCTCATTTATTTCCAGGGTGTTGCTGCCCTCAGCTTCAACTGGCTTTGTGTGTAGATTCAGTAGGAATAGTTTGGTTGTTGTGCAGTGAACTGGTGCCACATACTGTCTCAGTTGTTTGCTAAAGTCTAACCTGCTTCATTTTTGTTAATGCAGAAAAGCAGAGAGTGAACCTGGATGAAGATTTTTTTGCAAAGAGTGTGATAAGGTACAGTGCTTCCATTTTAACATGAAAAGGCAGTGGTTATTTTCCCCATCAACTTTCTGCTTGCAGTGCTGATCCTGCTGGTGTCTTTTACAGCTTTATGTTGGACCAGAATGTGTGAGTCAGTGCAGGCTGGCACAAATTCCCAGTCAGAACACAAGGAGTAGATTTGTTTCCATTACCTTACTACTTATGGGATCCCCAAAGCAGCACCTGGGCAGAGGTGCAGTAACAGAGATGTGGGCACTTAAACTCATTCCATGCCAGACGATTTTCATTATCAAAACCTCCAATAAAGGACCAGGTACCAGAAGTGCATTGTAGCTACCTCTGTACTTGAATGCTGAAGGCTCTGCCCAGCGTGTTAGGCAGAGTAAAGAAGTGAAATCAGCATTGCAAACTAATGGACTTCTTCTCCTTTGCAGTTTAGTAGAAGGTGTAGGAATAACCAAGTGCTCAGTTTCCATTGAGTTCTGAGCAAAATTGTACTCATCTAATGGCATGATATGCTTACTGTAGCTGTCATTTTTGAATGTAGCACAGTTCTGCAGAGACAGCCAAATGACCAGCTTCTAAAAATTAATGTAGCAGATTCACTTCACACTCAGATGACTGCTCAAAAAACTTAATTAGCTTAAGGTTAGAATTTTCAATCTTTTGAATGAAACCTTGGGTGGAATATCTGCTCATGCTAGGTGTGCCTTCTGTGTACTTTGACCAAGTCTGGCATTGGTGTAGGGAAGTGTTGCTGTCCTTGGCTGGCAGTCATAAACTGTAGTAGCTTTGACATTGGTGCCATGTGAGCCTGCCCTCAGGTACTCTAGTTTCACCTGTCACCCAGGTGCTGTGGTTGTCACAGGATGTCCTGGTTTGTTGGCCTGGTGTGTCATCTCAGGCCACCTGTTGTAGCAGGTTTTTGGATTAATTTGGGCAGCATTTGGGTGTCCCTGGGTTCCAAGGGCATGCTCTGGCTTGCTGGTGCTGACACAGCTGGAGTGCTTTCTGGTGTGAGGGAATGGCCCTCAGGTCAGAAATGTGCAGCACTGTTAAACGGCAGAGCCTTTTGCTTATGGATGCAAGTCAAAGATCTCTGTGGATGGAGGTCAGGCCCTCAGGAAGCACCTGTGGGAGTGGTACAGTAAACTGAAGTTAATTTCAGAGATTTCCTTTTCTATTTTCTTTTTTCTCTATTTGCTGTTCAGGAATTAAAACCAGTGTTCCTTGATTTTCATTAATTTCCTTTTCTTTGTGTACCTTTCAGATATTTCACTGATGGAAGAAGCAGTAGTGGAGCTGAACTCCTACCTGTCACATGAGAATGGACGGCTGCAGGAACTGGCTGATGTTCTTCAGGAGAAGCACAGAGTCATGTCTCAAGAGGTACAAAAAGGAAGGAGAAAGATATCTACTTAGGGGTCCTGCTTGGCATAAGTTATGGTTACCATAGTTTGGAAAGCAGCTTATTTCCTTGGAGAGACACAAGAGAAATGTGGTTTGAATGTTACAAAAAAGGATTGTTGTTGTAGAGAGCTGTACATAGATTTTCTGTATAAATCAGATTGATTTGCTTGTTACATCACTAAAGGAAAGGATATAAACAAGTTAGTGATTTGAATGGATTTAACTTCTAAAGCAAAGGAAGAGCAGAGGAGCTGGGGGCACGTGGTGCTGAGGTGGCGGTGTAGACACCTGGAATAGTTGAGGTGACATCCCTGTCATTCTGAATTCCTTGGTTTCTCTGTGTCGTTTAACAGTGGAATAATACCAGTTACAAGATGATCCCAGTTATTAAAGGATTCACATTATTAACAGCATTTGTGTGAGAGATTTCAGTTCATTTAAAAATTGTGTTAATGCTGGTCTTGCTCAGTGTTAGACCTCTGAGCATTTAAGTGGTCTGTAGATGGACATAGGGATTGAAAATATTAAAATCAAAAAAGGCTTTGAATAAGCTGAGGTGGCTGCCTCTATTCTGCCAGATATTACCAGCTTCCCACTCTTTCTCGATTTTTAGTTTTGTCTTATTTTTGTTGCTGTCTTGGGATTTGGCCAGTGTAAAATTCAGGACAGTTCATAGAATAGCCTGTCATCACAGCAAAAAAGCACATGATGAATAAGAGAAAAATGACTCCTGAGCAGCCTCAGGAAAAGCTGATTCTATGCAATGTGCTGGCTGAAGCACTTCTTTGATTGCAGTTCTCCAAGCTGCAAGAGAGAGTGGAGACAGCAGAATCCCGGGTGTCTGTCCTGGAGACCATGATTGATGACCTTCAGTGGGACATTGACAAGATCCGCAAGAGGGAGCAGAGGCTCAACCGGCACCTGGCCGACGTCCTGGAGCGAGTAAGGGCTGCCCTGCTGGCCAGGACACCTGGGAAGTGGGGTGGTGTTGGATGGGGGTGGGACATCCTCTGGGACTCTCTGGGACTGTGAGAGCTGAGAACCTGCAGTGGGTCTTGGATCTGCTGTATCACTCCTGCCAGTGTTTCGCTGGGTCTTGAGGAAATCTCTTGCATTTTTTTGCAGGTAAATTCCAAAGGCTACAAGGTGTATGGAGCTGGTAGCAGCCTCTATGGGGGAACAATTACCATTAATGCCCGCAAGGTAAGGTCAGGAGCTTGGCTGTGGGCAAGGGGAAGAATAAAGTTGGGGAGAACATGGGTCACAATTTGAACAGAATTTAGATACTTTTTAAAAATCCTGTGCCACAAATCTGGGTGACTATGGGCCTGGGCAAGCCATTTTGTCTGTGTACGAGTTTTGTACTTAAGAAACACCTGGTGGAATTAGACTCTGTCTCACTTAGTCCCTTAGAATTAGACTCTGTCTCACTTGCTCAGTCTGTAATTGCTGTTACTGCATGAACAGATAGTTCATTAGTACTCTCAGGAAACACATTAACAGTAGGATTTACAAGCAGTTTATCCCAACAGTTTGAGGAGATGAATGCAGAGCTGGAAGAGAATAAAGCACTTGCTGGAAATCACCTTAATGAATTCGAGAAACTACAGACACCTCTAACATTAAAAAAGAAGAAAAGAAGGGTAGTCATCATGGGTGACTCCCTTCTGGAGAGAGCAGAGGGCCCCATATGTTGACTGGACCCATCCCACACGGAGGTGTGCTGCCTCCCTGGGAACCTGGGTACAGGATATTAGCAAGAGACTCTCTGGGCTGATTCAGCCCTCTGATTATTACCCACTGCTGATACTCCAGGCTGGCAGTGATGAGAGTGAAAAGAGGAGCGTCAGGGCAATTAAAAGAGACTTTAAGGCACTGGGTGAAGTGGTTGATAGGGCAGGACCACAGGTGATGTTCTGCTCAGTCCCTTTGGTGGCAGAGAAAAACGATAAAAGGAATAGGAGAGCCTACAAGTGGCTCAAGGGTTGGTGTTATGGGCAGAATTTTGGCTTCTTTGATCATGGAGCAACTTTTAAGGCATCTGGCCTGCTGGAATTGGATGGGCTCCATCTCTCTGTTAAAGGCAGGAAGATTTTAGTGCATGAACTGGCAGAACTCATTGAGAGGGCTTTAAACTAGGTTTGAAGGAGGAGGAGGAGGAGGATGTAGTTGGGCTGTCTGAAAGCAGGCCAAAGGTGGTAAGCCTGAGTTTGGGGTGAAATCAGTAGCCCAGCTGAGGTGCATGTGCACCAATGCACACTGCATGGGTAATAAATAAGAAGAGCTGCAGACCATGATGCAACAGCAGAGCTGTGATATAACTGCCATCACAGAAACATGCTGGGATGACTCACAGCTGGAGCACTGCACTGGATGTCTACAAGCTCTTTAGAAGGGGCAGGAAAAGGAGAAGAGGTGTGGGGGGGTGGCCCTTTATATTAGGGAGGCTTTTGTCATCGTGATGATGATGTGAATGATGATGAAGTGGAATGCCTGTGGGTAAGAATTAAGGGGAAGGTCAACAAGGCTGACATCCTACTGGGAGTCTGTTATCATCCACTCAGCCAAGGAGAAGAGGTGGACAACTTATTCTTTAAGCAGCTGGAGAATGTTTCAGGATCATCAGCCCATGTTCTTGTAGGCGACTTTAACCTGCCAGACATCTGCTGGGAACTTAATACAGCAAAAAAGAGACAGTCCAGGAAGTTTTTAGAGCATGTGGAGAACAACTTTTTGTTGTGGTTGGTAAGTGAGCCCACCAGAGGAAGGACTATGTTAGACCTGTTTGTAGAGATGAGCTGGTGGGAGATATAGTGGTTGGAGGCTGCTTGGGGCGCAGTGATCATGAAATTATAGAATTCTCAACATTTGTTGAAATCAGGAGGAACATTAGTAAGACTTTTACATTGGATTTCCAGAAGGCAGACTTTGGCCTATTCAGGAGACTTATTCAAAGAGTTCCTTGGGAAGACGCCCTTAAAAGCAAAGGAGTCCAGGAAAGGTGGATGTGCTTCAAAACAGAGATCTTGAGGGCACAGGAGCAAACTGTCCCTGTGTGCCAAAGATGAGTCGATGAGGCAAACATCCAGCCTGGATGGGCAATGAGGTTTCAAAGGAACTTAGGAATAAAAAGAGTATGCATCATCTTTGGAGGGAGGTCTCTCAAGAAGTATTTAAGGGGGCTGCTAGGGCATGTAGGAAAAAAATCGGGAGGTCAAATCTCAGTTTGAACTTAATTTGGCAACTTTTGTAAAGGATAATAAAAAATGTTTTTACAAATATATTAATGGCAAAAGAAAGGCTAAGAGCAACCTTTGTTCTTTATTGGATGAGGGAGGGAACTTAGTAATTGCTGATGAGGAGAAGGTGGAGATGCTTAACATCTTCTTTGCCTCAGTCTTTAGTTGGAAGACGGCTTGTCCTCAGGATAACTGTCCTCCTTTGATGGTAGATGGTGTCAGGGAGCAGAATGGTCCCCTTTTTATAGGACAGCAGGCAGTCAAAGAGCTGCTGAGATGCTTGGATATTCAAATATCTATGGGACCAGATGGGATCCATCCCTTGTGAAGCCACTCTCCATCATTTACCAGTCCTGGTAACAGTCCTGGCTCACTGGTGAGATTCCAGATGACTGGAAGCTGACCAATGTGACACCCACTTATAAAAAGGGTGGGAAGGAGGATCCTGGTAACTATAGGCCACTTAGCCTGACCTCAGTACCTCCTAAGGTAATGGAACAGTTTATACTGATGCCATCACACAGCACTTGCAGGATGGCCAGGGTATCAGACCCAGCCAGCAGGGGTTCAGGAGGGGAAGGTCGTGTTTCACCAACCTGGTCTCTTTTATAACCAGGTGACCTGCCTGGTGGGTGCAGGAAAGGCTGTGGATGTTGTCTGGTTGCACTTCAGCAAGGCCTTTGACAGTGTCTCCCACAGCATTCCCTGGAAAAGCTGGCAGCCCACGGCTTGGACAGGAGCTCTGTGCTGGGTTAAGAACTGGCTGGATGGCCGGGCCCAGAGAGTGCTGGTGAACGGTGCTGCATCCAGCTGGGGATCAGTCACCAGTGGTGTTCCTCAGGGCTCTGTGCTGGGACCTGTCCTGTTCAATATTTTTATTGATGACATGGATGAGGGCATTGAGTCTTTCATTAGTAAATTTGCAGATGACACTAAGCTGGGAGTGTGTGTTGATCTACTGGAAGGTAGGAGGGCTCTGTAGAGGGACTTGGAACAGTTGGATGGACAGACGGAGTCCAGTGGGGATGAGGTTTAGTAAGTTCAAGTGCTGAGTCCTGCATTTTGGCCACAATAACCCCCTGCAGCATTAGAGGCTGGGGACAGTGTGGCTGGACAGTGCCCAGGCAGAAAGGAACCCAGGGGTGCTGGTCGACAGCCGACTGAACATGAGCCAGCTGTGTGCCCTGGTGGCCAAGAAGGCCAATGGCTCCTGGCCTGTATCAGGAATAGCGTGGCCAGCAGGAGCAGGGAGGTCACTCTTCCCCTGCACTGGGCACTGGTGAGCCCACACCTCGAGTGCTGTGTCCAGTTCTGTCCCCTCAGTTCAGGAAGGACATTGAGACACTTGAGCACATCCAGAGGAGGCAACGAGGCTGGGGAGGGGCTTGGAACACAAACCCTGTGAGGAACGGCTGAGGGAGCTGGGGTTGTTCAGCCTGGAGAAAAGGAGACTCAGGGGTGACCTTATCACTGTCTACAGCTCCCTGAAAGGTGGCTGCAGTCAGGTGGGGGTTGATCTGTTTTGCCAGGCAGCTATTAAGAGTACCAAAGGACACAGACTTAAGCTGCCCAAGGGAAATAGGTTGGATGTTAGGAAGAAGATTTTAAGGAAAGGGTGATAAAGTACTGGAATGGTCTGCCCAGGGAGGTGGTGGAGTCACCATCCCTGGATGTGTTATAAAAAGATTGGATGCAGCACTCGGTGCCGTGGTTTAGTTGAGGTGTTAGGGCAGGGGTTGGACTCGATGATCTTGAAGGTCTCTTCCTATCTAGTGTTTCTATGTATACATGATTAAATAACTGGCCGAAATAGGCCTACAGCTCCATCAGACAAGCCCCACAAGCCATGCCTCATTTATTTACAGTGATTTTAGTCAGTGGTATGATAAATTGATTCAGCTTACAAATAAATTCTAGCAACAACAGCATGCAGTAGAAATTAAATTCTTTATAGTTTTAGTACATATGAGCAACATAGAAACTTTGATTAAGATTTTAGAAAGCTGTATCTCAAATGCCATGAGCACAAAGTATGTCAACCACTGTATCAGTACAGTCAGAAATCAATGTAAGATTCTCAGACTAGAATAGAAAGAACATATTCAGGGAGCATAAAAGTGGTATAAATAGGAAAAAATACCATAGAGGTCAGGAAGGCAGGAGGGGAAAATGAAAGGAAGAGAACACACTGATATTTTCACACAGTTTTAGCATGGGTATAGCAAAGTCTAACAGCAATGTATTAAATGTTATCTATACTTAGTTTCTGCTATAGTCTTCTGCTTTTTCATTTTGGGAAGCAAAGTCAAAGCTGCTTCAATGGAGTAGACAGAATCACATACAGGCACTCCTGCTTCCCAAACAAATACAAAAAGGTTTGGGAAAAATACAAAGCCATTCAAGGCAATAAATATCTAATCTCATAAGGGAGCCACTAATGCAACTCTTCCAGAAATGAATATTTCTATTACCTGCTCAAGACAGGTCCTGTGGTTTGAAATCCTTTGAGTAAAACAATTTAAACAACCAGGTCTGTGAATGACAGTGAGACAATCCTTTTTTCCCTCCAGCCTTTCAGTAACACACCATTAATTTTGAATACATCATTAAATACAGTTTCCATTACCAGAAATCTTGATCATGAATGGAATCTTGTCCTGAATTCTTGTCATGTATAACACATATTTTACTAAGGAAGACAAGTAAAAAGGAAAATACAGCAACAGCTAGCAAGCACTGAAGGTTTCTAGTAGAACATTTTCAGCTTGTAATTTTGTTTTGTAGTTATAAATAGCAATCATTACTGTCTGTAGTCAGGGCAGACAGTTGCTTTTCTCTCTATATATTCCTTTTGTGCCTGATGAAATTACTTTTTCAGGCTAACTAGGCCAGTAAATGACTTTTAATACATTAATGCTGGCATGGAAGAAGCTGTTATTCTCCCAGAAAGATAAAAGATTATTCTGATTTTATTTTTCTTCAGTTTATTAATTACAGATCTGCCTGGGCAGTAAGTAACACTAAGACAAAGAGTGGAATAACTCCATCAAATGAACAAGAGACCCCCACAAATTTGAAGACTCTGATGTGGTCTCTGCTCCTGTCAGCAGGGATCAGACCAAATTTCCCTCCATGCTCAGAGTTCTGAAAGAGAAAGAGGAGTTTCCAAGCCAACACCAAAAAAATTTATATTGCTAGGAGTTGAAATGAAAGGAGACATTGTCTAGATATGCTAAGAACTTTCCTTTGTCCCTGCTGCTGTGCAAAAAAATGGCAAAATTGTTATTCAAAATGTAGTTGGGCAAAGACAGCAGAAAGGCCCAAAGGGGTCATGTAAGAGGAGAAAGATTTCAGAAAATTATCCAGTGAAATACGTCCAGTGTGCCAAATCCACAGCAAAACAAGCAAACAAGCAAAACAATAAGAAATCCCGTCTGCTTTGCCACCTTCCAACAAGCAATTTTCAAGTAATTTTTAGAGTCAAATTTGTACTAAAAACCGAAAGGTTGTGTGAAATAGAAATAAACACTTCTACAATGGTAGTTGATGAAACTTGACAAACAGTTTTGGATAGAAAAGCAGAACATTCTTCACAGGAAATCATATTCCATATCTACAAAATGCCTTCTTAATTAGGAATGCCAGTACATCTTACCCATGCTTTTTAAATAACAGTTTTCTGAAAACAACTCTTCAGTTAAATAGATGCGTATCACTTAAAAAACATTTTCAAATTAGCTTCTCCAAGGCCTTGAGTACATTTATTCATGTTTTAAATTTTAAGAAAGGTAGCACAATAGCAAACAGGATAAAAGAATGGCAGAGTTCTTCCACAGCTCAGCACAACAAATACAGGAAATCCTTAGTACAGTAAATATTTTGACAGTGTGTTTAAAAAATCCTACAAAATGTGTGCCACAGGCTTTTTTTCCTTACCACTGGGCCTTCATGCAGGCTGAAGCTGGTTGCAGCATTCACTAATCTCCCAGAGGGTTCTTCAGTTTCCTTTCTTTCCTCAGCCCCCTCTCTCCATTGCACATTTGAGGATGCATGCTGTCTTTGTAAACTGGAAAGTTTCCACAATAAGATACTTTAGCCAAAATTGCTTTGTCAAATGCACTATATTCTTTTAAAGGATAATCAATTAATATGGCAGATACCATGTTAGCACATCATATGGCTCCTGAAGTTGCCCGCCTTTTTTAATTGAATGAAGAAACTTATATTCCTTCTAAGAATGACTTCTCAAGTGGTTATGTTTTCAGCTATCAAGCTAAATGTTATGAAATTCAATTGATTATTTGGATATGGCCTCAGAATTACATTTAATAAATTTTTTTTTGTATTTTAATTAACACAACAGCTGTCTTCAGAGAGACCATGTCACATCTTGCATCACCAACCCTGATTTCAAGTACAGTTCTTGCTTCTAGGGTTTCCACATGCCTGACTCTACTCTGGCATGACTTTTAAAGCAGACTACCTAGAATTTTAATCTGTTCTTGTACTGTGTCAGTCAGGAAAACAGATACATCAAGAGTCTGGCATGACTAAACAGCCAGCTGATGAGAAAACTGCAAAGCCAAGCAATAGTATAAAGGAGACAAAAGGAATAATTTAAAAACATTGCCTGAGTATTTAGGCATGGTGTCAGGAAAGCCAAGAGCTCGCTTAAAATTGATGTTTGCAAAGGACAATGAAGGTTTTTACAGGTCAAGTTTTAAGTATCTTACTAAAAACATCTCTGTAACCATGAATCTTGAATGAATTGCTCAAGCCACAAACTTCCTTTCTTGTAGGAAAACCAGTTTCTTTCGTTCTCCACTACTCTTTGTGTGAGTCAACATAAACACCTGTGTATACAGACCCATATCAGCTCTAGGCTGAAAGAGAGGTCATCCAAGTTCTGTTACCACAGACACAGCAGATTGTGCTGGGCAGGAAACATGTCCCAAGTGATTTCCACTGCTCTCACACATTTCAATATTTTTAAACTGATTAAAGCTTTCAACAGCCATTCAAAAATTGGAAACAAAGATTACCCACTATAAATGATACACAACTTCTTGACAGGAGTCTTAGAGATTCAACTGGCTCACTGAAGTGGAGAACAATGTTTTCATAATAATGTAAGTGTATATAGAAATGCCATCTTTTCTAGACCTGCTGGATATGTTTTCCTACTCTCACGCCAACCACTACTGGAGGCTGGACCCTATCATAATTATGATTTTCAAAGTTTTTGTTTTGGCAAATGATCTGTAACAAGCCAGTTATTATCTGGACCCATTCACAATATCTTTGGTTACTGATATGGGCCTGCTATTAACTAACTGTCAGTTTCTGAACCTTTGATTTGGCACATTGCACTAGATTTTCTGCTGAAAATTGCAGGGAATGTAAACTATGAGCTGTACTCAATGTCTACTGCCGTTTTACAATGGCTTTAGAAGGAAACTTACACTTTATTTCCTCTCTGATGTGCATTTTCTGACTCTCCAAAATCTTTCTTTGCTACCACTGAAACAGCTTCTCTCCTGCCGCCTTGCTTTTCATTCAAAGCATCTTCAAGTTCTTGAATTCTTAACTATCAAGAGATGACAAAGCAGTTTTAAAAATTAGGAAAGACTACCATGGTCTCCAATGCTGTTCACCGTTATGTTCTGCTTTTTACAGGTGAATGTATTCTATTAATTCTATATGGAATTAGAAAGCATCGAACACATACAAAAATGTATTAATACATAGGGTTCAAAACAGAGCAGAGAGAAAGAGATACACTGCTCAAAAGCACATTTTGTTGTCCTTTCATGGTGTTTGGATTTTCCTGTTTCCAATTATTTTTATTACTGAAGTTTTTAAGAGGAATACTGTTTTTTTAAGTAGACTTGTGAAAGGGTGGGATTAACAGTACTCAGAACAAATCTCATGTGAAGCTTGTTCATGTACATAAACAAGGAAGAAAAGCTTACTAGTTCTTCACCTGTAAAAAATAAATCTCTAACTTCAAAGAAAATTACCCTTCTGGCTCTTTGTACGTTGTAAAAGTAGAGATGGAATCAGGAAAACTAAATTATCACTACTTATTTGACCATCATTTCAGAAATCTAGGCACCTGTACTTAGAGGAGGTCATAAGAATATAATTGACTGGAGAAGTAGCAATAATTGTGTTCCTCAGAAAACAAGAAAAAAAAATGAAATTCCTTTTTATTTTCTCATTTAGTTTTTCAAAAATCCAGTATGAAGGCTTTGTTAGTCAGTACAAGATCACTCAGCAATCATCTTACAGGTTTTCCACAACTGTTTTTTAAAATAAACCCTAATTGCTTGAATAGATCAAACCCTGTGTGATACAGTTTAATATACAAGAATTTCATATTCAAATATACATACTACATTTTTTCGTATATTCAAATTTCTCTGGTAACTGAAGATACAACAGCTTTGAAGCTGAAATATACTCTGAAGTGGAACTGAGTCTCAGGATGCATTAATATCTCACACCTAGAGAAGATGGATGTATGCACTGTATCTCCAAAATTACCTAGGTGCCCATTCCAAAGATATAGGACAGGCTATTTTAACAGTTTAACTATTGTGAAACATTTCCCTTCCCCTCACTGTTTCAATGTTACTTTGAATTCTCAAACATAAGAATGTGACATTTTCTTTTAATATTTATTCCATTAATGATAGTTTCCTGAAAAAAAGAGATATTTTTCTATTCTCTTTTACACTTACTCACTGCAAAAAATCTACTCAGTGTTTTCACTAGAGTAAGGAAGTCTTAACATTTTTTGAAGATTTTACCTTTACAAGTTTGTCTTCTCTTTTACTGTAAACTTCTATCAAATATTTAATAAAAAGTTTACCTGCATGATTTCTATAGTGTATTCACATTCCATATATGCTAGTCTTGCTGCTTCAGCATTTTTCTCCAGTTTCTTTATTTTCACTTTAGCTGCCTAAAAGTACATTTTGAAAAAATTTAAGTCCAGAAAGATGATAATATCACACAAAGACAACTTTATTTGTTCAGTTTATTAGGCCTCTGTAAACTTATCTGTGATATCTGAACTACTTGCATTTTGGAACTGTGAAAACTCATACCAATAAATAAACAAAAGAAAAAAAAATACTTATCCAGAATATTAAAACAGTATTTTTTGTTTAGTTATATAAATTGATGTAGGTTTATGTTCTTGCTGCATTTTTTATAATCACAAATACCTATCTCCATATAAAGGCCTGGGCATGGAATTTCAATTGAGAAAGTGCTTTTAGCAAAAGCAGTAACTGCAGACCTGCTATAATAGGAATTCACATGCAATTTGAACTGCACTGTTTGCTATCAAAGAAATCTTTTCTCTTAAGAGTGATGACTGATTTGAAAAGAATAATATACCCCAAAATGACTCCCACCTTCAAGTGATGCAACAAAGATCGAGAAAAAGACATTAATATTAAAAGTAATTTCAGGCACATAAGTTTACAAGTGAAGTCATTGATTTTGGAAAGGCAGAGCAAAGTAACAAGGATGTGAGACTGAATCTTCATTCTAAACGCTTCTGTTAGGGAAACATGAACAGAAAAATAAATAAATAAATGAAAAGTTTAAAATACAAGCTGTTGGCAATAAACTTAAACTCTGTATAATCCCACACATTCACAAAAGGAAATAATTAAGAAACAGAGATCCGTGGAAGGACTATTGAAGAGAAAGTCAGCAAGAGCACAGAGCTTACCAAACCTACTCCACAACATCAGCCAAAAGGCTTAAGCTTTGCCTCTTCCCACAAGACTTATTTGCTTAACATGCTTAATTTAAAAAAAAAATTAAAACTTCACAAATCCTGCACAAATACTGCCCCTATACCTCCATATTGCCAAGGGTATTTTCCCAGTGACATAAACCTCTTCCCGTCTGCTGCTCAAACACCAGTCTCAGGTCAGGCTCGCAGCATTCACCTGTGAATCCACGTTTCCTGCATAACTGACACTCCACATTTTGTTAATCAAACACAAGGCGCTCACAGCCTAACTCAGAGGTTCCATCCCTCAAAAATGAAACTTCTCATTTGTGCCAGTGCTTTCTGAGACTCCCTGCAGCAGACAGAAAGCTTTACCTCAAGCTCCCTGACAAATCTCTCCTTCTGTCTATCCTTGAGATCCAGATGATCAGCCTGGAGCCTCAGGATCTCGCTGCATCCATGGTGCTCTACCTCCATATCCCTCAACTTCCTGAGCGTGTTTTGCAGGACAGCATTAGTTTCCTAAAGAGGAACAGGTAAATGAATTAATAAATACATCAAGAGGTTTTTTTTGCTAAGATGAAGTGTTGCAGTAGAGAGTTCAACAGAGGAGTGGAGACTGCATCAGAAGAAGATGTCAACAGTGGCCAGCAAAAGTGTTTACCCAACAGCAGACACGCTTTTAATTCATCACCGAGAAATCTGTGTCGGCCAAAAAATCACTGTGAGCATCACACTCTGTGGTAATGCTAAAATCAGAGCCAGATCTCCACAGGAAATCTTTCCCTAGAAGAGTACAGCACTTCCAATCTCTTCTGTCTCCCAGCTCAGTGGCAGTGATAGAAATAAGGTGCATTTGGTGAAATGATGCATGGAGGCAAAAGTTCACTTTACTTCTAATTTTAACTGCTAAAACTTCAAATTTGATGTTTTTAGAAACAGTTACTCCCAGAGACTCAATAGTTTTAATTCCTGCTATTCTGAGAAAAGATTTTCTTCTACCTAGAGACTGAATTACTTTCAAAACTTATGAAATATGAAGTCCTCAGTAGAAAAAAATAAGCTAGTACTGACTTCATTTTCTGCATACAGAAATTGAACTAAACTACAGATTGGGAGAATTACTGACATTACTGGACTCTGCAGCTCTGTGAAGTCACTGCTACAAAATCCCCATAGTCCATGTGAATTTTGACTAAGTTTAAGCTAATCCCCTACTTTGCATGTCCACCAAGACAAGGTTTCTTCCCTTCGGAATGCAAAATCAATCAATCAATCAATCAATCAATCAATCAATCAATCAATCAATCAAAATTAACCATTTCTACAGAAATATATAGCTGTAAAGATACAGAAATATTTATCTTCCAGATATTAACAAAAGTGAACTGGGAAATGTGAAATAAGTAACATATAGTTTGCTGTATAATGCTACAAAAAATTTTTAAAACATTTTGTACTGGAAATATAACTAACATCAGCAAACTAAAATTGTCGTGAATATATCAAGCTCGTTAAACAAGCCAGCATGAGCTTCAGGATTTTAGAGTTTTGAAGAATTTTTGAACTTTTCAGAGGTGGTATGGCTAATACAATAATAATAATAATAATATATGTATATATTATTTTATATAATATATAATAGTAATATATGTTTATTAACTGAACAGTAATTCCTGTAGCCACCTGAAAATCTTTGCTCATGAAAAACATGACTGGTCTTTTTTTATTTTTAAACCATGTGTAAACAGCACAGTCTCACAGGTATTCTAAGGAAAAATCCGTGAAGGGCTATGATCTCCTGCCTAACCACGAGGTGATGCTATTGCCCTTCCTACTGAACTCCAACACCTTCTGTCCTGGAGCAGGATACCCCGCCAGACCTCACCACAAACCTGTCACAAAGCAGAGAGGGTGGCTTTTCCTGTGTGTCCCAGAGTCACATTTCAATACTCTATGACTTCACTCCCATGCCTGCCTCAGCATTTTCACAGCCAAATTCAGAATTATGGTTCATGAAGTGCAGTTTTTCCAGCCTGCTCAGGCTCACACTTCTGTGCACGTATTAAGACCACAGTTAAATCTCCCTTGCTTTCATTTTATAACTCAGAAAAACTAAAGGAGATTTAAACCGGGCCTGTAAATACACAACACAAAAGACTGCAACACCTTGAAAGTAATAATTTATAAACCCCTTCCTCTACAACCACTGGCAGAGAGAACACTGCCAGGGAGCTGACAGAAAACACAACGTCCCAAGCTATCCACTGCTCCTTTTGTCCCTTTTTGAGGACAAACATCACTTGACAGAACATAGCATACTTTTTCAACATTGATCTTTTATGCAGCATTAAACTCTCTGAAGGTAGCTTCTACAAAACACTGTACACAACAGAAGGCAAGACCCTTCCAGAGCCTCCTCAAACTAACTCAGCCACTTAGTGCTAGCCAGAACTCAGAGCTTACTCTGCTGTATACCTGACAACTTAAAAAAGAAAACTCTATCTAAAAGTAGCGTATATCCTGCCCTACTTTTGTAAGAATCAGTTTTGAATGAAAACTGACTCGTGTTTCTCCTTGTTTTGAGAAGGACCTTAGGTGCTGTGCACAAACTCCTTTGTTCTTCTCTACCACTTCGTGCAGATAGCTTGGGTTAGGTGATTACCATGACAAACAGCCACAACGCATTCCATCAAAGCCCCAAACCACTGTTACACACTAAGTGTAACTTCATAAAGCTGTAATCTTCAGAACTATTCTGCAGTATTTAGCTATTTGGGTTTGGGGTTGTTTTTTCCCTTAAATCAGAAAAACCCCAACCCACCACACACTTTTCACCAAGAAAACTTCCAGCCAGCATCTCATGGAACTTTCTATCTGTTAATACATTATACCTGACAAGCCTTTTCTGTTTGAGTTCTCTCTTTAATAAGGAATTCCATTTTGGTGAGGATGTTGTCTCTCTCCACTGCAAATCTTTGCTCTTCCTCTTCCAACTGCCTCTGAGCACTTTGAAACATTTTCTCAGTCTCTGCTGCTTTCTGCTGATACTTGTCATTGACTACTGTTACTTACCAAGAAAAAAAAAAAAAAAAAAAAAAAAAAAAAAAAAAAAAAAAAAAAGACAAGTAGCACTGCAAATAAGCATGTTCAGGAAAAAAGGTATAATGAACATAATTTCTTCTGTGTATTGTGATATCTTGTGAATTGCTGGAACATTAACACTTACCGTTTCACTACAGAGAAACAATCACATTTTCTGTTCCTGTAGCATCTTTCACACAAGGACATAGAAATGTAGAAATGTTTTGGAGATTTTTACAAATTAAAGCTCTTCTCCCTTTGGAAAGAAATAAAAATTCAAGTGAGGCCTCCATAGCATGGGGAACTTAATGGAAATTTCTGGCAAGATTTGGTAAGCTTATTTCCAAATACCTTTGTGATACTTTAGTCTGCATTAATTAATTTCAAGCTCAGTTTAAGTAATAGTAAAGACAGATATCTGCCACATGAAAAAGATTCTAGGAAAACCTAAGGCAGGTTGGGCTAATGAGCAAAGGCTTAGCTTTTCTGGTTTTACTGTTGCTCAAGGTATTTAAATCGTCAGCTCAACAGCTGCCCCAAGATAGGGAAATACTGCATATACCTCTCTGTGAAATCTTATATGCCAAGGAAAAGTTCTTCTATAAGCAGTTTTACTAGCAACTTTGCTTCATTTCACAAACTGGCTTTTGGATCAAAGTATTTTGTATTAGCTCTTTATGTTACTGAGTACAACTAGCAATGTTGGCATTTATGTGATCACCATTTTAAATAGATTCTTTACTTCAAATTCATCCCATTCTTCTGAAATTTCTTCCCAGCTGGAGAAAGGTGAAAAAACCAGAAGAGACATGTCAACATAAACACAGAGAATTAGTGGATACAATGATGGGGAAGACCTGTCAGATGTCAGGAAGTCAAGCCTCAAGAAGAACAGCAGAAAAAGTTTGGAGAAAACACTGAAGACAGGGCACAAGTGAGGTGCACTGTCCAAGAAGTTGGGATCATATCAAAAACACCACACGAGGTGAGCAAGGCTCCAAGAGAACAGGAATAAGAAGCAATAAGTTAGAAACTGAAAAATAAATGAGAAACAGCACCAGGACTATTTGGCTTCTTTGACATTTGTCACAATAGAAAACAAGAACAAAGAAAATCCAACAAAAAAACAAAACAAACTAAAAACAAAAACAAAACCAAAACAAACAAAAAACCCCAACCAAACAAAAAACAGCTTGAGAAGTTTAACCAACCAGAAGATTTTTATAATTTGTGTGCTCTCCAAATGAGTGAAAGTGCCGATTTCTTATTGTCTTTAAAAAAAAAATCTGGCAGTATAAGTGCACTTGCAAGTTTCAGAGTCTCCTTCCATCCTTGTGAGGTTACAAACTCCAGAAGTGCTCCAGTCTTTTCAGTGAACACCAAAGGTTCACAAATACATCTTTTCTACTAGATTTAAAGAGTATTATACTTATTCACATAGCAAAAAATGCATCTCCCCAACTTTTAAGTGTGAGAAATCTCTCTTTATTTGAGAAGGATTAAGAAAATTTGAGTTTCTGAATGCAGAACTAGTAGGGGAAAAATGTCTAGATAAACCGTTCCTTTCCACATACTACTATCATAATACACATTATTTGTATAAAAAGAAAACCAAAGATGACATGAAGAAGCCAGATAAGAACAATGAAAAGCTATAAATACATGAAAAGAGAAAAGAAAAAAGCAATACGATGAGAACTCCGGGGGGGGGGGCGGGGGGAAGTTTTTGAAAAGAGTGCAAAAAAATAAGCATGACTAGATTTTATTGGTCTTCCCCCCGAAATGAAAAAGGAAGAAGCAGTGCTGGACAAACTGACAAGCAGGATGTAGAGAGGGGCACCTTAATTATAATTCTGTACACAATGAAGGAAGGAGTAACAGAAGGTAAGGAGCAAGAGAAACAAGAGGGATTGATAGGTTTAGTAGATGATATTATATTTGATTCATATGAGACAGCAAGGGTTTTGTAAACTCTTATGGGCTTACAAAAGCAGATGAGTAAGACACGGGAAAATAAGAGACTTCCAAAAAACACAGTAACTGTAAAAATTTGTGCAATCACTGCTTGTTTTAATGACTTGGGACTGATGTAGCCTCTGGTCCATATTTTTTTTTTAAACTTACCTTGCAGTTCCATCAGCTTGGCTTTTGCATCACATAGCTCGTCCTCGGCAGAATACATCTGCACATGAGCATCTTTTCTGGCAAAGGACATTTCACTCTCCAGAACTCGAAGAAGTGCCTCTCCTCTCTGGAGTTCCAACCTTAATTTCACTATTTCTTTTTCATAGCGAGACATCTAGAAAATAAGTATTTCAGAAATTGCATTCACAGCTGCCATCTTATCACATGTGAATTTGAAGTACAGTCTTGAAACTTCACATTTTAGATACTTATAATTTTTTTAATCAAACCAATCCTGCTCCTAGATAATTTTCATGTATCATAAACATACCCCTCTGTTTTTCCAAGCATACTGTGCCTTCAGACAATAGAAGTTATAATTATATTCCACAGGCAATTTTCTGATAACTGTATTTAACAAGTAGAACAACAGTCATGTTGGGATACTAGATTATCAGACACCTAGTAACTCATGTAAACACAAACTTCAGTCCAATGATGTCCAGCAGAATACTATAAAACACAACAAACAAAACAAAACAAAAAAAACACTGAAAAAAATGGTTCTTATCTGGTATAAGAAAGATAGTCTAGTCACTGCTGCCAGAAATTACCACATTCAAGCCATTTGAATGCAAGAAGGTGGAAGGTAAAACATGCATTTCTTCGAATATCTACAAAGGAGCAGTATCCTTATTAACATGAGCTCCATTAATGGGAAATAATTTAATGCCATTAAAAAGGTTTTCCCTAATGCTCTTGTGGCAAACTAGTATCTAAATGAAATAACAGTGAGAGAGTACTTCATTGAAATTTTCTTTCGTTTGAATTATTATTGCTGTAAGTAACAATCCTGCTCTTAGCAGTTTGTTAGGGGCAGCTGGTGTGGGTGGTCATTCACCTGTTTTAGATTAAATACAGCCAATAAACCAAGCCTGTTGTTCCATATCCATTTTTTTTTAGAGAGTCCTGCTTCCTACACAGTGATTTGCTCTTGTCATGCTCCCATTGCTCCATCAGTGGTGGGGTGATTCTCTGAAATGGATCCCTGGAATTACCAGAATTAAAACACTCAAACAAACAAACCGTGCCTTACATTGAGAATTCCAAAGCTGGGGGTGCAAAATATTCTTCTGCATGACTGCTGCTGTGTAGTGCTCAGGTTTCTTACACACACCTTCAAGTATGAGCAATGACACTAAAAGTGGTATCAGTTCCTATGGACAGGCATGAGAGGTCTGTACAGGGCTACTTCTTCGTATTTTCCAACTAGTGACTGTGATTTTGATTCACTTGATGAGAGGATTATTTCAAGGAAACAAACTGTATTTAAGGAAACAAATTACATTTCTTTCAAGGGTAAAATATAGCAAGCAAGCAAGAAAGCAAACAAACAAACAAACTCCTTACATCATGATTGTGTTGATTGGTTAATTCCAAGTTTTTTTCCTCAAGCTTCTGTAGTTTCTTTCTCAAATCTTCAATGGTGTCCATTTCTGATGGATTTCTGTCCTGAGGTAACAGCGGTCCTTGTATATCACTGCCTGAGCTGAAAAGTGTGTTTTCAAAACACGTGAGTATTCCCTTAAAGTTTCAATGCTTCTTTATTTCAATTACCCAAGCATGGGCCCAGAGTTTTAGACATTCACATAAGTAAAATTACTTTGTGCAGTTTTCATCTACTATTGCTCTTTGAAGAAAGGATTATATAGAATTGCTTATTTTGTACAAAATGAAACATATGGCAGCAGGAACTTAAAAGAGAGATCCACTTTGGATTAACAAAGTTGATTTAAGCATAACATGTTCATTATTATTTTTTAATATCTATATTTTCGATAATGAACTTCTATAATTTTTGACAATTAACTTCCAGGAGACTTAAAAACATCATTCCAATCATGTAAGTTAAAATAACTGGCAAGCTTTTTGTCTCCACAGTTACTCTCATTTTTTAACATCTCATTAACATTTTTTAACTATCTCAAAACCATCTCTGTCATGAAACAAATGCACAGATGTGGAAACAAAATCCCTCTTTTACTTTGTCTTCAGAGATACACACATTCAAACTACAGACATGGAACTGATCACAAACACAACACAAATTAAAGGTTTAATCCTCCAAACTGCCCTGTTTTATCTTAATTTCGACTACTATTTCAGCTATATCAAAATCTACTTGGAAATTTGCAGAATCAGCCCTCAAGTACCCCAAGCAGTAATAAAAGAGTCAAAACCAAGTTTCTGTATATGAAGTGAAAAATTTAAACATAGAATATACAAATTTATATATGCACACACACATAAATATGTACACATACAGATATATATATACACACATAAATATGTATATTTAAAACATATTTATTAACTAGTTAAATAACTTTAAGTGAAATTATTATAATTTTAAACTGGACAACTTTTAAGTTATTTCAGTACTTGAAAATCAGTGTTCACATTGTTTGATATATGTTGGTTTTCAGATTATTTTAAGCATGTAAGAAAGACTGCAAAGACTATTTTCTCCACACAAATCTGCAAGAGTTTATGGGCAATAAATGTGAAATACACCGATAAAAGAAATATGATTAAATTAAGCACTAAATTGGTATCATATAATACAGAATGTATATTAAGGTACCCTACCTTTTTCTACATTACGTATTTTTTACAGAAATGACATTGTACTGACACTTAATTAATAAATCTTTCTAAATAAAAAGTGACCATTTCTACATTTGTGTATAGGCACGATAAAAATTTTTCATAACCAAAAATTTACCTAATGATATATGTTTTCTCACTTTTTTTTTTTGACTGGCAAAAAAGACACAAATGCCATCAAGGAGGGGATTGGTAACTTAGATTAAATCTTGCTTTTAAAGACATTACTACTATAAGTGGATAAAATTTCAGGTTTTGAGCTGCAGACTATAAACATTTAAATACAAAAATTATATGACACCACAAGAATTAGCAAATTAAGGATGCTATGGAAATGAAAAATGTGTATTAGAGCATTAAAACAGAGAACATTTTATTACGTACTGGAAAAAAAAGCATCAGACACCTTTTTGAAATAGCATTTTACGAACAGCTTCTGAACTCACAATGCAATTGGTGGAAACTTAAAAATATTTTTCAGAAAATCCTGATTTTTTTTATTAGTATAGAACTAAAAAACCCAAGCCAACAAAAACAAACAAACAAAAAAAACCCAACCCATCCAACCAGTGACAGAACTCCTGAACTATTATTATGTTAACCACTTCATTCTGGTTGTCTACTTTAACATTTTCAAATAAAGTAGAAACTAGCCTTAAGAATTTTTGTTTCTGTGATACTTTCTTTAATTATCACAGCATGGACAACACATGCAGTACTTTATGAAAGCTTCCTGCTACCACTTGGAGATTTTTCCTTTCATCTTCATGTAACAACGAGAAGTGCTACAACTATAAAGCTCTCAGAAGATTAAAAAAAAAAAAACACACGAAAGTGCGGGAAGTTTCAAAGCATGCACAATTTAAAGTCTCACAAACTTCAGAGAATGTTTTCTACTTCCATTTTCATATATTACTAGTTCATCAACTCTTGGTTTTGAACTAAAACATGCTTTTTACCAACTATAGTTTTTATCCAAGACTATTTTTAGGAGGAATTTAAGAATCTTGAAGAAAGCACATGAGCAGGTGAAATAGCTCTTGAGTTCTACACTGCAGAAGGTATTTTGTAGTTCAAAACCTAAATTCCCAGTGTTCACAAGTCCTATGGTTACAGTCAACACTGACCATTGCAGAAAACTGGCTTTTCACTAGCTTCAATTCCACAGCTGGCAGAAAATACAGAATCATTTTGCAACAGAGAGAAATGCTCTTCCACTTACTACCCAGAGGTGTAATTTTGCTAAACCTCTGCAGCTGAAGGAGCAGACTGCATTCTGATTTTCTAACCAAAGTCCGTATTTGAGGAGTTTTGTTGTTCCTATGTAACTGGCAGTTTTATACAGAGTAAAGACAGACAAGTAGTTTGTGCCAAAGGTCGAACTCTTATCAAGGTATAAAACACAGGGGTCATGGTAAGACTGAAAGCCAACCTCTACCACCTCAATTAATGTGGAAAACCCCCCTGTGCCTCCTGGGCAGTATTCCTAGGTGCTAGAAGAAACTCTCTCTGCCTCCTGATGACTCTTTGACAGCTGGCATGTATCACACCATATCTGGGCTCTTCCTCAGCCTGAATTGCATCATTTCAGGCATCTACAAAATTAATAAGCCACAAAAGCAGGAAATAAACTACTAGACTTAAAAAACTGGACCTCACTGATTAGCTTCTCCAGAAGAAATGTTGGCTGCAGAGGGTGAATTCATGGTGGTCAAAATGCAGTTTTTTAAGTCTATAAACTGTGGGGAATTAACAACATGGTTAACCATATACACTTTTACTAGATAAACATCAAAGATTGGTCTCTTCTATATCATAAAACCAGTAAAGCCTGTAGAAGAGATATGCTTTGCTTTATTTGTCAACCCACTAAAATATTATTTTTTTAACCACTGATGAACAGTTACACAGTGTTAGTACCATGTCACTTGAGTAATTACCACAGCTAGAATTTGACGTCAGCTTTAGAAAACAGAATTGTACAGCTAGTCCTCCAAGCCTGAATATTGTAGATAAATAAATACATATATAGCAGAATATCTACTGTCAGAGTTTTCAGAACACCAATAAAAAAATATTATGTTTGTGTACATTGAGCTACATTCTCCTAAGCAGATTGCAAACTCTGCTTCTCTTCAAAACAATTCTAAGGGAGATAAATTATTATTACTATGATTTTTTAAGTAGATCAAAGACAAGGTTGCCTAATAGAACATTTGCTATGTTAAAGGCTGCTAAGTCTTTCACAAACTGCACAGAATTTTTGCATTAAGATGTATCCCTGAGAACTAAGAAATTAATTTTTTGCAACACTAGTCTTTTTATTACTGCAACTTACACCAAAGTCTCATAATGAACAGAAAAAAAACAAAAACAAAAACAACAAAACTGAAGTTTCATAACAGAATCAAAATGTTTTTCTGTCACATCCATATAATTCTGAAATTTTAAAACTTCTTTAAATTACTCTGAAGCCACATAAAGGAAAAGAAAAAAACTAAATCTGAATAGTGTCACCTGGGAATGCTAAAGATTTTGAATATGCAATATTCCTCTGTTAAATTAGGTATCAATAGCTTACCAGCACACAAAGGGAGAAATTCAAAAAGCATGCTAATTCACTTAGAAAAAAAAAAATCCAGTGCCATGGAGCAGCTTGTGGGAGTTCCATAATTAAACGAAACAGCAGAGGAAGCCTTTGCTTGGGGAATTATGTTTGATGTGTCATTAAAAACTTCTGTCAGTTTCTTCTTAGAAACTTCTGAATATATGCTGAATACTTCAGAACAGGCCAGTGATTTAGAATAGATAGAGCAGGAGGAGCTCACAAACAGCCCTGCCAGATGTGCAGGTTTGTCCATCAGTGACTCTGATGTGGATATTTAATAGAGATCCAATGGCACCCACACTGCATTCCTCAGTGTTATGGAGCAATAGTAGAAAGGCCACCAGAAAGCGTGTCCATGGCTCTGACAGCCCCACTGAGCTCCAGATCCCCAAGAGGTTTGATGGCCTCCAGCTCCCTTGGCCAGTGGCTGCTGCTGGTGGCCAGCACCCACAGGATGGAGCTCTGAGCCTGACCACGAGCTGGGTGAACACAATCCCTCCTGCTCGTTTTGCCCTCTTTTTTTCCATTCTTTCCTCTTGCAGAGCTGTGGAGCTGTGGCCATGTGATCCATTTTCTTTTTTGGATGAGTGCTTATTTCAAATGCCAGTTTGAGGTTTTTCTTTCCCATCTGTAGCTCTGACTTTTCTGATTTGCTCTCTTGTCCAGCCACGGGCCTTGCTGGGTGGGAAATACCAACCCACGAGTCTGACCAGACAGTGGGGCCCAGCTGTGAACACAGAAGAGCAGGTTAGCTTCACTCCATTGTTCTTCTGAAAGCTGTGGAAGGCAGGAATTATTGGTGGACTCAGATGGTTGGTAATGACAGTGAATGGGGACTGACCTAGGCAGAATCATGGTCAAGAATTTCCAGGGGTTTGCTGAAGATGTTGGGGTAATTCTACCATTCTCCAGTTCCTGTAATTGTGGCAGGAAGTTCAGTGTCTTCCCTGCAGCACTGGCACAAACAACTCCCAGTATATTTAGAGGCCTGGAGACCAAATGAATCATCAGAATGATCTTGCCCATCTTTGCAAGGGATCACTTGTTCAGGAAAGTTTTTTCATTATTTTTCTGCTCAGGTAGAGGACAGCAGTGCTGATGTCATTCCAGTGTCAGCTGAGGAGAGGCAGAAGTTGTCCTCTTGCTGCAGAGGAAGATTGCAGCTGCAGTGTTTCCCTGGGCTCTACTCCAGGTAATCTCAGTCCTGTGTTACCTGCAAGGCTCAGTCCTGGCAGCTCCAGGCAGATTTGCTCTGAGGGAACTCTGTGGTGGTCCCAGGCCTTGCAGGTGGACTTTGAGCCCCCCATCCCAGCCCTTTGAAACCAGCTTAGAGAGGGGATGTGCCTCTATCCAGAACACTGAACTGAGCCCTGCTGGATTTGGGGTCAGAAGGCACCATCTCCAGCATTCTCTATCCTAAATGCTGGCATTTTAGTAGCATCTGCCCATGGGCATGGAGTTTGCATTCCCTAATGATGAGGAAGATTCTTACCTGTTTTGTTCTTGTTTGAGTGATGCATTGTGAGCGCTTGACCTCAAACAAAGCTAAAATTGGGCGAAGTAAAACATGTCAATAAAAATGGGACATTGTCTCCAGTCACAAGGCCTACAAGTATTTTTTTTGTTCAGTACCTGCCTTTCTCCTTTCTTTTGACAGGCTGCCAAGTGGTGGAGTCACAGTTCCTGGAGGGATTTAAAAGCTGTGTAAACATGGTGATCAGGGACCTGCTTTAGTCGTGGGCTTGGCAGTGCTGGTTTAACAGCTTGAGTCAAGGATTTTAGGAGGCTTTTCGAACCTCAGTGATCACATGAGTCTGTCATTATACATTGTCCAGTAAAACACCATGGATTATATCCATTTTCCTATAATGTGGAGGGAATTCCATTTAGGAGTGGGGAAGCAGAGGTCAAGGAAAAATGTTTTTAGCTGGAGGGAGACTTGTTGGCCATAGAAAAACATGAAAGGAAGGAATAAATCATGACATTGATGAATCTAGGGAAGTTAAGTGGAACACTTCATGCAGCTAATGATGAGATGGCAGCAATCCTCATTTCAAGGTCCTGCTTTAATTAGAAATGAAACATATGGCCTAGACCAGCTGAAGAAAATGGAGCAGTGCTTTTCCTGCAAGAGAGCAATTCCTTCCAAAAGTCCCAAGGCAATATGAAAATTACAAAGCAGCTTTCCAGCTCTTCACAGTAATATTGGTTTTTTTCCTCCATTTAACTGATGGCAAAATCAAGACTATTTTAACTCATATACTGCAATTGTAACACAAATAGATAAGATTATTTGCTAAGTAGAAAGAACAAGAGGTTTTCATGCTGATAATACGTTATTATTGACAATTTGATGCTTTTATCAAGTAACGGTAATCAACCTTTACTTGCTTGATAAATTCCTAGCCCAGAGTGTTGATTTTATCAAAATTACCTTAGCAGTTAAGGGTGTAATTTTCTGCTGGTAAAATGAAGGATGTTCTCAGTAATTCGTAATTGTCCAATTATTTGGTATAATTTTTTTATGTTTTAACATGTTCCATGAGTTTCAAGGCAGCTTGAGTGCTCTGCATGTGTGTCAGCATGCTGAATAGGAAGGCACCTGTCAGTGTTTTTATTATACACAATCTTCTTGCTAACTAGGAAAATAAGACCTGAGGGTGTTTTTTATTGCTGACTGCGAAAAACACATCACATTTCCTCACACCAGAACACAAAACAAACATTACCCAATTTCCCTCCCACTTCAAAAACTATGTTATTTATTGGTGCCTACCAGGGCACAAAATTCTGCCCAGTTGAAAGAGTTTTGTGTCACGCAGTGGGGACAGCTGCCACCAAAAATGTGATGATTCTGGGTGCAGTGTTAAATCTGGTACCACTGATGCACTGCGAATGTGTCTATCCAGAAATAAAGACTCTGCTGATAGAGACTGCACCCCCTGGGGAGGCTGGTGCTTCCCCAGGGCAGGAGGAAGAATTTGCTGACAGCATGGGCATTCCCATCAGATGAGTTGCTGGCAAATTCAGCAGCAGAAGGATGAGAAAAGAACTGGCTTGCTATAGCCAGCTGAAATGCACAAGGTGACAAGTAACACCAGCGGTACCAGGAAACCCTTCAACCAAACCTTCAACAAAAACTGCAAAGAGGAAACCTTTCTTAATTTACCTCTATTTACCAGCTTCGTATGCTCAGCAGCCACTTTCCAGTCTGGCTTTCTACATTTCCACCCCAGCTTTTCTTGCATTGTTACCTGAAACAGCAAGGAACACATCCAAGGGTTTACAACTGAACAAGATGAAAACCAAACAGCTGTCTGAAATCCATGCTTTCCTCTGCTCCCATGCTTTCTTGAAAATATTTCTCCCGTTATGCTTAAGAAAGAGTACCCTATACCTGATGACTTTATCAGATTAACTTGGTCACTGAAAAGACTATCTGGGTCTTAGCAGAGAAGTGAAACACAGATTACACACAGTGTTTTGTACCAGGAATTCAGAAGGCCAAAGCCCCCTGAGCAGCGAGCAACAAGTGTTGCCTGGCAATATTTCTGATGTTTTTATTCTGAAACAATCCAAGCCAAAGACAGCACTAGAGGGCACAGTTGCAGGAGAGCAAAAACAACCAGATTTGGACTGCAGTGAAACACTCGACACACTGACGAAATTCCTCTCTGATAAATTAACGTAAATCAGGAAGGAACATTCTCATTTCCAAGTTGGCTGAAGGACCAGGTCAAAATGATCTGTGACAATATAGCAAACTGGGGAGTGTTTGTATAATATGATGGCACAGGGATAGGCATCAGGAGTTGTTCTATTTAACACATTCATTAATGATTCAGAAGAAAAAACAAGCAGAGAGTAATGAGATTTGATACTTGGATTACTTAGAACTGGTCAGAGCTGCAAATTAATGCAAAGCAACAGACACCAGAATCGCAGGCACCGAAAAGCAAAAGACACAAAGCATGCGGGTGGAAAGCAAAATTTAATAAAGAGAAACCTGGGGGAATTGCAGGCAGAGTAAACATCAATCCAGCGAGAGAAAACCTAGGAACGGGTAACGTGGGAAGTGATCTAGGCAGGAGAGCTGACAAGTTATCATAGGCCAGGCTGTGCTGTGAAGATGCGTCAGTGACATCTGGGGACATGTACAGCTGCATTGCCCAGCGAGGAGCTCCAACACCTCTGGGTCCTGGAACTATACAGGGAATTAATTCCCACCATTGTGTTCAGCTGCCTTGCCCTGCACATCCCTGCTGCAGCTGGAATTCAGAGGAGACCTATAAGAGTAGTGGGAAAGGAGCTGGGTGGCTCAATCTCCAGGAAAAGTCTGGAAGTGTTGCAGCTTCATTGCAGGAGCATAGATTGGGAAAGGCATAGTTTGCAAAAGGTAGTGGGGAGGCACATCCATCGCTGGCATAGGAAGGAGGCATAGGAAGGCAAAAGGCAGCTGAGAACACCAGAACCATGGATTTGCCTGTTGAGCAAGAAAGATGGGACCCTTTCCAAAGTATATGAGCCGTAGTGTACATGGAAGTTCCAATATTTCAGAATATAAGAGCAATCTGAGTAAATTGTAATGACAGAGAAAACATAAAATCCTCTCAGTGGAGGGACCCGTCTGCTCAAAACTGCCGACTGTTGTTGTGGAGAAGCAGCAAAGGCAGTGAGGATTATTCTGTCTGGGCAGCAGTGGGATGTGGGTTTCTCTGCCTGTCCTGAGCAGAAAGCAGACTTGTGACGAGGAAGATGCTGAGCAGCCTCCAGGGAGAACGAGTTCTGGAAAAGCTTGCAGCCTTTCTGTTTACAGAAGAAGAAAGTAAGTCATTCACAGAATCTCAGGATGGGTCAGGTTGGAAGGGAGCTCAGTGGATCATCTGGTCCCACCTCCCGGCTGCAGCAGGGTCATCCCAGAGCACATGGGATTGTGTCCAGGTTCTGGAATATCTCCAGTGAAAGAAACTCCCCAGCCTCTCTGGGTAATGTGTTCAGTGCATGGTGGACCAGGACACATGGTCACTGCACAAGGAAGAAGTTCTTCCTCATGTTCAGGTGGAAGTCCCTGGGCTCAGTCCCTGCCTGTGGCTCTGGTGCCATTGCTGGGTCCCGGAGCAGAACCTGGGCCCTGCTCTGACCTTCCCTGCACACAGGGACACACAGGGACAGATAGGGATGAGGATCCCTCTCAGCTGGGGTTCCTCTCCAGGCTGGACAGCCCCAGCTCCCTCAGCCTTTCCTCATGAGGGAGATGCTCCAGGCCCTTCCTCACCTCCATAGCCTTTGCTGGACCAGCTCCAGGGGTTGTGTGTCCCTCCTGCCCTGAGGAGCCCAGAGCTGGGCACTGCAGAGATGCCTTCCAGGGCTGGGCAGAGGGGCAGGATCCCTCCCTGACCTCCCAGCAATGGCCTTCCAAGTGCACTCCAGGATCCCATTGGCCTTCTTGTCCCCAGGACACTCTGCTGGCTCAGGGACAGCTGTTTGTCCCCCAGGACCTTCTCTGCAGAGCTGTTTGCCAGCAGATCACCCTGGCCTGTGCTGGTGCTTGTGGTTATTCCTGCCCAGCTGCAGGACTCTGCATTTGCTTTTGTTGAATTTTGTGTGTTCCTGATATCCTTGGCTAGATTTAATTCCACATGGGCCTTGGCTTCTCTTGTCTCATTTCTACTTACTCTGACAACCTCTTTATGTTCATTCCAAATGACCTGACCCAGCTTCCATCTCCTCTGTATTTCCTGCTTACTCTTGCATAATGACAGGAGTTCCTTGTTCATCCATGCAGGTCCCTTGCACCCTTTTCACTCTTCTTCTTGCTTCATTCTGCTCCAGCTCTGGTCTTGCTCACACAAATCCTGTCTGCCAGCTGTCTCCTGCAGCCAGCTTCATCTTGTTCCAGGAGTGTTTATTAGGATGAAGCCAGAGTTTTGTCTAGCAGAGAAAAGCAGTGCTGGGAATTCATGTACTACCTGAAGCCAAAAAATCATAAATAACATTTTTATCTAACTGAGAGGCTTCTGGGCAACCCTATTTGTTATCAATGGTACTGAGGGTATGCCAAGCATTACCCCAAATCAGAAAGTTTTGGAACAGCAGTCTCACAGATGGCACAACAAGCTATTAAACATAAGATGCATAGGAAGATGACTCAGCCTTCCCCCTCTTTAGGGCAAACAAAAGGTGATCCTGCCTCACATGTGTTATTTTTCTGGTTAGCTGAAGTGCTAGTGCTCGTCTAACAAGAGCTTTTTGCAACATATTAATGGCAACAGGTAATGTAGAAATAACATTGCCCATTCCAGGATGACAATGGTCACCTCACAAACAGGACACAGACAAGGCAGAGGTATTTAACACATTCTTTACCTTTGTCTTCAACATGGATGATGGACCACCGGAATCTGAGCTGGAAGACCACAGCTGCAAGAATAATTAACTCCCAGCTGACCCTTATGTGTGATCTGCTGCTCCAACAAGATCCCTACAGATCTGTGGAGCCTGATGGGATTTGTCTGAGAATCTGTGGTGGTCTGTATTAATTTTCTGAAATAATTCCCTGTCAGGACTTGAGTGGCCTCCTTTGGACACAATAAGGACCAATCAGTGTCTGATTTCTAGTATTGATAAAACGTTACACTAATGAGAAAGTTAATGCGTCTTTGTGAAAAGATGAAAAGTCACGGAAATTTCTCTTTTGTTTCCGGCTGCTCAGTGGATTACTAGTCTGGCTGAGGTAAGGCCTGCACAGGCCGCAGGCCTAGCTGGGCCCAGGCCTGGCTGGGAGAGCTGGCACTTTGGCTGCTGAGATCCTGGCTGCTTCCCCCTTTCCCTGGCGTGGACAGACTGGCCTGAAGTTGCTTGGCAGGAATCTTGCTGCTGCTAACACCCTGAGAGCAGCTCTGGGCAAGGCCTGCCCCGCCATGGCGCCCATGCGGCCTGGGGATGGGAGGATGATCCAGGGTCCCCTGGAATGGAATGTGGTTAGAACAACCACCACTGCTTCCTGGCTGGGCTCTGGCAATCCTAGCCCAGCTCCTGTCCCAAAGACTCTTTATCATAAATAGCTCCTGGCCATGGCCCGGAAGAGATCGTCCAGCCATCTGCAGGCACTGGGCAAGATATAGCTCTTTCATTGCCCAGAATGAGACTTGCAGGCGCTTTGTTCCCTCTCCTGAGTGAAAGAAAGGACAGAGATGAAGACATGCACAGAAACAGCATGAAAACATCGAGGTCAGACAAAAGGAAGAGTCAGGTCCGAGATGAGGGATTGAGGAAATGCCCTATGTTGGACTGAAGTTCTTTTTTTAAGCCATGGAGAAGATTATAATTGACAAATCAGATACTCTTGTTTCCTTATAATTCTTAGAACTGCATATGGGGTGGATGAAATGTTCTAACTGTAGACATAAGCAGAGGCATTTGTGTTAAATTAAGCAGTAGCTGTGATCCCATGACAAGTTTGAACAAAGAGGCGAGATGATGATTCCTGTTGCCCCACAGGGAAGAAGAAGACCTCTGTTTTCAAACAACAAGTACCTTTGCTTGAACTGCTAATCCTTAAATTTATGTGGCCCATAAGTTGATGTGGTCCTCAATAACAATTGTGGGAAGACTGTTAATTGAGGAAGGATTTTTTACATTGATCAGATTTCCATTCTCCCAGGCAGCTGATTCACTGTGATATCAAGGCCATGAGAAAACAGTTTTCTCATGGAGAAGTCTCCATAGACTGAAGAGAGAAATTCCTCTCCCAAGTAGATAGGAGAAAGACTTTAGAGATGGTAAACTGACTGATTTGTTTCTGTACATTGTCAGTGTGAAAGAAAAGAAGTTGTGGGGGGAGAAGTGTTCTGAAAGTTTTATTCTGATTCTTATTTTTCCTTGTTGTTTCTAGTAATAAACTTTTTCTTTATTCCCTTCAAAGTTTGAGCCTGTTTTGCCTTCCCTCCTAATCCTATCTCACAGCAGGAAATGAGTAAATAATTCTAGAGGGTGCACTGGCAATTTAGCCAGCCCTAAACCCACCATGGAAGACTCAGTTGCTGATGTCATCTCAAAGCCTCCCTCAATGATTTTTGAGCAGTCAGGAATTGGAGCAGTCCCAGCTGTCTGGTAGTGGGTAAACGTTGTCCTGATTTTCAAGAAGGGCAAGAAGGAGGACCCTAGAAACAACAAGCCTGTCAGTCTAATTTCGCTGACTGGTAAAATCATGGAAAATATTTTCTAGGAGGTATGAAAAAACACCTGAAGAACAACGTAGTCATCAGTCACCTTTGTTTTGCCAAACCTGATAACCCCCCCTTGTGGATCAAGGGAAGCCAGCTGATGTAATCTTATTTTTGGATTTCAGCAAAGCTTTCCGTACTGTCTTTCCCAGGATCCTTCTGGACAAAATGTCCATCCCACAGCTGGATAAACACATCATGTGAAGGGTGAGCAGCTGCCTCATGGGTTGAGAAGAAAGAGTTATAGAGAATCGGGTATCATCAGACTGATGACCTGTCATTAGTTTTGTAGGGTTCCATCTTAGGGCAGATTCTCTTCAACATCTTCACAAGTGACTTGAATGCAGACCTGCAAGGAGCACTAAGTAAGTCTGACAGCAGCATTAAGCTGGGAGGAGCTGTTGACTGCCTCAGAAGAGAAACCCTGCAGAGAGACCTTGACAAATTAAAGGGCTGGAAAATGACCACCAGTGTGAAGTTCAACAAGGGAAGGTGCTGGATTCTGCCCCTGGTGTGATTCGTGGATTATCCTGCGTGAGACCAGGGCTTGGACTCAATGGGCCCCTTCCATCTCAGCATGATTCTATGATTCCATGATCTTCTCCTGGCTCCTGTGGGCTGGATGACAGCTGCTGGAACAGAAGGGCTCTGCCACTGTGATCTCTATTTGTCATCTACAAAAAAGTGTGAAGCATTGTCACACTTGAAGGAAGATTAATGCTACTCAAAAGAGGAGTTAGTGATGCTTACCTTTGTACATTTTCTACTGATTCATGTAGAGATATATCCATTCTTGTTTGTGTATGTTATTGGTAATTCTAGAGGGCAATGATGACTACCTTCCAGCTGGGTAGTTCTGTTTCAAATCTAACAGCTTTGTTTTACAGATTGCTGGTCCTGAGGATGTATATTTTTTCAGGTTAGCTGCTTTCTGGAGTTTGCTTTGGAACCCACAAGAGAACCATCATATTCCCACATGTTACGGGACCTGCAAATCTTGCAAACAGTATGCAGATACAAGTGATGATGATGAGAATTAAATGTGTAAGATACTGTTTTGTCATTAATCTCAGTCCATCAAAAAAGCCCTTCACTGACGGTGAAGGAAAAGTGTTGAGGGCAGCCTCCTTGAAGTAAAATCCTTGTTTTTAAATGTCTAAATCCCAGGAGGCTGTTAATCTTTTTCATAATTTGGTTATTACTGAGGGACAGCAGTACTGCCTGGTGAAAACAAAGTGCCTGAGCTGATGAGCTCCACTTGTGACTCAGGAATGGAGGAGATGCTGGGGCAGGGTGATCTAGACATCAGGTGCAATGCTACGTGCAATGCAGTAAATCAAATCTCTTCGTCTTCCACTCTTACTCCCACACACAGAGAAACTAATTGTATGACTCCACACACTGCAAATGCAAGCACAAGATATTTGAAAGCTGAGCCCTGACTTTGAGCTAAGAGACGATGATAACGTTCAACAAGTTCAGAGTATAATCACCGTTGAAAATCCATGCATGGATAATTTGTTCCAGGGAGGTGCAATATAGACTGAGTTTTAAAATATATTGGAAGGGGTTTAGCTTCTCAGATGCCACTGAAAGGTGAGAAAGTTGGGCCTCTTCTTCCCTCTGCTTCCTTTAAAAGTTTCTGTAAAGACAGACCCTTTGATCATGGTGCTGGTCATGCTTCTGATAGCTGTCTGTAGGGTTTTTGAACAGTGCAGCAAGCTGAGCTGAGGAAATTGCCATTAGCTTTCCTGAGAAAAGTAAACTCTGATCCTCTCTAAAGGTAAGTACATGTTGATGACTGTTCCCAAAAATGGATAATGGCTTAGGCTCTCAGCTAGTATAAAATTACAGGGGTGAATTCAAAGAACCAAGCTCATTAACACAAACTGCAGAGCCGATGAACCTTGAATAGCTAGAAATGCTGGGCTTTGGATTTTATAATTAGACATCTGATAGGAAAGAGAGACATGAGAGATCAAGAAAGCAATTAATTCTGTCACAAAACAAACCATATCTGACTCATCAGCATGAGCAGCAGAAAGATCTCTAAAATTTGTCCTTTGAAGCCAGGGTACTGTAACAGAGATTCTTGAATAAAGAGAATGGAACAGCACAGAATGCACAAAATGCACCCCTTCTTGCCTGGCTCTGTTTCCAAACTGCCATGTCTTTCTTTTCAGCTGCTGTGGAATAACATCCAAGTCAAATAATTTTTATTTATTTTCATTTCTTGTGTGTGTGAGCACATTCAGAGTGAGCATTGCAGAATTCCTCAAAATTCATAACAAAGCATCTCTCTTCTGACTGTTCTTCAATCTTGATGCATCTGTACAGCCCCGTAAAATGAAAATAAATTAATTGTTATAATACACCACACATGGTCTATCTGTTTATAAATGTAGAGCATTCCCTGAGTTTCCAAAGAAAAGTAAGGTCACACAGGGATGAAATACCTGAACATCTGACATGTTTATTAAGGACATGAAGTTATTCTGTGTGGAATTAAGGTCTCCAAAAGTATGATGCTTGTCAGGGGCTCTGCAAGTGTTGTTTCCCTAATAAGGAAGGTTTTGCATGCATTTCCCGGAGGCAAGGTGATTCACCATGCCAGGTTGAAACCCAGTACACTGCAATGTAAGCAGCTCATGAGACTTGGTGGCACAGTGTATGGAAATCCAGGCATGACTCACACACTCAATATAGGATTGCAAGGAGGTATTTTCAATAATTGAGCAGAACTTTAGCATCATATCCCCCCTGTTCTGTGCAGAAGTACCATGCAGGAGCAATCCTTTCTGATTCAGCCAAATGCTCAGGGAGGTACTTGATTCCATATATGCAGTTTAACGGGACAGGAGACTGATTTAAGTGAGGAAATAGGATTAAGCGTAGGTTTAATGGTTTTACATCACATGCAGCCTGTGCTTAAACGACTAGCTAAGGCAAAGAATGCCTTTTGTTTTCTGAATTGATTTTTCTCAAGGCTGGGGGATTGAGGAAAGAGAACAATCCAATTGCAGAGGACAATCTTGGACAGCAATGGGAGATCCCTGCAAATTTTCTGCAGCCATCAGTGGACTGAAGTTGTCTGAACACAGGGGCAAGAGCTTCAGCCCAGCTTTACACGGGCTCAGCACCATCCTGGGAGTGAGAAGGGGGAAGGGATGAGGGCAACGTTAACACTGCCTAACTGTAGACACATAAATTCAGTGCCTGAATGAAGAGTGTGATTCACATTTGCTGTATACACCTGGAGACAGTCCGTCTCTTCTGTAATGTGACTCAGAATGACCTCTGGAACCTACAGGTGCTCTAAAGGAGACTATGTCTTCCTTATAGCAGTGCTTCTGCTAGAGACTCAAGATCCAGTGTTTGCAAAGCCCAACACACTTGTTGGTTGTGTTACAAAGTTAACATATTTAACAGTCTAAACTGTTCAACTCCCCCTGCAGAGTTATGGCTATCTTTTGCATTGTAAGAGTAATTTTTCCATTAGTGCAATTGCAGAAATACAGAATTCTTTGGGAAATTCGTGACCCCCAACGAGAGAAGTAAATCTCCCTTCCTCTTCTGTCCCACTCCAAAACAACATGCACTATCAATACTACTATGATGGAAAATCCAAGCTGAAATTTAGCTTTAAACTCTGTTGTAGCAAGTAAGTGCTGCAGCTACTTCCTTCTTGCTATTCCTTCTAAGAGTTGCTACATTCTAGCAGGAGAGACTTTACATGGAGCTGTTACATGTGCATATATGTGTATTTTTCTATGTAAAAGTGTAAGCAATTGACTGCATTCAGACAGCCTGATACCTGAAACTCTTGGATGAATCAGTGTTTATAATAACTACTGGTATTTTCAGAAAAGTTTCATTCAAGGATGGTGCACCTCTCTGAAGTGAGGTAATAGAAATAGAGTGTAAAAGAAAAACTCATAGCTGAGAGTTCTTTCTAAATCCTCCGTTTTTAATATTTCTCTCATGAACAGTGAATTAGGATAGAAGTAGCCGAGCTCTCTATTGAGCTGTGGGACTGAACTTCATCTTGACATCCTGGACGTTCGAGGTGCTCTGCATCCCACCAGTGTTATTCTGAAGAGAATTAATTCTCTGGGTCTAATGGGGCTGGCATATGGCTCTCCTCTTTGCCCAGCCTCTTTGGATCTGTTTCACACGAACTCTTCGTGCAGCAGCACATGCTGCATGCCCCCTTGCTCCTAAGTGCATTTCCTTATCAGAATATATGGCACTGCATTATGCTGCATGTTTATGGTTCAAAACACTGGCTGATAATGTGGCCGTAGTCAAACAAAAAGCTACATGCAACAGCAACCATTTCATTTGCTTTAGGGAAAGAATATGACATCAGAAAGAAAGAAATGTATGCTTAGCTACATTGGCAGTCAAATAGCTGAAATGATATAACCATTAAGATATATTTTCCTGATAACCATCCACCTTCATATATTATCTATTTATTTTTCTCTGGTATCTTAGTGGAACTTGGAACATATTAGATCTATTCTTTTTCTTCCAGTAGACATTTAGTTCATTGCTGGAAGCAAAATTTCTCATTCTTTCTGGTTACATTATTCTCACAAATTGCAGTAGGAGAAGTGATATTTTTAATGGGTACTTGTGTAATTAAATAGAAGAATGTTCACAGAAATTAGCTTTATTAGTGCCTAGTGGGGTTGGAGTTTGAACCTTTTCAGTCTGTAGTTAGAAATATTAGATAGCCAGTTGATTCTGAGCAAAATACACATTTCTAGACTTTTCCTTTCTAAAATGCTGTTGTGAATGGAATGGTTCCTTAAAGCTTTGAAAATGGACTTCCTGAAAGGAAATACTTGATCAAACAGAAAGAGTTTAGGCTGTGCAGGTACTCTGTGTTGCATAATAACTCTTCTTTTTTTTTCCCTGTAATTTTTCATCTATAATTATTTTCAGAGCTGAACTAGCTCAGATGCCAACTTTCCTTAGATTGGTAATGTTTGGAAAACTGCAGTGGCAGAGGCTGGCTAAATGTTGCAGAAGGAGACTCAGGGATAGTGCGGTCCCTCCTGTTGCTCTGATGCACAAGGAGTTAATCGTGACTCCTTAATTGTCACCTCCACAGTGTGATCTGCCCAGAAAAAAACCCCAACAGTCAGGTTTTTCCCCTTCCTGTGAATGTGCTCTTTTAACAGACCACGCCCTCATTTAATTTATGACACTAAGATAATGCAATAATAAATACTAGAGCCAGCATTTTATTAGTAAGCCCCCCCCCCTTTTCTCTCTTAAAATAGCCTTCTATTTACTGAAAATGCTTATGTTTGTTTTCCAAGTGAAGAGAAGAGGGAGAGGTAAGAAGGAGAACACTTCATTTGAAAACTAACAAGCTTGGCATTACAAGATGTGTCTGAACAGAAACTTTGTTTGGATAACTCAAAGCAGGCGAAGGCAGAAATTTCAAAACCCAGTCAATATGAGAGAAAAAAATGTTGTTTAGTGTGGAGGCTAACCAGTTTGCTCTAATTTAGGCTTAGCTTTCTCTCTTCCTGTAATGCTACTTCAGAAAATTTTCTGTGTACATTTACTGTAAGTATTCTCCTAAGGGAATGTATCCACTGAAATCACATTAGAAGTTTTAATTATCCTTAGGGCATTTGAAAAAGCAGATTTTGTAATTGAGAGGTAGTTGGTTGCACTATTTCCAGTGTATAAGGGTTTAAGGGCTTGCTTCTCTGCTGGCTTGAAACATGAGTAGGGGGGGAGGGAACAACGAATATTTCAACTGTTTTCAGGGAAGGAAGTGAAGATCCATGTGTTTACCTTGAACCCCTGACTGTTTTTTGCTGCATTATTTAATTTTAATGTTTCTGACACGCACTCTGTATGAAATAGGCAGAATTTTTTTAACTGTCTGAATTACAGACAGTGCTACTGTCAGTGATGTCCACAGCAAACCTTACTTGGCTGTAGTGGTGAGAAGGAAACAAGTGAGTATTACTGGTGAAGAGATCCCTTGAAAGCCCTCATTTTCAATGCATTTCACATTTTTTTCCACCCGACCCCTAGTTATTTCCCCAAGCCACTATTTTTCATTTTAAATCCAATTTCCCATTCCTTTTAAGTCAATAGCTCGACTTTATCTTACTGTTTTCTTTACAAATGTTAAGACCACACACTCAGCTCTGCTAACACATTGTATTATGCTACTAGTAGACAAATTTTAACATCACATCACATACATGTTGCAGTTGCTGTTGTAACATGCCTTTTAAAAAATATGTTTATTGGATGAAATTTTATCTTTCTCAAGAAAAAATCTGGTTCTTCAATATAATTTATTATGCCTTTTAAAATTCTGTCTGTTCAATAAAATCTTTGCTATATTATAAATACCTGTAACGAAAATATAATTTCAAATTCTGAGAGAAAATTTTTTTTTTACTTTTACATTTTTCACAAAACCCACACAGGCACCAAGGAAAGACTAACAACAAAAATAATTTACTCCTGTACAAGCTGATCTGGGTTGGAAACATTCAAAAGAGAGATTTTAAACTTGTCATCTGTTGAAACTTTGGCTACAGCGTAGGAACTGATCTTAAAACAAAGGAGGGTCTTTTGTTTCCCACCCTTTTAACCTGAAAATTTCTTTCAAATCCTGATGGACTGTTGTTAGTACTTTCCTCACTGCAATATACCTGAATGAGGACTGGCTAAATCTGTTGTTATCTGAGGGAACCAGCCTCTAAGCTTCATTGCACAGGACTAAAAGTGGCCCTTACCTTGCCAGATGAGTCTATTCTGAAAATTAAACATTAGCGAAAATAAGTGCTCTCATTCTGTAATAGCAGCAATTAGAAATTTTCATGGTTTGCTTGTTCATTAGTAATGCATTGCCAGAAAGCTTTTGCGTGGAAAATACAGCAAAGGGAAAGCTTTCTGATCTGGACCACTTGCAGGGTTGGTTTTTGTTGGTTTTTTTTAATGACTTCTCTTCCTAAGCAAATTTCTTAGTAGAGAGGGAGCAATTCAGTACAAGAAACATTCAATAGTGGAGATATTATCCTTCATCTGCTGACTAGAAGAATATTAAAGAATCCTTAAAAATGGCAAAAAGGCAGGCTAAGCCCAAGATAGGCATAAAGCCATCACAAAGAATGTTTTTTAAATCTTACATTTGATAAGACAATTTCCAAGATTGTCTTTAGAGAAGTCTTTTTTTCCACAGAAGACTTAGTTAATTACAGTAAATAGGTTTACCTTCAAATTACAGAATTTAGTATGAGGTTTGAAAAACTTTTATTTGAACTGATGGATTATGAGCAAAATGTAAAATTCCTGTCTTAGAAACACTTGCATAATTTTAAGGAATAGACAGTGAAGAAGAATCTAATCAAATACTTATAGAGACTGCAAAACATTTCGGTAGTAGACAAGAGGAAGAAAAGTAAAAAGCAGTCAGCACTTTTTTGGGTTTTCTTTAGCACTTCAATGAGATAACTATCCCCTGGAAATCTTCATTGCCTTGTTCTTGATCCCCTACCTTTTCTGAGCATCCAACATGGCTTTTTTTTTTCTTTTTTTCTTTTTTTTTTTTAATTATTAGAAGCAAAATAATGTATAATTTTGACTCTCTTTAAAGAGGTATAAGTGGAAAAATGCTACTGTTAAGGACTTGCTCACCCTGGTTGCTTTCAGACAGCCACCTCTGCCTCAACATTTTCTTCCCTCTCCACATTCCATGCTCACCCTTCTCAGGGCATTTTCTTTTCTTTTTAAATTTCAGACAATTTTGCCTTGTCTTCCTAGATGTTTTGGGAATTTTACAGTCTTTGGGTTGACTCTCTGCAACAGCTACCTTTTCTGTTCCACTTGACCTGACTACTTGCAGATGCAGGCATCTCAGAAGGCAGCTTTACTACTTTGGAGACCTAAGTGAGGCTCCACAGGTAGGCGGCTGGAGCCCAAATCTCCTATAATTGACACAAGCAGATCCGTGCTCCATCGGGTGATTCATAACCGCTGAAAAGAAAGCCAAGTGCTCTGAAGTGAGACTCTGTCCTCATTAAACACATACGGCCTAGAAAGACCAGGCTCATGGTTCAGGCACTTCACTTGGGTAAGTTCCAAGTCAGCTGGAGAGAAAATGCCATCCTGTGGTCTGGGATGCCTCACTGGGGGCTCTTTTTTATCAGTGTGTTTCTATCTGTAGTCTAAATTGTGAGTAACTTCGTCAGTGTTCACTGATGCCCCAGTCCAACCCCCAGCCTCCCAGAGGTTCCATTACAGGAGAACAGAAGGGCAAGGGAGCATTGTTTGGAGAAGGAACAAAACACATGTGATGGAAGCGGTACTGGCTGCAAATATTAAATCGGAATAAATGACAAATATAACAAAGACTGCAAAATGCACAACGAATTCATGGATGAGAATATATCCCCATAGCTTTGGCAGTTTGGTTCAAAACTGCTTGGTAATTCAGGTTTTGAATCCTACTGCATGCTTCAGTGAAGAGGGTGGAAGAATAAGTAATGTGAAAATTGTTTAAAATACAGTATTAGGGTTTTCAAGGGAGTACTATTGCATTTCATGCCTGAGGGGGCAAATCTACTCTGAAGAAATGTTTTGAAAAAAGATAATACTAAAAAGTGTAATTTTCCTGCCTTATCCCCTCACACACGTTTCTTCCCTTCCTTGATATTTGTATTAAATATGAAGCAATCAAAGCAGCAATCACACAACTAGAGCGTACACAGACTTTGGAAAAAAAACTACAGGTGGGGAGAACGAATATTTCCAACTCAATGCCATACCCTACAGTTAATTTCCTTCATTTATGATATCAACCAACGCTTGCAGCAGTCTATCATCTCTATGCTTGTAAGGTTTGGCATTATAAAAAAGATCAACGTAGTCACTGTACAGATTTTCTTCTGAGCCTCTCAACTGGGAGGGCTTATTCAATTTTTTGAGGGCTTGATAGAAGTGTTCATATGGAATGTTTAACTTCTCACTTGCAGTCTTCTTTGGCAGTTGCTTCTGATCCATCTGCCTGCTAAAAGCACTTTGCAGTAAATGCAGCATGGCCTCTGATGGGATTTTATCTTCTGCTTTGTCACTGCTGCTGCTGGTGTCTTCTGTGGCTTTGGGTTTCTCACTCAGGCTCTCTAGTGTGGTATGGTCCTAGAATACAGATTAGCACGAAAAAAGGTCAGATGTCAGTGAAAGACTGACTGGATTAAGGTTTTCTCTGGTTGGTGATCTCCATCTATATGTGGGAAAATGTTATTTTTTCATTCAAGAGCCACTTGGGCATCTAGAAAACAAGCAGACTATTATCAACCAAAATAAATTATTGAAAGGGACTATAATGTATAAAATAACAAATCTCCCTGCAATACCGGCAGTTTTAAATTCAGATTCCACATTGGCAAGATATAACAAGTCATTTTATATCATTTTTTTTCCCGGTCTTAAGAGGTATTTCCAGTTGTGCCACGGGACACAGCACTCTAAATGAAGGAAACATATATGCAGTGGTGATGGCAGCTCTGATTGTGCCTTGTACTCTTAGGAAAAGGATAGAACCAGTGTTTCTATACAATTTTCTCTGTAAAGGATATCACCTGAGAAAAAGACAGTGAAGTATGGCTAATGGGTGGTCATAACACATATCTAGGAGACTTGGAAGATCAATCCCGAGTACAGGTTCATAGAGCAGTTGGTGGGAGGCATGATCTTGTTTCAACACTAATATATGCCTGCAGACCTTCCTCATTCAACCTAGAACAGTATCTCTAACTGAACATTGATTTTATCTTCATGTAATTTTTTTCCACATCCACTCATTTTCTCCTACAGCACCTGCTGAATCCACTTTTCCTTTCTTCCAATTGATTTTCTTGCCCATGGCTGCCAGACCTGGGAACATTTATGTAATGGACTTAAAAACCATTATCCCGCCCACCTTTCATAACCTGTCTGAGGAAGGTTAAACTATCTGTGCTTTATAGATGTCCTAATTACTTAATGGGGAGACAATTTGATGTGATGGGATTATTTTCTGAAGCTGTTGATGGAATCAAGCACTATGAAAATGTGCATTACTACCATCCTGTGCATCCTGAAACTCGGGGTCACTCTGTCTAGTAGTGTTTTTAGAGCACTCTTTTCTGTAGGGTAAACAGGGGGTGCTAAAGGATCTGGCAGCAACTGATCACTGAGCCAAACCGTTTGAATCAGTGAGTCCCTGACTTTTTTCAAGCCCTTTGTTCCTGAAATTCCTTCCAAACTCGCTGGAAGCACTTCAGCAGGCAAAGTTCCTTCAGACTGTGACACTTGTTCTCGACGGAATTGCATAAATTTAGTGTGTCTGTCAGAGGTGTCTTCCTCCCTCCTTCAACCACGCAGCTGCATTAACCATAGGGCTCCTTGATCTAGGAGCAATTTCCTGTTATCATCCTAAGCCCTTTATATTTTGCAATTTGAAAACAGAGACTAATAAAAATATCAGTTTTTGACAGGGGTAAAATTACGATATTCACTCAAAATCAGTCAGGGGTTAGATGAAATGAATGAATGCAAAATGAATATGTGTCTTCTTACTAGGCAAAAAAAAAAGCCAAAAACCAAACCCAAACGATTTTCTTATAAAATGAAAAATATGTAAGGAATAAATATAATATAACTCTACTTCTACAAGATCTGTCATCTTCTCCACTCCTCTTCTGTCATTCTGCACAGCATTGTAGGATGTATACACACGTGGCTGCTTCATGTGTTCAGGCTGGGTAGCAGTGCCATGCAAAATCAATTTCCAGTTTACAATCCTCCCCTCGTTTTGTATTCGCCTGGACTGAAAAACAAGTGTGGCATCAGAATAGGTTCTCAGGACATAAAATATCAAAATAGACACTTGAATGCAAAGTACACAGAAGCGAACAAAGCTAATTATCAGGCTTTCAATACCTACCTATAGAGTTTGATTCATAACCACAAAACCCCCCAGATATAGTAGAGACAGAGTATAATAGAATGTGGGATTTAATACAATAGCTAAACCATTCAAAATATTCTCATTTTGATGTTACAATTATTAATTCATCGTGTAAACATCAATGGAATTTTGTCATAACACAGAATGCTAGAAGTTACTGAAGTAGCATTTTGCATTATTAGAACTTGTTCACTAAGCCATTCTTTGGTAATTTCCTTACAAAAGTTACCATTGGAAATGATAATGTGAGCTACTATTCTTTGCTATTATGTGGTGTACAACAGCAATCTGAAATACAGTGTGTGGAAGCAAGCAGCAAATGTTTATTAATAAATTTTGGTGGCAGTACTTCAGAAATAGAAAGTCGAAGAGACAAGTACAGAAAACACAAAAACCTACTAGGTGAGGAAAGAGTGTATTATGCCTTGAGGACAAAAATCTTGCTTTATTTTAAGTTTCAGGAAGCTCTCACTTGAAATGAGAGTATATTTACAAACAAAATGCTCTTCTTAACTTTGTTCCACAAAAATGCATTCAAAGAACAGGATATCTGTAACCATGTAAGACTGCAGCATTAACACTACATTGCTGATAGTAATATTTACTCCTGGTGCCTTGTCCATCTGCTCAGCTCTTGGCAATACCCTCCCTGTTTACAATTTGAGGCCAATAGGGGCTGAAGGCTCAGTGTCTGACAGGAACCTTTCAGTTTTTGGCAAGATCTGACCCCTAAGGACAAGCCAATTAACAGACAACTTCAATGAGATGAGTGAGCTTGATCACTCTCTCTTTGAAGGGAATTATTTTTCAGTTGCCTACAAAGCAGCTTAATTCTGGTGTCTTGCTGTTCTAATCTATATCCCCAGGTGGCCTTAGTAAACTGATTTATGTCATATCTGTAGACTACTTGGCTTTAATCCTTAAACATTGTTCAGCACTAGATACTCTCAGAAAGAAATCAGGGAAATGTATACATCAGAATAGGTTGCTGAGATCACCCCAAAAATCATTAATTCGAAATGTTTTCAGGTAATGAAAACTGTGCACATGGACCAAGAGAAGACCAGCTCCATGCTGTGTTCTTTTCTGCAGAAAAGAATTTCCAGTTAACCATACGTTAATTTGATTTCATATTTCAATTCAAGAATCACTGAAAACTTTATTAAGTGGTTAATTTTATTGACATGTGCCTGAAAAACCTAGGCATAAAATTTTTTTGACAGATACGTGTCAGTGAAATGAGAATGGTGCTTTGAATTTAGGTAAAGAGCAAGAAAATCTGACCCTACTTTTATCTTTCATCTTTAACCCAGCTGGGTATCTTAAATAACCTGTCATTTAGCTTGCTTAACGAGCAGGCTCGTTACCCAGTGTGCTGTAGTGATGAGTGATCATTTCATCTGTGTTAGCTCCCAAACACAGCTAGTTAGCATACAGGCATACTCACCATATCAGTAATTCTTAAAATCCAGGTGCCTGCTGGATTCTCCCCCCATGTGTGGACAGACATGAAGTCCCAGTTCTTGAAGCCATTGGGAGATTTGTCTCTCTCCCTCTCAGCCAGTAAGACAGTGCTGGTCCCTGTGTGGGTGCAAGATCAACACTCTGATTGTCCATGTGCTGCCTGTTCCTACTTTTCCTATTTGTCAGTTTGCACGCTGCCTAGAGCAGAGGTGACCTGGAAAATACACTGTTCAGCACTGGCTCCTGTAATATTTTTACAGCAGTGCTTAGGAGTGCACAAGCTTTTAGGTCACAAATAAGGTACATCTTGTTCAGTGTTCTATCTCTGTCACAAAAAGGTAGTGAATGCACATAAAAGAAGCATAAGGAGAAGATGTCAGGCACAGCCAGTCTTTCCCACCAATGAGCTGTTCAAGAAACTTCTGACATGGAAGTTTTGAAGGCAAACCAGCTCATGCAGTATTATGAAACCACAGTCTTATCGTGATTTCATCACTGGTTTGGGGCATTTTTTGGTGAGTGGATGCATATTGCTACAGCCTGGTCCTCCAACAGGGTGAAAAAGGTATTTGCATTGTTATTATTACAAAAGTGCTGCAGATCACAAGGCATTTCTGCAGCAAAAGAGATTCTACTGCACAGGAGGAAATTTGTTTGGCTTGTTTACATATAAGGAAAAAGAACAAGGGAGCAATATTTACATAATAAGGAGCAGTGAAGCCCCAAGGAGCCTTGTCACAATTTATAAATATATTTAAAGGTAATACTATAAATATAGAAAGGAATGACATACATTTGCTAATGTAATGTTTTGGAGGAAAGAAAGCAGCAAGAAATAAGGGAAAAACAATTTAACCATGAAAGCAAAATGATAGTGCAGTGGAGGCAGCAGTACTTGATGATTGCTACCTAGAAACAGAAAAATTAGATCAGCCTGATATTTAAATTCATATGTGAAAGCTTGTATTTTTTCCCCTACTTATATCAGTGATCTAACAGACGTCACTCTTACTTGTTTATAATAACTTTTTTTGTCTGATTGTGCTGTTTCAGGGCATTGTCAAGACAACTTGCTGTATTCTGGCTCATTTTAGTGCAGTTGTATTAAGGTGCCTAACAAAAACACTTTCGTTTTTAAATACACCAATGGGGAGGTGCATGAAATGAAACCTAAAGAATCAGATATCTTCAGTTTTCCATTAGTCTGCTAAATCACAGGAAGTCTGATAAGAATTATTGATCTATAATTTGTTGTCTGCCAGGAGCCCTGTGGTTTCATAGGTCCAGTTGCCTCTGTGAAAATATTCTGTGCCTTCATTTTCTGTAGGATGGTTTTCAAATCTTTTTCACAAAAAGGACCCGGAACAGGTGAAGGCTAAAGAGATGTCTCTATAGCTCTCTGGATGCTTCATCCTCAACTGGATTTGGCCAATGATATATTTAGCTCTCTTTTATCACTGAAAACCACATTTTTTTTCATAAAGTAAATGTTACACACTACAGCAACACAAACAACAACAACAAAGAACCACATTTGCCTCCTGTACCTGATGGAGAAACCAGAGTGACATGAAGATCACCTCTACGAGAATACTCGATTGTTGCCTCGAGCTGCACGTGCTCCAGAGATGCAATGGAGTTCTCTTGACCCTCACAGGCTTTTGTGGGAATTTCAATGATGACTTCTTCATTTGCTCTTAATAATCTGTCAGAATTGAAGTAGTTATTTGATTACCCACAGGAACTTTTGATTCTGGGTCATAAAGTGTAAATGAGACTTTTAACAGCCGTTTCAGAATGATGAGAAAGGTAGAGTCAATGCCAGCTCAACAAAACAAGGTAATGTTGCTCTTTATCCTCTGCAGAGAGACAGACTCTGCATAGCTTTCTCTGCACAGCTCCCATTACTTCCAAAAAGAATGGGTATCTAAATCTCCACATAAATAATTCTAAACTCAGGATCATGGGATCTTTGTTTTCCTAATGTAACATACAGGACTGCAACAAAAATGCATAAAGAGCAAGTGTGGCATGCATCAGTAGTGGGTCAACATTCTGTGATAAAGACAGAGTCCATAAAAACAATTTGATAGTAAAATGGCATAAATAATAAGATTACCAAGCAGTGACTCTCCATAACACTGCACTATATTCCTGCAGACAGACCTTTGTTGGATTCACATGGTATAATTTCAGCCTTTGAAATAGATCAGTTTTTCTGGAAAAAAATCCATATGAGAACATGTGGAGACAAAAGGAGTCTAGATATCCTTATTGATTAACCAGCTCAGTGACTAATGATAATTAATCTGTCTGTTCAGGCTCACTGTGCTGTTGCCATGTGGCTGATAAGACTTTTCAGTGAGCCTTTGAAACACTTGTGTTTCATAAGAGAAATGCTACAGACATGACTAAAGCTCAATATATCACCTTTATTTCAACATGTATACAAGCCTGTCACAGAAGAAGAATTGTTAAGACCCATTACAGACACTTTTATTTTTTAAAAATCTTTGTGAGGCATCAGTATCTTTTTATCTGTCTTCTGATGGTTGTCTAAAAATTCACAGCCTTGCTGATTGGGCTCGGCAGCCTCACAGTATCATCCTTTCATACACTGTCTGCACAAGCAGACATAATAATCTTAGTCTTTGTTAAGGCTTCATGCTAGTAATTTCCATCAGTCTTACATTAAAGAAAACCAAACCAAGTAGCAAATGTTGCTTGCCTGCCTCTGGGGAATGCAGTCTGGGAAAAGTAAATGAATCAGAAGATGTCCTTTATTCTTGCTCAGAGCAATCTGTGAAGAATGTGATCCTTCAGGCTTTATTACAATAGACACCAGCTTGATAATTGGTAATGCAAATCCTTACCTGGGTTCAAAGCTCTTGTCTTTGACAATACACTCTCTCTTTTCTGGTACACCTTTCCATCTTTTGGGATCAGCTAAATCCACCAAGGCATTGGCGTTGAGTAGCCCAAACCCAAATCGGCTGTTGACCATCAGTCCTGCTCCATTTTTTTTCCACCCTGGATTTCCAGCCAGTGGATCATATTCTGAGGTCCACACTACCAAGTGCTGCATATCCCTCCATGTTAGATCTGGGCTGTTTGGAAAATGTTCCTGGTTAGTTGTTTCAGGGCTATTTGTCTATTTTTCTATCAATTTTTTCTATCAATTATTAAACTGAAACAGAAAGTGCTTTGAATGTGTATGGCATCCCACTGTTTTGTAACACACAGCATGTTGCACTTACACTTCACAATACTTCTCCAGGCAGACAAGATTTCCGTGTCCATGAAGAACAGATATCTAGCAAGGGTAGAGTCCAATCATCCAAAACAATGCAGGCATTTAAAGGTAGCTAGCAATACTAGAATTTTCCACCCATCTTTTTAGGACCTGGACTTGGAAAATTGGGTATTTGATTCCATCTGTGATTCACTTTACCCTTTAAAATATCTAAGTGTGTTGGCTCATGTCACCAAAGGGGTGTGCAGTAGAAAATGGAGCTATACCATACAAGTATTAAACTACTGCCTAAAGTGTTCTCTGTGAAAAAAAGTCATTGTCCTGTCCTTTCTTACCTTCCCCAAAGCCTAAATTCTGAGTACCTGCCCTACAGGATCCAAACCTGGCTGCTCCCTGCCTGCTCTGACAGACAAGCTTGGGCACCTTCCCTTTTATGCCTCATCACTGGCAGAAATTATTCTGTAAATTGGCTGAGGCTTAGTTTAAACTCCTGCTGCCTATTGTCTTCAAATCACATTCTCCTCATTCCACGTGAGCCCTCCCTTTTAGGTGCATCTGGCCAGAAATCAGTAAATGCTGTTGCCAATACACAAAATGTTCCTCAGTCACGATTTACTCACATTGATTCTGCTTTTCCAGGAAGGTGTTGGGGCAAGGAGCTGCTTATTTTTAATCATCAGCCTCAGAAAATCTGACTGACAAAAAGTGGAGCTGCAGTATGAGGTAGTGCCTCTTAAAACAGGTATTCTGGGGAAGGCAGTGGGGTGGTTGAGAGAGAGGAGTTTCAAAGATAATGGTGTGACATCTTACTTTGCTTCCAGCGCCAGAGCAAAAATTCCTGCTGCCAGAGGTGCTGATGCAGATGTCCCTGTATGAGTTTCTGTGCATTCATTGTGAAGATCAACACTTGTCTGACAGAAAATAAAACCAAAAAAACCAAACCAAACCAAAAACAAAAACAAAAAAAAAACCAAACCAAATTTAAAAAAAGGCAAAGAAAAAAAAGCAAAAATAAACAGTTGTAAATACAATCATATCCGTACTCACAAACATAACTCTGTGTCCCTTACTTGATGCATATTAATACACTCTCCGCCAGCAGAAAAAGTGATGAGTGTTTAAATCCGTTCATGTTTCAATCCACTCTTTTTACTTCAACTATAATTTTAGTATCAAAACGTTTTGTGTTGGAACAAAATACTCCCACACTGAATATCTTATTTTAGTCTAAAGGTTTCACAATAAGTGTTTCAGGCTTACTGGTGATTCATGAAAACAGATCATTGTGTTGGGCCTAGAACATTCAAAATTACTGCTTACTAGGAAATTGCTCATAGGATTAGCATTGGTGTTCTGCTCCCTCTTCAGCAGAAGAACTATAATTTGTAATGAATAAACACCAAACTCATCAGCCCATTTATCCAAATCTCGACTATAAAGAGAAGCCACTTAGTAAGGACTGATCTCCAGGCTAACTTGGAATGACGCTGTTTTAATCCCCGTCAGTGCAATGTGTTGTAAAATTAGCATCTGCCAGGGCTGGACAGAAATTACAGGTATTTCAGCATTATTGTGCCACAGCAATTTTCTTCAGCACAATTAAGGTAGGCACACAGACTGGTGTGCCTGATTGCTGAGTTTGGGATGTTTGGAGGCACTGTTGTTACTGTCTCTGTCTTAAAAAAGATAATGGCAAGGTGTAACAGAGGCCCTGACATCACAGATTTTCATTTTACTCTGAATCTCTCTTCATTCGCCCTTTGTGAAGAATTCTAGCACATCAAACCAGGCAGGGACCCCTTTCATATACAAATAGTGCTCACAAACCACAGACAAATTCAGCATGTTGATTTTACTGCATCAACACAATGATTTTGTTTAACCATTGCTTTAAGGTAGAAGAATGTAGGAATACAACCACATTTGTATTACAAATCCCTTAAAATTCCCAGACAAAAGCACTACACATGTAACACATGACATAAAGCAGGCACTTGAAGCCAAGCACTTAAGAGGTTTCATTTATTATTTGCATATATCATACCTTTCTATGCGTTCTGAAACTGGTAAAAGCAACTTACAATTCTTTGGTCAGTATAATCCCCGCTGCTGTATGCTGTGGCCAGAGTTGAAGAGCACTTCTCTGCATACCAGGGAGAAAGCCCTTGCTGAGAAGCACTGCTAATAGAGATGGTGTAGATGCTGTCAGTGTAACCATCACAGTCACAGTTGTCACCCTGACGACCTCCATTCCCTGAAGCCCACACGAAAATGGAACCTTTCCCATTTCGGCCCTAGGGGGAGGAAAAAAAAGGAAAAATTAAAAAAAAAAAGGAAAAAAGGAAATGAACGTTTATGGAAGAGATTTCAAATCTCACAATGTATCCTTTACAACTCCTTTCCCCAAAAACCCTAATATAGCAAACATAGAAGAGGAGCAATTTCCATTAAGCATGGAGAAGACAGAGACAGAATAAACCAGCTCTTTGAGATATCCCACTGCTCACCCTACAGCACAACTCTTAATCTCACTTAGGTGTAGTGTTTAGTGTTCTGGATACAGAAGCTTTCCTCAGGTTATGAAGTTAAAAACAGAGTCTATATTTAATGAGTAAATTTTTCCTCGTGGTGCTGTTTGAGCCTCACCATTTTTAGGAAAAAATGCTTTGAAAAAAATCTGCAAGTTTATCAGGGGTTGTTTGATTTTGCTTTCCTGTACTCATAGAGGTATGGGTTAGGAGTATGGATGATGGACACAGTGAATACCCTCCCTTTTCCCACAGATCTGTGGGTCAGCATCAGCCTCCAGGCATAACCATGTAAAACATCACAGCCATCACAGAGGAAATATGCATCACTGTCCAGTCTCAACCTCTACTAGTTCTTCAGAAGAAAAAAAATATGTTTCGTGTGACAAGCAAAATTTCTTGTCTTGTTCATTATTAATATATATGCACATGTATGTTCATTATTAATATGTGCGCATTTAATATTCCCCAGCAGTCGGAATAAATTTTTTTTTTATCATTCCACTCAGGTGAGATTTTAAGTTATTTATGCAAATGCTAAGGAATTTGCAGCAATTGAAACATTAAAAGCAAAGAGAAATAAAATGTACTCTGTGATACAAGTTTAAAATTTGGAAAGACAAGCCACCTCAACTACAGAAAATTATATAGTAACTTTGAGAACAAAGGTTGCAGTCCAGGAAAGTACTGGTGTATCCCAACACCAGAGCAGCAGTGAAGGATCCAGGGATTAGAGATGTTGTCAATCCCAACACTGGCTGACTTTAAGCAGAATGGAGATCAGACAGACCTTTGCAAAAGGAATTCTTGAATCCTGAGAGGCAAATGGGTACATTTGTTGCCCGTTAGAAATAAAACAAGTTGTAAAAAAGGATACCTTCTCCTCCTAAGAACCTGCTTTTCCAGAGTAAGACCAATGAATATTTGTTGTCTAATTTTCACCTTTAATTCTCCCTCTGCTCCAGCTACCTACCTATAGTCATATAACCTGTTACAAGCTCTCTCCTCTCAGTCTCCATTATTGTCTCAGAGTATCTTTGTCAGCTGTCAGCATTTGAATCGTTGTCTCCTTTTCTCTTTCTGCCTAATGATGTTAATTGCCCTTTATCCAAAATTTTCTGCTTGCTTGTCCTTCAAGCTATTTCTCCCTTCTCCCCTCTGTGATTCAGTCTTCTTCTCTTTATTAGTCCTCTCCATCTTTAGATATCTTTTCACCTCACCAGCAAGGGCTAGAATAGTTTGCTAATAAATTCATGGAAGCTCTCAGTTTGCACCCTATTTACCATCCAAACACATCCAAAAAGTGTAACATGAAAAAAAGAAATCTGTAAAAATACTGCTCCCTGTACTCTTCATCATGCATTTCTACTACTTTCATTTTAATTGGATCATGACATGCACCAATTTATAAATTAATGTAATTAGCACAATACAAGCTCATCCACAAGGTGCTAAAATGCATCACTATTTCACATAGAAAAATATTCATGAAGCAGGAATTTTGTATTAAATTTTATGAGCTTTCAGTTCAGAAATCCAATTACTGTTCAGTGTAAAACAAGCAGCAGAGAAGGGTGGGTGTAGGGTGAGACAAAGGCAGCAAAATTAAGGATGTCTAAAAAAAAAGCTTATCCATGGAGATTAGCAGCTAAAATCGAGTATAAAAAGCCCTAATGGTATTTTCTCAAAAGTCCTTTCTGACTGGAAATTTCTCTCACCTGTACTATTAAAATTTATCATGTCAATTCAAATATATTTTGAGCAAAGACAGCACAAATAATTTTCATAGTTTTATCGGGTATCAACCATTTCAAAATTCTCTCTTCTGCCAAATTTTTGATTTGTTTTTCCCTGAAGTATCATACCTGGTTTATCCCATACTCGAAAGCCTTCTGTGCCAGCCTCCCAGGCCCCTCCACGGTTTTACCATCATCGTTAGGGCCCCAACTTGCACTGTAAATATCCACATGTTCTGGGTTGAAACCGATTGAACTGGCCTCAATAGCATCTGTGACTATTCCATCCAGCATTCGTATACCTTCACAGGGAAAAAAAGAGAGAAGCAGGCTGGATTTACTTTCTGTATCCCCCTCTTTATCTCTGTTAATTGGTTTTTATGTTTCCAGTAAAATTAAACCATAAGTACTGCAAGCTGACTGCCATTCAGGGAAGCAATATTGAGAACAGCTCCTGCCAGTGTAAAACAGTACAGTTAGATTATATTTGCAAAGCTCAGTGTTTCTCTACAAACATAAAAACCCAGACTTAAAATCTGGTTAGCCTCCTGTTTATTTCTTTTTCTCCTTCTACAGAGACCCAAGAAGATGATGTCTTGCTTACGGTTACTATTTTTTTTTATTACAGTCTCTTTCTTCCTCCTTCTTCTCTCTTACATCTGCAAGAAAGACTTCTCAAACTGCTAAAATGCCACCGAAATTAAATAGGTTTTACCAACATTACTTTTATCTTTTCTAAGAGTTCTAAGAGTTTTAGTTCAAAGACGTAGTTCTGAATGTTCTAAACAAAGCACTTGGCCTTCACAGTCATTAAAGGTTTTGCTGTCTCTGTGACTCTGCAATTTCACCAGCTCTTCAATCTCCACTACAAGAAAAAATCTCACTGTTTTTCTAGTGCCACGGTTTTTTTCTGCTGTGAGCAATCCAGAGATATCTAGTCATTAACAATTTATTAGGAGCTGCATGATCTAATCTCCTTCTGAGCAAGCCTGAACTCAGTGGTACTTAAAATTCAGGTGCAGGCAGTGTTTCATCTGCACTGGATCCTTTGCTGTGCAAAACCACAGCTCTGCACTGGGGCTGCTACCACTGTCCAATGCTGGAAGACAGCAGAAAAAGCAGAAATCTGGCAAAATTCCCACTATAGCATGGCTCTTACAGCAACAGCAGCAATATAAGAGCCACAGCAGTCAGGATTCAGCCTGTGTTTACAGCAATGAAAATGTCTGGGTTCCCTTGGATTTGGCAGGTTAGCACTACAGCAGCTGCACCATTGCTGGCAGTTGGTGAATTATGAGTACTCATTTTCTAGTATTTTACACAAAACGGAGATTTGGCCAAAGCACAGCAGGCAAAATGTAGTCATTCTATTAAAAAGAAACAAAAAAAAAAACCCGAAAAAACCAAACCACAAAAAAACCCCAGAAAAAGCAACAAACCCAAAGCTACCCAAAAATACTCAACAACAATAAACCTCCAACCTTATCCTTGCAGCTCGGTGTCTTGTTCTTTTTTTTTTGTGCTATCAAGCAGGGGAAAAAAAGACTGCAAGCATAATTCTTTTCCCGAATGGCTGACCTCTTAATACTCTTAATACCTCCGAGATAAAGCTGAGCTTTATTATTTCATATTCATTAGTGCTAACATCAGGCAAAGGAGTTAATCCGCTCTACCACAGCTGCTCCACTATCACTCACAAAGCTGGGAAAAGCACCGAGGTATATCCTGTGCCTCAGGTACTAAAAACACCACTTACCCAGGATTGTCTTAAACTGAGAATTCTTTGATTACTCTTTTTTCTGTTGGCTCAGAATTGCCAAATTCTCTCATGGCAGCAAAGGTCTGCCTGTGTGAAAGTGACTGCAAGCCCCAGGTGAGAGCTTGCAACACACAATGAGACAGTGGGAATGTGAGAAGTAATGAGCAGATACTTCCCGTAGAGAAAAAGAAAAAAACAAAAAAACAAAGACAAGTCTGCAGATAAATAATGTAATAAGGAAAAAAAAAAAGAAAAAAAAACAAACCCAAGAACAATGACTCCACACCGATGAAAACAGTTCAAGGCAAAAATCATTGCCTTGCCTTCCTGATCGTCAGAAACCTTGATTGTTCAAGTCAACTCAGGGATTTGATGACTGCAGTAATATTCCCCTAAGCAGATTCCAATTATGTCCTCTTGCATAAACTCTATTCTTGCTCCCATCATCAGTCCCACAAAATCAAAAGCAGGCAAAGCCCAAGGTAATTTCAGACACACGTATATGCATCTGCCTGGCAGAAGGCTATTTTTAGTAACACATAGCTGTGCACAAACTCTTAGCCCAGTCCTTTATATAATGGAGCTCCTTAATAATTTAATTTCCATGGAAGCACCATGGAAATATCCTAGCACAGTGGTACAGTCAGGTATGCATGAAAATACACATACCCTGCTTTATACCAGAGGTGATGGATACACTTTTCTCAGCTCTACAAAGACCAAGAGGTGAATGCTAAAGGGCACTGAAAGGTGTCACTTTGAAAACTGGCGTTTTTCTTCACACAGTTCACAGAGAAGCCCATGGTCCTCACAGCCACAAAGTACTGGAGAGGCCAGTCAATATTTTGGAATAGGACCAGGCATTGATGGGACTGGAGAAAACGTCCAGGATTGTTAAACTCAATACTTTCACAGACAACAAGCAACAAAAAAAATAATGGAATGTTTTGTTTTACCCCTCAAGGCAAAGTTAAACCAACCTGTGATGCTGAAGGTTGGAGAACAAGGTATTCCACATGTCAGGGTTTCTTTTCCTAAAGCAGATATTTCTGACTATCAGAGAGAAGGCACTGCCTGTGGACCACTGGACTTGTCCAGCAGGGCAACTGCTACAAGCAAACAGCCACTTAAGGAAGTCATCCTGAACTAATGTCAAGTCAAGTAGAGGTGTGCAATGTGTCATTTCATGGATTTGGAGAAGAAAAAAAACAAAACAAAACAGAACAACAAAACCCAAAACAAAAACAAAAACAAAAACAAAAAAAAAACCAAACAAAAAAAACCAAAAAACAAAACCAAAACAAACAAACAAACAAACAAACAAAAAAAAGAGAGAGAGAGAGAAAACAGCTCTGGAGAAGTGAATCCCGTAGAGCTTGGATCACCAAAAAAGTCTTTCAGTGTTTAGCCACTCCAAATTTATCCAAATCTTTTGAAGACTTCTCTTATCTTCCACTGCTCTTTGAACATATTTTTCTTATACCCCTGTCTTAATGAGTATAGTCGTATCTAACAGCTTACAATTTCTTTCAACTTTTCCATTCTTCCTCCTCCCCTGCCCAAGTGTATGCTGCTTGCTGGGTAATGTGGATTGCTGGACTGCTTTTCCTGCTGTTATTTTCCTTTTCTAGATAAATCATCCCACACAGATCTGTAGTTTGCATTTGCAAAGGAGCACAGGTCATATGCAAACAGCTGTGGAAGAACCTCCTCTGTAGATGCAAGAGCCTTAAAATAAGGGCACAGTGGGAACTCAGACATCTTTGCAGCTTCCTCCATTTTGCCTTCCTTTGAAAATCTGACTTCTTCATATTATGAGTGAGATATTTTATTTAAACAGATCATGACAGCATAATGCACTACGGCAAAGGCAAACTGCAGAGCTGACATCCATGACAGCTTAGTGGAGTAACCGGGAGCCGACAAAACACTGCTCTGAAATGGTGGGAACGACAGTTATGGGTGTCAATTGCCACTCATCCTCCCATCGTTTAAAAGGAAAAAGAGGGAATAATGGAAAAAGTAGCATTGTACAAAGAACTTCCTCTGAGCTAAATAACCACTTGCAACTGATACTTGCATCATGATTATTTCATGAACAACTAACAGATTGAGTCACTGATTGAAAAACAAAACCATGATATTGATTGATGGGCAAGAAACTTGTTTTCAAGTTGAACTTAGAGTGACAGTAGAGAATGAAAGTGTTGAAACAAAAAGGACAACACTTTGCATAACTTCACTGGCATGACCTTTTGAATACGATTGTGTAAATGGAAAAAATATGCTGCAAATATGGATGGGTATAATTTTGTGTACTCCTACTTTCACTCTACTCAATCCATCTCCTCCCTGGATAAACAATAATAAGCAATTAGTCCTTAATTCCTTAAAAGATACTGTCTTAACTCTAGGTAAATTATAAGTTGCTGCTATTACTGCTGTTGTTGTTAATATAATTAACATTATGATTACTTGTTTTATTACTATTATCATAATCATCATCCCTGCCTATACTCTTGCTGCTGTTGTTCAATATTACTATCTATGTTGTTCAACCTTTCTATTTATTCATAACCAAATTCCAGACTTTATTAAAGAAATCCTGCCATACACAGGCATCACTCAGCACTGTTGCCAACAGGATTTTGAAGCTTATAATACTGCAAGATAAATGTTTTCCGAGAATGACCAATCATTCATATTTCAGATTAATGGTATCTGGCAACACTCAGCATCTGTCTTGCTTCCATTCATATTAGACATCTAATTATTTTTGTTTCCTTACCTCCAACCCTGGAGTTGTAGGCTACTCCAACTCCACATTTTCTGTTGTTGGCTTGCATGGCAATTTCTCCTGCACACCGTGTCCCATGCCTGAATAAAAACAGCAAGAATAAAGAACACATCATAACAGCTTTTTTGTATTGTACAGAAAGACTTGTCAAGGACCTTGATTTATTCAAATTTTTCCTTTCAGTGAATGCAATGCGGTTATTGAAGAGCTTTTGAGTTGTACCTACATGATACAAAAATACTTATTTCTCCTAAGCCTCATTAAATATAATTTTACCTCCTTAATGTTCAAAGGAACATTTTCATGAGATGATAAATGCTTTCCTTAATCTTACTGAAGATACCAGTATTTTAGTAGGGTGAAAAAGTAGTATAAAATTATGGGGCTAGGAAGCTGTCTTCAGACAGAAATATGATACAAGTATTTTTAAATCACACGTTTAGATACTTTTTTCCTAAATGACTGGATTTATTTAGGATTTCAGAAAGTGGGCCTTTAAAGTATACCCATTGCTAATTTTTTCTTGTAATAAACTATTTTCTATGTAATTCTTTTTTTCCCATGGGTCATTCTAATTCCTCAATACAGAAAGCCTTCCTATAAGTCTCAAGGTAAGAGCGTTGTATTATGTAATGTTACAGATTGTTATTCAATAACATGCTTCAATGGTTCTGGGATGAATTCCATTTACTTATTAATAAAGATTAGAGGCAATACAGGTAGATTTAAGAGATAATGACATCATAACAAGAGGAGAATGGCTTCTTTCTCTAAAATAACACTGTAACAAAGTAGAAATGCCATTTTTCAAATGTCTTATTCATGGGATTTTTATCCTCAGACTGATCTTTTTTCCCTCATACAATGATTTATGTTTTGAGTGCTACTGTATTGTCTGATAGGAAACAGGGGGCCAATGCATCAGTTGCTTGCTATCTCTACTGAGTACTGGCATCCTAATTTGTTTAAGAAATTGACTATTTTCTGTACCAGCTTCTAAGGAGATATGTCCTGTTCTCTTTCTTATGGAAAAAATCTGTAACTGGAGTGAAATGGATGTAGGTCTGACAGACCCATCAAAAGACTTTTTAAGAAAAAATTTCCAGAGGAAAGCAGAGAATTGAAGCACAAATATACTTTGAGAGGTGTCATTCCAGAAACACACAGAGACACACGAATAGACTATTCCCTTCATCTTGCAGAAACATATCACCACCTTACACTTACAAGGACATAGAGAAATTCAGGACATCATAGGGAGATTACAATTATGAAGTTCTTCACCTGGGAATTTTATCCCAGCGTTTATACCAATGTAATGTGAGAACACTCCTGCAAACAGGAACACTGGATGTTCCTTTTGAACATCCAACAGCGATTCTTCACATTGAGGGCAACCAAGCACTGCCACAGGTTGCCCAGAGAGGTTGTGGCCTCTCCCTCTTTGGAAGTATTCAAAAGCCATCCTCATTATCCTGGGCAACAGGCTCTAGAGCTCCCTGCTTGAGCAGATGACCTTAGAAATCCCTTCCAAGCTCAACCATCCATTGTTTCTGTTACACAAGTTCTTCCTCTTATAAAATAATTGCCATGGGAGACATACACAGAAATTTATCCACTTCTATCTTCAAACATCCAAACAAACACTGCAATGTTTTGTTCTCTTCAGACAACTGTAAAGCTACTCACTTGTTTTCATTTGTTGGATCATATCTAGGAAAGGGATCGTGATCATTGTCATTGAAATCATAACTTGCCTTGGGGTCCTACATGTAAATAAAGAAAAGCAGAATTAATTCAGACAACTAGAAAAGGCATTTCTAAATTGCTAACAAAATGGGTTCTAGAGTCTGTATTTATTTACTTGATGTGCCTCATATTGGCAGCAATCAGGCTGTTAGAATTTGATGGCCATTAACAAATCCATAACTTTTTCATGGAGCTTTAATAATTTAGCGTTAAAGCACTACATACAAACGTGTCTGGGAACTAAATCTACTGAAGGAAAAACAGAACAACAAATTATCCTCCCTGCTACCATTGTTAAGTGACATTCAGCTTCCTGTGACACAGACCAGGTTCCAAATCATGCCTAAGGCAAATATTTCAGTCTCTGTACTGCAGGAGCTGACTTACAGAGCAGACAGTGAGCTGGGGAGGAGTGTCTGTTTATCAAAGTTAAAGCTGGTTAATCTATTCTATAGCATTCTGATGTTCAAACTTACATAGTTAGCATAGATGTCAGTGTGATTCCACTCCAACCCATCGTCTAGGACTGTGATGACAACTCCCTTGCCTGTAAATCCTTTCTGCCACACAGGAATAACATGGAGATCCAGTTTGGGCAGGGATGGAGTAATTCTTGTATCTTGCTGCAGGACAGAAGGGATTTAAATATATCAACATTTTATCCATTTATACCAAACAGATTCAAAGTCATATTTTAAAGGTGCTGTAAACTATTTCAGCCTGAACATGTGTATTTTGCTCACATTTTGCAAATATAAAACAAAAATTAGTTTCATCAAATACTTTTGACACTGAAAGATTTACCCCACTGCTTGAATATCCCTGAAGACCACTTCTGGACAAAAAATATCTTGTATTTTTTGGTTTGCAGGCATCAGGGGTTGTGGGGATGCACCGATGGACCTTGGAGCACTGGGTTAATAATCAGACCTGCTAATGTTTGTTCTTTCCATTTGATGAGGAGCCAAGACAGTGCCCGCAGTGCAGTGAGCTGGATTTCCTCCAAGTGTATTTTCTCCTTGGACGTTACAGTTAGGCAGAGCAAAATAATTAATGGGTAAAACAACTGAGGTGGTAGTTTGGTTGGGAACAACGGTGTTGAATCACAATTTTCTCTTTACCACCCTCATTGCTGTCCCCGTGGTACAGCTGGAAGTGTAAATCATGTACAGCCTTCTCTTCTGCAGCAAGTTTTTTGAAGAGTATCTCCTAAATGGGTAATTTTTCCCCTCTAATACTAGATGAGCAGTACATACATCTAATTTAGAAAACATGCTTACAGCCCCCATAAAAACACAGCTGCAAAAAGAAACACTTTCTTTCTGTTTGTCTGTGCACAATTATATTAGCTGACGGCAGGTTTATGTCTTTGTTTCCAAAGAAATACTGCATAAAATACAAGGCTTAGGAAAAGAAATTTGGTATGGGGATGAAATTTCTTTCATTTTTTTACTATCTATATCTGACTGCTTCCATTCAGGAAATTATTTGAGATTTCAAGTTTTGTTCTCTTGAATCCATCAAATAATATTTTTTCCTGGTGATGTGTGAAGGTGTACCGGATAGAGCTAAAATTGTTGCCATCAAATCATAAAAATGCAGTAGTAGTTATTCACTCCAAGGCAAAAAACATACTTTGGAAGAAAGTATCTAACACGTTTATGCATTTAATCAGAAAAATTCTATGTTCATTGCAAACAAGTATAAGTAAAATGTTTTTATTTCTCACTTGTGAAAACTAGAGGGAAAAGTAGTGAAAACCATAAATAGGTGGGAAAAGGAACTAAATCCTCTGGAGAGCAGAACATTTCCAGGTTTTTCCCCCCAGACTGCTTTTATGAACCCTGTGTGTGTTTGTGTATTCGTGTAATACAGACATCTTGGAAATGTCCTGCTTTTTTGGATACAGGCAAGGAAGCAAACAGGCATTCTGCTTCAAAGAAAAACTAAATTCTTACAGATAACAAATTTTTTTCTGTTCAAAAGAAGTCTGCAGGGATCGTCATGGAAATATTTTGTGGTTTATAATTTATCTTCCCTAGCTCAGATGAAGGACAGCAGCCTAGAGTTTGGTATGGTTTCTCTAGGATGAATTGAGGAAAAGTATTTCCAGCCACTCAGGCCCCATTTGTTCTTGACCTTTCTTTTTCATTTGCTATACTCATCTTTAATCCCATCCCTGTTCTGAGTGAAAGCAAAGAATCCTAGATGGAAGGTACAGCTAGATGCACAATGGAAACAGGCTCTTGGAAGAAACCATGTAAAATCTAAATGATGAACTGTATTTCTCAATTGACACATGGAGACAGAAACTATAGGGCTCAGGAATTCTTTTTCCTTGAGGTTTTGAGCACGTGAGTGAGCTTTAGTGACCCTCTAACACAAAAATCCTATTCTATGTGGCTGAAGGTCCTTGTCATATATATGCAGGTGCTTTTGTTTTCATCTGGTGTATGTATTCTGCACTATCAATTTTAGTAAAGAAATACATGGCCAGCTTCAGATATGGTCATGGACGTCTTACATGAAAACCACAAATATTTTTAAACTATCATTAAGGTGTTTTTTAACTGTCAACAATTTGTGATATCACCCCCCTCCCACCCTCCATACTAAACAGCAGCTGAATTGGCATCCAGAGTCTTTGTAAAAGCAACACTCCACAGAAGAGAGAACGAAAATGTTATGCACAGAGATCACTCATTTTTACAGCATACACTAACTAAAGTGTCTCTTCATTTATTCCCTTCAGTGCAATCACTTTGATGCTGGTAAAACAATGCAGCTGATGGCACAACCACCTTCCCCCAGTTCCACAGGGCAGCGAATTCTTACCAGATACCACTGCTGATTCCACATAGGGTCGTTGAAAAGGCTTTCTGCTGAGTCTCTCACGGAGGCACGCTTGGTTCGCTTTTTTTCGTACTGCTGCTCTGCCCATGACACCTACAATTATTTGTAAAGATATGACAAGTGAACCTCTTTAATTTGGGACTTTCTTAACCTAGAATATAAGGGCTTTCATCACAGAGAAATTTTGGTGCCTAGAGCAAAATGAGCAATATTCAGTACAGAGAAGAATATTTAAACTGCAGTACAGGGAGATTTAGGGAAGAAAACTTGGTGTAATCACAGTACTGTAGAATCAATTAACAGATAATCATGAAGTACAATTTAACAAGGAACTGTGAGTGACACAAGGCAAGTTTTTACATCAAATAAAACCACATAGTATGGCTAGAAGGTCATCTAAGCAATGGTGCTTACTGAAACAAGGAAAAACACAGCCTGCTTCTTTCTCCTACTTATCTTTTATTTACTCTCTATTGGGAGTGAGAAGGAAAGAGGAAAAATAATCTCTGGCTTTAGTCTAGCAATCATAATGATGCTGTTACTCACAGACCAGCTGGACCTCCAAGTCTCCTTCCTAGTGGTGTTTTGAAGAGTGGTCAATTAGCAAGCTATGAACATTAGACTAACTTCATCACCAGCATAATTCCACTTAAGGCAAACTGAAAGCCAAAATGCCTCAGTGTGCTTTGATAAAGCACCAAATTAGTTGCCCAGCCTTTGTGCACAGGCACAGACACAGTGTCTGAGGCATCAGGATATATTTTAAACGTGTATGGCCCTTGAATGTATCACTGAAACCAGCTCAAATGGAATCCTGGTGATGATGCCTCTCTCTGCTGTGTGCTCCTCTTGGAAAGGGTATAAAATATTATTCATAGTTGGTCCTTGTACAGTCACTCTGACGGAGGCACAGTTGGTCCTTTTCATCCCAGATTCCAAGTAGGCAAAGCAACCTCAGGTTCTGTAAGATTGCCAAGGTCCTGTGACAAGCCTCACGTGGAGGGTGCCTTGGATCTAATCTTTTACTTTCAAGCCCTGAATAGATTCCGTTCCTTTAATCTACTGTGATTGAACAGCTTTATGATCCTGACATCGATCACCATATATGAGATAATAATGACTCAGAAGTTATGATTAAAAAGTATAATTTGATTAAAATGCAATTTTCTAATGAAAGCCTAATGAAAATTCACTACAAGAACATAAATCCTTTTAAATGGTAGCTGCATTAGGCATGTTTACGATTCTCTTTGCTATATATTTAGCCCTAAACCCCCTAAAAACCTTAGTCATGGAAGATGAATTTACCCATGCAAGTGTAGGTGTTTTAAACCCTCATATCTCAGGACATACATACTTGTGCACACGTTGGAGCAATTACCTCTGTCTCTCTTCCCTGCCTGCAGCAAAGCTTGACCTCTTCACCACCCAACAGTAATTAGCAATTGACAACTTCCATGCTTGTTTTTTTGTTTTGTTTTTTTTTTCACGGTGAGCAAGTGCACTGAAGGGAAATGAGCTGAAACTCCCAAGCACATATGTCAGGCAAACAAGCCAAATGTTTGTCACTCTGCAGCTGAGTGAGGTTCCAACCATCCATCTCCAGCAAAAGCTGAAGGCACCATGCCAAATCTCCAATCACTGATACATAAAGCATTGGAAAAAAAAAATCTCAATTCAAGTCTACCTTCAAGAAAGTAAATTTGGAAACTAGTGCAAATACTAGAAGAAGTTAGGTAACCAGATAATTATATCTCTTCAATGTATTCACAGCCTTTATCTGTTTTACAACAAACACTATAGGAAGCAGATAAATATTCAGATTAGAGCCAAGTTTTACCACAGCTTTCACACTTAACATACCGTAAAATTCATGAAGGCGTTATACAAACAAAAACAGGATTCCCTTTTCTCTCCCTTTTTTAAAGGTTGAATCTAAATCTTTTTAAGTAGGCTGCTGCTGAACAAGAGCAGCTCTTTAGAGCAAAGGTCCCTGTGTAACTACACAGACTTACATGATTGCTTTGTGTTTATACACTTACATAATGCATAATTACATCTCATTTATTCAGAGTTAATTTGCCTACAGGATGGTAAATAAAATGGAAATTGGAGTAAATTTAGCAAATCACCTGCAGCACTTTGAATCTAAGAATGCAAGGATGCAATAATGTCCGGTAACAATAAAATGCAATCACTTCCATTCTGCTACAATTTTAGAATATGATGTATTGAACATTCTCATTCTTCCTTGTGTAGCAGATTCATTTGATGCAGTGAGCTCAAAAAAAGAGAGAGACTGCACCCAAAATTCTGATCCTGAACACCGTACTACAATGACATGGTACATCTGGTCATATTTGTAGGCATAAACTGGAACTAGTTTAGACTCAATCTGCAGGTTTGAACATCCCAAGATTAGCTTATTTCAGCTTTAACTGATAAATCAGTTCCTGTTTGCAAGGAAAAAGATGAGAGTGTACAGTTTTGAAACAAAATAGGCAAAACAAGCACTCTGTCTTGCCACACAGAGTATTTCCTCCTAGTTGACATTTGCATCTAAAACTCCAGATAGAAGATTACTCATTCTGAAGTGATTTGTCCCTATATGATAATTTGGTGCTTTTGACAACTAGGTTACTTCATGGTTTGGACAGCTCGTATTGTCACAATGATTGTTGCAACAATGCAGATCTTAAAATCCAATGTTGTTGTGACATTTCCCAGAAAATAGTTTGTAAGAGAGGCTGACAGCTTTCTGGTCTGCTCTTTAAATTTGTCATGCACCCCAGTTTTTCATTATGCTTACAAAGAGAAATTCTTCTCTCTGAAATAAAGCCAGACAAACAAGGAGTCTGCTTCAGCAGAGGTTGCACCTTAGACCCCTGTCTCTCCAGTTTGCATGTTCTCTGGCTGCAGTGGCATATCACTGCAACAAAAGACTGCAAGTCTGGAATGTGTGATGGATCCTTTGAGAAGCAGAAGCCAATCCAGCAGAATCTCAGCCTTTTTTCCCTACTTTTTTTTTTCCCTTAATATTCAGTCACTTTAAATCAAACCTAATTCACATGGTAATTGCACAGACGTGGCCTAATTAAACTTAGTGCATCTATGGATTTTTACTTTGAATCCAGCCCCTTGGTTCCCTGTTCACATTTTAATAAGTGGCACATCAACATCTGAAATTCTGGTGCTGCACATCTTAAATCTTAATTTGGAAAGCTCTTGTAAAATATGTGGTAAGGGAGAGTCAGATTCTGCCTGTGAATGACAGAACAGTTAAGTATTATTCATCATGAGTGTGGATGGCTGACTATATTAGACTTGCAAAATAAGAAAGGCCTGCCTGTGACCCCTTTCCAAAGCTAGTGGTAAGGAGACAGAATAAAAAAAATGTAAAAAAGAATAAATTTAACACTCACTCGCTCATCATCAGAAAGTCTCTTAGTGATGTGAATAGCACTTCTTCGGGACCGTCTTGGGTGACTCTTATGTCTGAACAAGTAGTGGTTTTTGAGTGATCCAATCTGTAAGACACAGACATGCCTTAATTATCAGGAGGTATTTCCCCACTGTGTGAGCAAGTACCAACAATCAAAACACGAAAGAATTCCCGCTGCCTGAAAGACAAAAGAGCAAGAAACTAGCCTTCAGATATTTTAATCCAAACAAGGAAGCGCTCTTCAAGTAACAAGTGATTCTCTCAGCTAGTGTGCTGCTAGAAGAGGCTGGGGGAGTAATTTCATTTAGGCTACTCAAGTGCAGTCATTACCATTACAGTGCTCAAGTTACACAGCACCAGTAACCACTACACTCATGGACACCCAGGTTGCACACCAGCTTTATTTGCTTTTCTGGGTTTCAGCAGGACGGGTGTGAAAAGCTTTGCACGGCTTCAGGCTCCTCACTGCTGGGCTGGGTTGTACAGGCACCCCCGTAGCAGCATTTTCGCTTGCTCAGTAGCCAGCCAGCGAGCAAGCCTGCTGACTTCGAGCACCCCACTCGCCTAAGGACGGGCTCTTTTAGTAGCTATGGGGGCAAATGCACCGGCTACGAGGGCAGACCAAACCCACAGAGGCGGGATCACACCTCCGGGTTTGGGAGTGCGGAGAACACGGCCGTGCCCTACGCGGGGCTGGGCAGGCGGCACGGACAGCACCGGGGGCACGGAGAGGAGCTGACCGCGACCCCGGGGACAGCAGGGTCCCAGCGCTGGGGGACGCCGTGCCCGACACAGGACCCTCGCCGGGAGGTGAGACCGAACTGTTCCCTCACGGCGGTTACTCATCCCTAACAACGCTGACGTCACGGCATCCCAAAAAAAGCGCCCGAGGGATGGCTGGAGAGAAGCCCCGCGATGGCGATGGAGCCGGCGAGGCGGAGGCGGAGCGGGGACTGCCCGCGCCCTCCTCCCGCTGCCCGGACTGCCGGAGGAGGGCCGGGAGCCCTGCGCGGGCCCCTGTGGCACGGCGGGGTGGCCGCCCTGTCTCCCCAGGGACAGCGGGGTGCCCTGCCTGACTCTGTCCGTGTCCTTAGAGAGAGCCAGCTGCCCTGCCTGGACCCCTCCAGGGAGAGCCGGACCCCCCGCCCGACCCTGCGCGGCCCCGGCAAGGAGAACGGGAGCGCCCTGCCCGCTCCTTCAAGGAGAGCCGCAGGTCCCCGCCCGGAGGAACAGCCGAGTCTCCCTGTCCTGTCCCCTCTTAAGAGCCGTTCCTGGCTGAGCGCCAGGGGCGGACCCGGACCCTGGGGAGGCTGCGGTGGGGGGACCGGGAGGTTTAAACTCCCCGGAGCCCCGCGGGCGGCAGCCGGGCACAAGTTTGAGGGAGAGGAGAGGTAAAGAGCCTCGCGAGATGGGAAAGGAGCCCCGTCGCGGAGCATCCTGCGGGATGCTGTCCTCTGCCTGGCCGTACCTGCCCCACCAGGTCGTAGTCCAGCTCGTCCGCGATGGCTCTGGCAGCGTCGGGGCCGGCCGGGATCTCCGCTGCCCACTCGTTGAGGAAGAGCCGCCCGGCGCTGCCTCCTCGGGGCAGGGACCAGGCAGCCAGGAGCACAGCCAGGGCCACGCACCGGCCGGCCCAGCGCCGCCCGGCCATGGCCGCGGGACGCGGGAGGGATGCGGGATGTGGGATGCGGGATGCGGGATGCGGCGCCGCGTTGCTACGCGATAGCGCGGAGCAGAGCCCTGCCTGCCTGCCGGCGCGGCTGCCCGAGGCTCACAGACCCTCCGGAGCCGGAATGGAAATGAGTGTTTACACGTCAAAACGACGACAGCCATCCTGACGTCAAGTGTACCTGGCCCCCGAGCGAGGGGGGGGGGGTGATTCCAGGGGGGGCGCGGAAGCGAGCGGGATGGAGGCGGGGGCGCGGGGGCGAAGCCCGACGGGTCCCCGGGGGACGGGGGGGAACGGTGGGGGTAGCGGCCGCTAGGAGGGACGGGGGATGCGGGGTCTGGTCCCCGAGGGTCGCGGGGCAGGTTGGGTGCCGGTGCGCCATCGTTTCCATTATTGTAGGTGATGGGTAAGAGCGAGCCCCAGCCCAGGTGAGGCAGGAGCCCCGCCCGCCCCTCGTCCCATCCCGTCGCGGTCGCGTTTTCTGCCCCCAGCCCGCGTCTCCTGTCCCCTGGGTGCGAGGACAAAGCGAGGTGAGTTCAGAATTTTTTGTTCGACTTCGCTTCTGCACGGGACCCACCGCCGCTCATTGTCCCCCGCACCTCTGACACACCACAGATGTGCTGCATTAATGGGCACCCCGATGGTGGTGGGCAAACACGTTTATCCTCAAATACAGTTATTAATTTTGTACAATTTCTCACTTTAAAATAACTTCGATTTTTATTATTTTAATCGTATCCAGTGGTCTGCACGTTGTACTTTTTCAGGAATTACTTCAATTTGTTAAACACTTATTTCCACATTTTCATTTTGCATCTGCATTTCCTCAGCTCCTTCAGCATTCCCTCTACCATTTCATTGTCTTTAGAAAATGCTTCTGAAAGTTTCCTAATGTTTTCTAAATGCCCTTTGCCTCTGTAACTGAACCTTTTAGCATCTTCACTTTAGAGTGTACTGTATTTAATTTCCTGATTCTTCCAACTTTTTAACTGTAAATTTTAGCAAGCTGGCTTTAGATCTGTGCTTCCTTCCATATATTATGAAGTGACAGATATGCCTTGCCTTGCTCTTCATTGGCATCTAAAATGGGAAAATAACCAAAACACAAATATGAAAGAACGGGGAGAGGAAAATATTTTCAAAGATCAGTGTTTCAGTGCCAGACACCACCATGCCAGAGGGGATATGGTTCTGTGTATCTCCATGGACCCACAGGGACCAGGGGACTGTAATCACTGCCACTGCTCTGCTAGCCATAAGAGTAGGAGTCTCAAATACAGGAATATGAATGGATCTACGAGAGGGGAAAGGGTGAGTGTGTAGTAAGTGTACTAGAAATACCAAGAGAATATGAATAAATATTGGTACAGAATAGAACACTGATAAAATGGCACTAGAGCACCATCCTGTTGTTCACCCCCGTTTGCTTTCTGCAACACAGTGTGACAACAGGTCAAGGTTCACTAAAGCCAAGGCAGCAACCAGGGCATGTGGTTCCTGTTCATTTTAATATATTTTATTCTCTGCATGATTTTCTCAGTGTTCACTGCCAAAAATGTCTTTTCTTCGCTTTCCTGGACAGATGCCTTAAAGATCCCTCTGTTCCATTTTTAGAATTGTTTCTGAGGCTTTATTTAAATGTGGCCATCTCACCAAGCAATTTCTGATTCCATGTGGGTTTTTCCTGTATGAGTGTTAACACTAGCATTCTACTCAAAACACAAAGCGCTTTTTACCTCTTATTTCTCATCACTGAGGCTGCAAGCTGGCATGGCTTTTTTACTGCATTTTGTATTAAAGATCTCTGCAGAAATATTGTCTCCATACAGAAATAAAATCAGAGTTGTATGGACGTGTAATGACAATTTATATCCTCAAGTCTTTAAGCAGTGGTCAGAACATCTACATCCACAGGAGTGTTTTCAAAGTCTAGGCACTTTTTTCTAAATGATTAATCCATTCACATGTGTTTGGTTTTTAAGAAATCCTTCTATGCAGGATGGTGGGCTGTGTACAGAGTTCTGAATTGTGTTACATGCACTTGGTTATGCCATCCATTCAGGAAAGATGCTGCCCAATGCACTACATTCCCAACTAACAATAGCACAATAAATAGGAACAGCTTGCTCAGCAGCATCAGGTGGAGTCAAAGATAATTGTTTTATGCTTCATAAACAATTTAGGCATGTTGTTTATCAGTGAAATATTCATTTAGTCCCTACTGCACCCAGTGGTATTCCACCTGAGTGTAAGATCAGAAACAAGCACAAGGCTGGTTATGAAAATATTTTTTCTTCCTTATAACTTCAGTTTAACATGAAATTCAAGGTAGATCTGCTTCTAGGGGATCCACATCCCAATAAGGAGTTGGTGCAGAGATTTTTTTCAGTGTGTGGTAGCTCAGTGGGAATCGTTACATTTTCCAAGTAGAAATATATCCTTGTAGACCTAGTGCAAAATATTCCTTTGCACATAGGTAAGATATCTATCAATACAGCATGTAACACTGACGGTGAAATTCTAAGTTACAAGGGCCAGGAATTTAACTGAGTGGATTTTTCTCCCTTATTGTCAAAAGGCATGCAAATGTTTGTGGCTGTAGCCGTGCTTTTGTACCCATATTTCTGATCTTTCAAAGACTCCTACATGAAAAAGGGAGACAAGCAGGGTTTGAAAACCAAGCACTTAGACACAACACTCTATTTCTTTTCTTATTAATAGACATAACTTACTTAAACCTCGTAATCCTTATTCAAAGTTCAAGTCTATAATCTCTAGCCCAGCTCTCTGTTGGCTGCTGTGGCATCTCTCCAGACATCTGTTCCTGGTGTGGGCATTGCTCTCTGCATCTGGTGCCCTGTGGCTTCACCACCTCCACACTGACGTCCAGCAAAACCATCCCTTCAGCCAGAACCGTGCAGTCAGGAAAGCAAAGCAATGGAGGAAGGAGTTCAAGAGCTTCAGCACCTCTGAACAGTGGCCAGAGCCCTGCGAAATTTATCTGTTACAGGGTGGGAAGCACGGGCACGAAGCTCTGCAAGCCGTGGATTGAGAAAGCTGTCACAGAAATGAAAGCAGGAAGAGATAAAGTGAGAAAGATACATTTCTTCTTCTTTGTGCATCTCGTAGAAGAGAAGCAACTGTTTTCTTGCTGAGGCAATTAAGGAAAGAGCAGAGATAAACAGGAGCAGGACATAAGGAAAGCCAAAGGCAGGTAAAAGCAACATGTTTATCTGTAGAAAATTCAAAAGGGAGGATGCCACTGTTTTATCATTTTTGCTTTGTTGCAAGTATATTTTGGATGAAGGTATTATGTAATGACATTTCCTTTTAGATCAGTGGCAGTGTAAAAGCCAGACAGAAAGATTCATCTCTGATGTCATATCTTGATCAGCCCATCTGATTCTGTAAGATCAAACCAAGCATATTTTGTCTGCCCACAGAGCTTCCTTTCAATATGCAAACCGAATTTAGGTTAAAATACTCGTAGGTTCTTGATGGCTAAACAACAAACCCTCTCTGTGAGAAACCAAAAGAGGTGTGTTTAGGGGGCAGGAGGAACATATCCTGAACATGTTACAGAGTCCCTGCACACGCTGCTGGGTTGACAGAGATAAGACCAGGTCCTGACTCTGGGAATCTTCCACCACAGGCAACTGAAGCAGAGATTATTCTGTCCACTGCAAGCCTTGCTGTGACAGGAAGAGTGATGCAGAGGCAGATGCATGCTAGGGGGAACAGATCAATGCACAGGGATCAACATTCAACCCAGTCTTAGACTACGTGTTTAGGCTGCTGAGTATCACCAGCCTTCACCTCTAAAGGGTGGCCCTCCAGCTGTTCTATTGTTTCTCCCAAAAGTGCATTCACCCAGGAGAACAAAACCTTGTAGAAAACCTGTTATATAAAGGGATCGTTGACGTTTCTGTCTGCACCTCATTCCAAAATCTTCCTGGTTTTAACGCTGCAAGGCCAGTAGGTCTTACACTGCTGTTGGGAGCTAAATGTTTGTGTTTTTTAACATAAAACTTCAGTCTGTAAAGTATAAAACCAACAAGGAGTTGATACTATTTTACTGATTCTGTTTGGAGGGTCCAATTTGCGGATGTTGACACCATTCAAATGGGAATTTGTGTTATATGTAGCTTTAATTTGCTAAGTCAGGGCACCAAGTTTTAAGAGGAGAGTAGCTGGGAGTGCAGTTTGGTGCCTGAAGTGCTTGTGGTGGCTGCTGCAGTTTAATTAGTTAAATACTAAAAAGGGCTGTGCTGCTTGTATTTAATTTGGCTGTGGACAGAAGAAGACTCTTGAAACCCACTCTTTTACAGTAGCACTATTTCTTTTTCCGCAGGAGCCAGCATTACAAAGCAATTGGAGGACAGCATAAAAGAGGCCATATGTGCAGGCAATCACAGAGGATAAGGGGGAACACCTGTTTTTCCATCAATTACAGCCTGTGAGCTCACGGGGCATATTTATTCTGGGGGCATTACATTTGCTTGGGTAATAGTGCATGACACATTTCCAGTTTTACAGCAGGCAAACCCCGAGAAGGAGCTAATCATGTCTGTACAAATGAAACACAAACATGCCCTCCTGGCCATACACGTGGTTAAACAGGGGCCCTAATGACACCAGGAGCCAGCAGGAAGCAGTTGGGGAACAACCACCCGTTTGTGACCGCCTGGATGGCTCTGTTTGCTCTAAGGCTGAAGCCAACCCAGGCAAAAAAAAAAAACAACACAAAACCAAAAAAAACCACCCTGGGAAAATGCACATAGGTGGGACTGTAGGAGAGGTGGATACCTACAGAGAAATGGCAATAATCTGTTTCTTTGGAAAGGACGAAGTCCAGCTCAAGTATTTTAATGACGGTAATAGAAAGAGGTATTACTTGAGTTCATAATCTGGAGGGGAGTTTTTAAGAAATCAAATAAACATGATAGAAGAAGTGATCAAAGAAAAAATATTTTAAGGAAATATTTTATGACTTTAATCTACAAACCTGACATTTAAAATTTCCTCATACTTGTGTTACGCTTTAAATAATATTTTATATACGGTAATGATTTTATTGTCCTTGCTTGCAAGTTCCTCAACAAATCCCTATAGGAGGACGAATAAATTAATAGATCTGTTGTTGATTTATTTTAATAACAGCATAATTAATATTTAGCCTTGATGAAAACATTTCTGAGAATTCAAAATTACTGTTTTAGTTACACATTTATTTTAAAGGGGATGGTTTTGTATGAGTATTTTTAGAAGACTAAGTACATTGATTAATTATTTTAAATGGCTCTTATGCTGTGTTCTTCCTCTTCATGTTCCATTTCAAGTAGGATGAAACAGAGAAAAGACCGGAAAGAACAAAGAGCATGAATACATGAGAGAGAGAAAAAATACATGGAAAAACAGATTAAGCCCCATTCAGAGCTATATAAAAAGCGGTATTTAATAAATACCTTGTCTCTCTCTCTTTTTTTTTTTTTTTTTTTTTTTTTAATGTTATAAGTGGGTAACAAAAAATGTCAATAAATGATGATTTTATGTTAAAATTTCAGGAAAGCTTTCTTGTTGAGGAAAGGGTAACCTAGACGAAGAAAACTGAGAGAAACTAAATTGCCAGTGCTCCTTACCAAATCCAGTACTGAGTCTATAATATACACAGGTATGAGAAAAGAATCACAGAATAAAACAGGGTGACCAAGGCTGGAAAAGACCCTTAAGTCCAGCCCAGCACTGCCAAGCTCACCACTCAGCCACATCCCTAAACTTGCTTGAAATTGGTCTCATTTCTTTGTAGAGCATAAAGTTCTGCCTAAAGCACATAACTTTGGCTTGTCTTATGCCAATGAGGAGTAAGTCTAACCATCCTTAAACTGAAATTAGAACATCCCCATGTTGGTTTGGCCAATACAGATCAGGCTGCAGGTAAGCCAGGCCTGTGCCTGGGTTTTGCTGCTCCTTGGGGCAGCATCCCAAATGTCTGTGCTGTACAACATGCTCTGCTGGGTGACACGTGGCCACATATCACGTCTTGGGTGATTTTTGATGATTTTGGATGCTTCCAAGGGCTGCCTGTGTACTTTCATCTAATAGCTCAAATGCTGCTTTATATCAAATCTAATCAAAGTTTCAAGAGTTTGGGCTACTGAAGTACCAGTGGTGGTTGGAAAAGATTTCTTTAAATATTCTTTGAGTCCAGGTTCAGGTGCGATTACACAATGGTATTTCAAAAGAAATCACTCAGCCCTGTCCAAAGCTGATAAATACAAAAAAAAAGTCCTTCTGTTTGTGTGTCATGCGTGTGGTTGGAAGCATTTTTACCAGTGCTGTGGCAGCCAAAGCAAACACAATTTTTAAGCATAGGGTATGCATTTTAGAAAACACTTTAAAGATGCAGCAGCAAGTTTAGAGGTTTTCCACAGGGTATGGTCATTCACCCCTCCATCTATCACTGTCCCATAGAAGATCCATCCAGGGCCTCCAGGTTCCCTGGGTCTCCTCATCAGAGACTTCTCCCGAATCCAGAAAGGAATGCCAAGTATGTTTCTCTCACATCGTGTGCACACTCATCCCATTAAAGCTGCCTGGATCTTGCTGTACTGGGCTGTGCATCTGTTCTGCTGCTGAATTCTTTTCCCAGGGGATTTCCTAAAGGGATTTTCAAAAACCTTCTGCACCACAGGAAATATAAACCCAAAATAACAAAAAACCCCAAGGTGTCATCCTAAATGAAAAGAGTATTAAGTGCTAAGGGTACAAAGTTATTATATACCTTCATATGTGTGGTGTGATGGCCAGGACTGCATGCCAGTCCTCCACCCTGCTGCTCTCTCCCTCATCCTTCTCCAAAGGGTAGTGAGAAAGAAATAAGCAGCAGCAGCAGCTCATGGGTTGAGATAAGGACAGGGAACTCACTACTTGCCAATTACTGTCGCAGGCTGAACAGATACAACTTGGGGAAAATTAATTTCACTTAACTAACTCAATTTAATGGACAATAATTCATTACTGCTTGAGAGTAAGGGCAGGATGGTGAGAAGCAAAGATAAGAAGGAAAACCTGTGCTTCCCACTTCATGGGCTGGAATACGGGATCCTGTGGTTAAGTGTCCTGTGCCACAGCAAATGGAGCTGCCCTGGCCCTGCTGATCTCGGGGAGACTTCTAAAACTCAGAGACCTTCTGAGAGGTCTCCTCACCACTCTGTTGGGACTTGGCTGTGTCTGTCCCAGCATTCAGCACCATTGGAGGGGCATGGCTGGGGCATGGTTGACACAGGATTGAGTACAGAAGGGACCCCTTCTGAGCAGCTGTCTTGCCCTTCAATTTTTGCTCATGGCCTTCCAGCTTAGAGGTGGCTTCACCATCTCACTTTCTCATGTCCTACCCCTGGACAGAAGGAAGAACAAGAGGATGCCACCTGGATCTACTTTTCCCCCTCCAGTTAGGAACAGGAAGGATCTGGTCAGGGATTTAAGATAAAGACAGCAATTAGGAGAGGCAGTGGACAAAACTTGGACTGGAAGCACCCAGAAGAGTGGAATAATTGTGGGGAATATTTTATTGCTGCAGTGTTGTGAGGGGCCTAGCTCTGGGGTCTTATCATGTTTGTAAATTGGCCACTTTTGTTGGTGTTGTGATGGCATTGCTTTATTTTGTTTTGGGGAGAGGAGCCTGTGCAGGAGCTCATTCTCAGTCAGGAGCTGTGGCTCAGGGAGAGGACCCACACTGGTATGGGCTTACCTGAGGGACTGCAGCACAGGGAAAGGGGCTGTGCTGGAGCAGGGAGGAAGTGTGAGGAGAAAGGAGTGTCAGAGGGAATGTTATGAGCTGCTGACAATCCCTCATTGCCTCACATTCCTTGGGTGGGAGGAGGTAGAATCAGAAATGAAGGGCTGAAGGGTTGAAGGGTTGAAGGAGAAGGTTTTTTTAGCTTCCATCTTTGTTTCTAACCATTCTTCATTTCTACTTGCTACTGATAAATTAATTTTCAGTGAACCATATCCATTTCGCCCATGATGGTAATCAGTTTGTGATACCTCTGTCTCTATACTGATCCATGAGCATTTTTGTCTCCTTTTTTCCCTGCTGCACTGAGGAAGAGGAGTGAGAGAGCAGCTGGGTATGTGTCTGTCTGCCCACCTTGGCCAACCCACCCCAGCTCATTCTGATGCCAGTCTGGCTGGGGTGGAGGTCACTTTCCTCACAGCACCCTGTGTGATGCCTTTCTGTGAGCTGTGGTGCTCACATTGCATTGAGGATTTCTCTCTCTTCCCTCCACCCTGTCCCAAAGCAAGGAGTCTGGGGGTGGGATGGAAATTAGGAGGGGACATGGAGATATTCAAACTGACCTTGGGCTATCCCATGCCATATGATGTCAGCAGTAAAAGCTCAGGGAAAGGAGGAGGAAGATGGCATGTTGGTGATTATGGCATTTGTTTTTGCAAGTGGCCACTAACCAAGCTGAGGCTCTGCTTCTCAGGAAGCAGCTGGACATCTGCCTGCCAATGGGACATGCTGAATGAATCTTTTATTTTGCTTTGCTTACATGGGCGGCTTTTGTGTTGCTTAATAAACTCCATTATCTCAACCCATGAGTCTCTTTGTCTCCCTTTGAATTTTTTCCTCCCCATCCCCAAGCAAAAGGGAATGAGCTGAAAGGATGCTCGGATGCTGGCTGGGGTCAGCCCACTGCTATGTGTCATCAACATCAAAATAATCTATAAATTATCACAAAGGAAATGAACCTGTTGAGATTTAGGATTTATAATATTTGCAAGGAAAGGCAGGAGAGCCAAAAAGAAACACAAGATCCTTTCCCCACCTGTCGTGTCTCAGCATCCTGGGCTGCCACATGAGAGGGCTGAAAGCCCCCACAAGCAATGCAGGAACCAGGAGCTGTCCAAGAAGCAGTGACCTGTGCTGGTTGAATACAAAAGGAGGTGCTGCATGCTTTAAGCAAGCAGGAAAACTATTCCTAGACACATGTATTGGTATTTCTGAATTTACTGTGTAATCTAAACCCATCTCTTTGGGTCTGTTTGTGTTGTGAGGGTTTTTTTTTTGTTGTTGTTTTTTAGTTATTTTTGTGGTTTTTTTAGTGTTACATTCTATACAGTGTCTGCCTGTTGTCTGCCCTTAGTGATATATAAAAGTAGCAGCTTCATGTGACTCTGGATATTTTATTCTGATCCTGTATTTGAGGGAAACCACAACAGAAGAAGAAGAAGCGTGTATGTCTTAAAAAGCATTCCCCAAATCACCTTTCTAAGGCCAAACAATCACAGAAATGTATTCCTCCTGCATAGAAAAGACATGCTGGAATTTTCCCAGCTCCCACTATGGGTTCCAGGGAAGAGCAATCTGCCATCCTTTTCTCCAGGAAAAGATAGTTCAGGCAGAGCACAGAGCCACAGGATTGGGCAGGACTTTGCAGGACAAACAAAGCCAACCACATAAGCAAAGAAAATTCAGCTCCCAACAAGCTAAAATTAGTTCCAATGACAGCTGAAAACATGAAGCATCTTCCAAGATGATGGTGTCTAGCCACAGGCAAAAATGTCCTTTTTGGGGAATACAGTCACTCGAGTATCATCAGAAGAGAGATGTAAAAGGTTAGCAACAATGCATTTGGAACTTCAGTCATCTCACACAAGCATTTCAGTAGTCCTCTAAAAAGCCACCAGATTGGGTGCAGAACAAAAGGTATCCTCCCATAACATTGCTGGGGAGTTGAATGGAACTGCATAAATAGAAATATTTGGGGTTTCTTGGAATTTTACAGAACGTTTCACAAGCCCTATTCTCTGAAATAAGCCATTATGGGCAGCCTGCTTTTCTAAGTTGCTTTCCATCCACCCATTTCCTTTGTCTCCAGTTGCCCTGATATGTTTGAACAGGTGTCACATAAAGATGTATTCAATCATATTAAAATCAAAAGCTTTGTTTAGTGCAGGCAAGCACTCCCAGCTAGTTCACCACCGATCAAATACTTTCAAGTTCGTATTTTATTGTTCAAATCTTCCAAGGTAAAACAGTTCCATCCAAGATTAATACCAGCAATGTTTCCGGAAAAGGTTATCCTGAATCATATTGTTGGGTGTTTTTGTGTTTTTATATAACCCACATGAGATCCTGTTGCTAAGCAGAAAGCAAAATCAATATAGAAGGCAAGCCATACCAGCTCATCTTTGAATTGCTGTAGACATTTCACTTTCTTGTAACTGCTTCTCTTTTAATGGTTTTCCCCCATAAAAATCTGACTTGACTATGTGACTAGTATTTTATATTTCACCATATTCTAGAATAGATCACATAAGAAATTGTGTTATTTGGCTTAAATGTACTACTTTGATGAAACTGCTAAGACAGCCTTCATTATTAAATGGCCTTCTCTAACTAATGAGTGAAATGGGATAAATTTTAATTAGAGACTCCTTCAGCTACTCTGGCAATATCTGTATGTCTCTTTCTCCTCCAGCCAAATCCCAGCAATGTTTGCTGAAATTCAATATTGCAGAAAATTCCTTGTTTTCAGTCACAAGAGCCATTTAAAGGCTCGCTCTACTTGTCAAGTAAATAAAAAGTTTATTTTATTTGTCTAACTGAATACAATCACTGCATAATCAATCTCCTGTGTCGTAGCTGCCAGGAAGAGTCATGCAGGAGAGTGGAGCTCCTCCTTGTAACTCATCTTTTCTTCTTCTCATGGGTTTGGCAGAAGTGTTCTGTTCAGGCCAGCATATCTGATGTATGTTATAGCCTGGTAATTTTAGCCATGCTTCCTTTACAATCATAGAATCATTTGGATTGGAAAAGCCCTCTAAAATATCATCAAGTTCAACCTCAACCCAGCACTGCCAAGCCCACCACAGAACCATTTCCCTTATTCCCACATCTACGTGTTTTGAGTCCCTCCAGGAATGGTGACCCCAACACTGCCCTGGGAAGCTGTTCCAATATTTGACAGCTCCTTTGGTGAAGAAATTTCCCTCATTTCGAAATTAAACCTTCCTTGACACAATCTGAGGCCATTTCCTCTTGTTCTGTAGCTTCTAAATGTTTATCCTCCATGAGGTCTGGACTAAGATTATTGTTTTGGTGAACGGTGTAGTATTGGCTTATGATGTGACAGTATTCCTGGTTGTGAAAGTCACCTTGTCTATGTGTTCAATACTGCAATCACCTTCATACTTCATGAGTCATCCAGTGGAAACATTTCCCTTCATCTTGATCTTTGCCTGAGGGAAGGGGCATTGACAAAGCCATTGGGAAAGTGACGTGAGCCCTCAGCCGGCACCACTGACTGCCCTCTGACAATTTGGCTGCTGCCTGGGCACAGTTCCATAGCAGGAATCCCAAGGGAACATTCCCCCAGAAATTCTGCAGGGATGGTGTGCACCACCTGCTCGTGGCCATGGCCAGGGTGCTCTGACAGCCCTGTCTGTGCCACGAGGTCCTGCAGGGCTCATCTGCACATCTGCACATCTGCACATCTGCACATCTGCACATCTGCACTGTGCTCTGAGCTGTGGACCGGTCTGAAATGACCTGCCAAAATTGACACTAGCACAGCCAACACGGACAACAGCATGACCAGAATGGTCAGTGACATCCCAGCACCTGGGCTGGTGGCTGAGTGGTCACAGTGCTCATCCTCAGCCACAAAAAGGAGGAGGCTGGACACAGAAATGCTGCTGACTGTCTGGTGTGTGCACTCCGAGCTAAGAGGACACTCCTGTCACCACACTGTGCATGCACTTCTGTGTGATGTGAAGCCCTGGACAAACCCAATCAAACAAACAGCCTCAGTTGACCTTCTCCCTTCAGACAGTAGGATTGACAACCATGCTGCTGAATCTCTCTTCTGTTGCAAAAAACAACTGTTTTACTTCTGTAAGCTGGAAATTCCTCACAGCACTTGTGAATAAAAGCCAAAAAAAACCCCCAACAACCAAACCAAAAATATTCCATCCTGAATAACCAGAACAGAAATAAATGTCTCGTGATTGAGCAGATATAGCACAGCTTTTGCCGGATTAAAAGGATGATTAATTCATACACTTTATACTTACCAAGTTATTTTGGAAAGAGCGTGAGCAATATATGCCTGGAAATTCCCTATTAGATTCAAGAGCATGTTGGAGTGAGCAAGCCCACGCCCACAGGAGCAGATGTTTGTTTGCACTACCACAGCGTCATGTGTCACCTACACCACTGATTTCAGAGATGAGAGGGGTGGTTAAATGGCTCTGCATTGAAAGTGACCGTGGCGTTCATTTCAACTTTGCATTTCTCAGAATAAACAGTTCTTGAAGAAAATTTCAGAACAAAATGCCAATGAGAGAGAGAGAGAGAGAGAGAGAGAGAGAGAGAGAAAGAGAGAAGAAAATTCTAACCCTGTTTCCTGAGTGGAGGTTTCTGTGCTGATATTTTTCTTAGATCTAAAAACAAAAAAAAAAGGTTAGAGGGGGAAGTGTAGGGGAAAATGGAGAAACAAATACATTGAGCATGGTGTCAGTCATCTCATAGTTTTCTAAAGACCTCTGTGGGCTTTACTAGGTTGGAGATGGTCTCTGATGCAATTCCCTGACCTCTCTGACATCTTGGCATCCAGCTCCTCTTCTGGATTTTGGGGCACTTGTGTGCCTGCTCCTCTGCCCACGTGCTACTTCTTCTCTTGCCTTGCCTTTCCTCTTTAAACTGATGAAATTTACAAGATGTTGTGTCAGCATCTTGGTGGTTTTTCAGGTTGCTTTCTTGAACAAAAGCCCATCTGTGTTCCCAGAGTAACGGATGCTCCCAGACAGGCATCCTGGTGTCTCATTTATCTGTTCCATGCTCACCAGGTGCTCGTGTGCCCACACCACAGTGTCCATCCCTCTGGGTGCCTCACTGGCTGCAGATCCAGGGCAGGTGATGGCCCTTGGAAAGGCGGGATAGGCTATCAATCCTCCTTTTTACCTCTCCTTTTGGCTTCTGCAAACAATGGGTGAGTACTAAGCACATCCAAACACAGAGCTGCAAAGCAGGATTTTCTCACGGGTGTGCAAGGTAACAAAACTCCCAAACCTATTCAAGCATGAGGTTCCACCAGCGTTTCTAAGAGTGTGCCAGCTCCTAGTTTGGAAAGAAAGCCAGAAATCATAAATCTGTTTCAACTGAATAAACAGTGACATCTGTCCTGGGTTTACAAATGCTAAGAATATCTTAAGGAGAAATCCCAATGTTTTTTTAATATGTACTTTAATATGTCCTGTAATTCCTCTTGGGAGAATGGCAAGTTATAAGATAAAACACGAATACAGCAGGATTCATCAACTTACTCTTTACAAGGAACAGAATCATTATTTCTCTTTAATTCAGAGGGAAACTGGAGGAACAGGGAGATGCCATGCCTTTGCAGGGACCATGCAGGCAGATAGATAAAATCTCAGCACCCAGAGGACAAAGCCAGTGCTTTATCCAGACACTGAGTTAACTTTAAAAATGAATTTCATTCCTTATATCCATTGGAAGTCAATTTTCAGGCATTGAAATAGCTTAGTTAGCTCTTAATTTTTCCACTGGAGCAAGTTGGTTTTGCCCCCCTGAAGAGAGGAGAAGGTGGCTGTTTGCTGATAAGCAACAATCACCACTGTGCAGAGCTTTGAAATCCCAGGCTACTCTCAGCACTTTGCTGATACCAAGCAAAAGTCAACAGATGTCCACCAAACAGCAGCAATATATTCAATTTTGGGGAAAAAGCACCAGCAAACAGCAAACATTTGCATCTACTGAAACCCAGTTTCTAGGATTTCCTTCAAAATCCTCTTCAAACTATACTGAGGGCAGAGATAAAATAATGTAGATATGTGAAGTCCCATCTCTGATCATGTTGGCATAATTTTGGTTAAAGTGTGCCCTAGATTTGAATTCCCCCTCCATGATCATAAAACCGTAGAATTAAAGAAGCATTGAAACATTGAATCATAGAATCACAGTCATAAAATTATAGAATCATAGGATGTTTTCGTTTGGAAGAGACCTCAAAGGTCACCCAGTTCCACTCTGCCTGCCACTGGCAGGGGCATCTTCCACTAGACCAGGTTGGTCAAAGCCCTGTCCAACCTGACCTTCAGCATTTCAAGAGATGGGGAATCCACAGCTCATCTGAAAACCTGTGCCAGTGCCTCACCTCCCCCACAGTGAAGAATTTCTTCAAAAGCATATTTCTCTTAAACCAAGTTTTTATCTAAAACCAGAAAAAAATCCATTGCTGCGTTGTTTTGACAGCAACCCTGCCTGGTTTTTCCTTGTGTATCTCCAGGGGCTGCCCACGTGTGTTGGCTCATGCCCTGAGAATAGCACAGAAACCCTCAGAATGCAGCAGCAAGGGTGCCAGCAGGTTTTTGGGAACCTGTGACCCTTCACCTGCCAGTGGTAACCCCATGTAGCCCCCAGGTCTGCTGCTGGATGCAGCAAAGGGCCAGGGCAGCACTGTGAAAAAGGTCTGTGGTCAAGGCATTTGGGTCATTGTGAACTCATTTTTTGTCTGCTGCACCCCTGTGACATGAAGAGGTGCTTGATCCTGGCCTTTTTTTTTTTTTTATTTTTAAGGATCCATTGTGCTCTGTCAGGGCAGTTCTGGTTCTGCCCTGTTTTTCTCTTCCCTTTGATCTGAAATAGATGAGAATCAAGGTTGCTCTCTGGCTCCCTGTCTGCTGTGCTAATAAGAGTGCTGGAGAACAAGGCACAAGAAAGAAGGTTGAAAAAAAAACCAAAAAAGAAAAAAATTGCATGAGAAAAAGCAGAAGCCCTAAAGGCAAGTTTTTAATGTCAAAACACTTGTTGGCTGCTTGTTTGGAGTGCTTAGATTTAAACAATGTATGAAAGGCAGTGGCCTGAATCCTCACGGTTGGAGCCTTGGGGAGACCAAGGGAAGTGCCACAGCTGCTGCTGCTCTGTGCTACTGAGCAGACCACAAGATGCTCTTGTTTCAATTTATTTTTAGATATGGAAACCTCTGCTTCTCTCTAATACTCAGCATTGCTGCACCAGGAGGGCTGTCAGAAGAAATTCAGTTTCTGTGCTCCCTTTTGCTGTGACCTTATCATCTACAGCTCTGAGCTCTGCTCAACATTTCCAGAAAAACCTTATTCTTCAGACTGTTTTGATGTTTTTTTAAGCACTGACGCCACTCATAAAATTTTAGAAAAATAAGATAATTAGTGCTGCTTGTAAGTAACTTTTAGGGAAAAGTCAGCTGCTCTGCATTCAGCATATGCTCAAGCAGTGTTCTTCAAATGCTTGAAATTTTATCTCCAGCTTCCTGTGGATGAACAGGTCACATCTAAACTGTGTCATAACTGAAGTGGCACCAGAAAATTATAGACATCAGAAACCTGCAGACTGTGTTAAATATGGAAGACTAAAATTAGCACAGAAGAAAATAGAGAAGGTGAAGTGAGATTTGTGGTAAGAGCATCGTGGTAGTGGAGGATACCTTCTGTCACTGCTTTTGTGAGGTGTGTTTACCAGGAATTTGGGTGTTAGCTGTGATCTCAGTTGTCATCTGCTACTGCTAAACAGTTTGAAGTTGTCCTCCTACCCCTGTTTCTAGGGGTAAACAGCACTTCAGAGCCCTTATGGTTTCCAAGCTGATTGATGGCTTTTTGAGAGGAAAGGTGGGGGTGAAGGAATCAGCCAGTGGTGGCCACCATGGGATGGGGTCACTGCCAACATCTCCACTGCCCCACGGGCACCACTCACCTGGCAGACCATTAACTTTCCCTGCTGGACTCCTAAATATTGTCTCTTTCTTCTCAAACATTGCAGGAGTCCCGTGCTCCTCCATGCATGCTGGAAAATTATAGAAGTAATTAAAAATAATGTTCCCAACATGAAGGCAAGAGCAAAATAGCCAAGCTAAGCAAGCTGTCAGATTAATAATATTAATTTATTTTTCAATCAGCCCTGATTCCTTTGAAATCAGCCACAAGCATGAAAGAAGATATTTATTTCTGTATACTGAGTTTCCTGCTTAATTGCTGCAGCTAACCCATTTCAGGCAGGCTACCTTTCTCCTACTTGCTCCCCTTGAGAGAAGCAACAGCTTGTTCTTATGAAGAAGCATTTCTCTTGATCTCTGTAGAGCCTCTCAACCTAATTGCAGCTATCTCATTTAAAAAGTCTCCTTATCTTACCAATTAGAAATCAGCCCCAGGGTTTGATTCCTGTCCTCTCAGCTCCCCAGCAGGGAGCTGGAGGCTTGCAATTAAGCTCGAGCCTTGTTCCCTGTCTCCTGAGCTGACAGGCTGGTTCAGAGGGACTGATGAAGGCAGGACATATTATTTGTGTAAGGTCCCTATCAGCAAACCCAAGACACAACCTGCAGACACCCACCTGCCAGCACGACAGCTGACAGGCTGTGCCATAATAGCTGCTCACTGTTACAGCGCTCTCTAATTAAAAAAAAGAAAAAAAAGAAAAAAAAGAAAAAAGAGGAAAAGGCAAGAATAAAAAATAAAAAAGAAACTAGAAGGGAAGCTTTCTGCATACTAAAAACCCTCCACTTCTCAGCACGGATGCATGGATGTGTTTCCAGCTGTTCCCCAGGGATGGGGAGCAGAAGTGTTGCAGATGTGGCCTGGGGAGCAGCACCTTTCTGAAGGCACTGATGATGTCTAACAGTGCTGGGCATGGGTGATAGAGATTGACTGCCTTCCAGGGGCTGGAAAAAGCTCAGATGTCCTGCTTCTAGGGGCTGGGAGGACAGGGCATGTTCCCCAGAGCCTTCTTCGAGAGCCTACTCTTCCAATTCAGTCCAGACCTGCCTTTTTTCTTCCTCCCATATTTCCCCTTGGAGTCTGACTCAAAAGGCCAGTTGTCTCACTGCAAATCTGGATAATTTCTTTTACTTAAAAAAAAAAAGACCAACCCACGCAAGTGCAGGATTTACGTATAACCCCCACTGACTGCCAAGAAAGAGAAAAAAAAGCCCCCAACGTTTAAAATCAGTCTTTCTCACTGATGGGAGAGAAGTGCTTAGTATTCAGGACACTGCATCTGAATACATTGAGTAAATTATATGTACCAAAGTATTCACGCTTCGCCTGACTACAAGATTTACTCACACAACCAGCCACAGAAATGACAAAATAAGAAACCTTCAGCTTATTTCCAGAATACAGATATCCTGGCTGGGGAGCCAGCCTGACAAGGTAATTTGTGCTCCAGGAGAGGGGGGATCCACTTCTGCTGTAGGTACTTGCTTAGGGAATCTGAAATCTGGCATCCCAGGCAGATCGTGATGTTTAATACCTACATGACCCAGGCAGCCCATCCCTCTCTGCATACAGAAACATCACTTTTTTTTATTATCTCACCTGGGGTTCTTTCCTGCTCAAAGAAGCTTAAGACAATTAGGCTGGATGTGTCAGTAGGTCTGAGAGCTTGTACCATTTTCCACAGAGCTGGTGGAGGGAAGTTCTGGCAGCTGGATGCATGTACAACCTTCCATGGGGCCACACTCTGGGAGATAAAACACACCATGCAGTAGCTAATAAAGGGAGGTAAGAAAGAGCAGTGTTTTCAAGTAGCCTCTACAAAAAACAGATGTAAAAACTCTACCTGAAGGGTTTGGTTGCATTTCTGGTTCTAGCTCACACTCTGAAGGGTTTTTTCCTCCTCATAGCCATATGGGAACACTGATGGATGTGCTGCCTCTGGTAAGTGTCTGACACAAGCCACCCCAAACAGGGACTGAGACTCGCTTTGAAGTGTCAAATCTGTTTAAACTGAAATCAGACTGAATGAGGAACAGGATCTCCATCCTTTGGCTGTGGGAGATGATAACCTGGAGCAGCCTTTACACACACATTGCCTGCCAGAGGCAATGTGGGAGGGGTGGATACACCAGAAACTCCAAGGGGATGGCAGCTCTTTTTATAACCTGTGTTGCACATGCCACATATTCCCTTCTGTAACATTACCCCTGCAGTGGAGCTTTGGAGAAGACTGAGAACCTGGATGTGAATACAAGCTGAGCTAGACTGAAGCAAGCTGGCCAGCCAAGTCCCAGCCTCTGTCTGCTGTTTGGGCTTGTTGCCTCCTGCCACTTATCCAGCATTTCCAGGGTGCTCCAGAGGAGCCCAGCATCAGCAGGTGGCTGGGAAATGGATGCCAATGAGATCAAAAGAGCAAACAGACAGGCTATTCAGTATTTTCTGGTTCAGAGAGAAGGTCCGAAGAGAACTGACACAGACAAGGGTGGGTGAAGCACCACATCTTGGCTATAAAATGTGGGGAGGACTTAAGAGGAAAGCATAGGGTGTGTGTGTGGCCCACAGTGCCAATCATCTCACCATATATAATATGCACAAAGAACAGTGAGAAAGGGCTGGTGAAGGTGGCTTAGAAACGGGGATAAATAATCCTGAAGAGTGGAGAGCAGACAGGGTTTGTGTCATAGCAGATGGCAAGTGTGGTGGTGGCTGAGAGAGCAGAGGTTGCTCAGCCTGGAGAAGAAAAGGCTCTGAGGGGATCTTAGAGCCCCCTTACAGTGCCTAAAGGAGCTCCAAGAGGCTGGAGGTGGACTTTAGACAAGGGCCTGGAGTGAAAGAACAGGGAAGAATGGCTTTAAACTGACAGAAGACAGGGTTAGGTTAGATATTGGGAAGAAAATCTTGACTGTGGGAGTGATGAAACACTGGAACAGGTTTCCCAGAGAAGCTGTGGTTGCCCCATTCCTGGAAGCGTTCAAAGCCAGGCTGGATGAGACATGGAGCAGCCTGGTCTAGTGGAAGGTATCCCTTGCCCATGGCAGGGGTGGGACTGGATGGTCTTTAATGTCCCTTCCAACCCAAACCGTGCTGCTGCGATTCTTTAATCTGAGTCTTAGTTTTGCCTCAGGCAAGTGAAGCTGGAGAACATTTGGTCCAGTCTCAGATAGTGTGTGAGAAGAGTAAGAATCTTATTTCTGTACATGCACGCTGCCTAGGGTGCACACCACACTTTTTACATTTACTGTGGAATGATTTTTGTGAGATGTGCCACCCTGCAGGGAAGCAAAGACTAAAGCTGAGATCATTAATCCTTAATACTAAGTAGATGCAGCTTGTTAGTTTGCATTTCACCGTGTAATTATCTCTGCCATGAAGTGTTCTCAGAAATGCTGGGCTGCTATTCCTCTGCACATCCAACCCGAAAAGACTGTGGAAAAGGGGGCAGAGGCCAATGACGTGATGCTGGGAGCATTGCTCACTCATTTGTGGGGCAAAAGCTCAGCCATAGGAATTATTTTCAGAAGTCTCCTTCACGTCTGTGTCAGTTAGAACACACTGACAGCAGCTCTGAAATTAACTTGCAGATTGGAGCAATTAATCTGAATTTAAATACAATGTGTTCAAGGATTTCATAGGCAATTAATGATCCTAAATCCAATCATCCCAAATGAAGTCCCAGCAAATTCTTCCAGGATCCTCAGCCACAAGCTCCTGTTGCTGGGTCCAGGACTGCAGCACCAGGTTTGACTCTGTTGATCTTCTTTGTACAGGTCTTACTTGCTCATGGATTCATCACACCCACCCCAGGAATTCTCCTGAAGCAAATGACAACACGATACACAGGGCTACCCTCCCCCTCCTTCCATCTTCTTAATTGCTGCATTCAAAGCAGTCATTCAGCTCAGAGTTAGGATGCTTTGTGCAGAATGTTTTTATTAAAATCTGAGTCTTGAAAGACGGTGACAGTTCCACCCTGGAGGATGGATCCCCCACTGAACAGGCACAATGCAGGCGACTTGCCCTGTCTGCTTGTGGAAGCGTGAAGATGGGTTCATACTTGCTGGGAAGTGACAGTGACTCGACTGGGAGGGTGAACAGCCCTTGTGCCATCAACTGGTAACCAACCAAAACTGTCTCCAGCCATGAAGGTTTTGCTAAACTACCACAGGGCTCTGCAGGAGATCAGTGAACATGTTTGGAAAAATAAGTCTCTGCTCATCCCTGGCCAGGAAAGATGGAGGGAGCCATGCTGGCACCCGTGGCCACAGCAGGACCAGAGGGTGAATGAGGAGCAGTCACTGGTGGGTGCAGGGATGGTGGGGTCTCTAGGGGGAGGTTGGGAAGAGGTAATACATGACAAGGGTGCTGTAATGCTGTTATGACCCCCTGGAATAATGTTAGGATCCCACTTCTGAAGCAGTGTTAGGGCCCGATTATTAAAAGATGCCTCTGCCAGAATTAAGGTGCAAATGAAGCCATGTGCCAAAGCCAATAGTATGGATTTTATTTAACAGTGAACGTGAGATGGAGAAAGGGATAGAGGGGGAGACAAAAAGAGGGAGAGAGAGACAGATTAAGTAGATAGTCACCACCACACAGGTTCCTGTGGTGTCCTGCTGGTCTCTTTTCCTCTGCTCAGTGGAGGGATCCCTGAGTGTTCTTCTGGAGGTGCCACTTTTATACATTCCCCATACCCACGAGCCACATGAGCTGTTCCCACAGCTTGGGATGGAATATGTGCAAAGAGTTGCTTCCTTTCCCACAGTTTGGTGGGAATTTTTGACTGCATGTGTTACCCAGATCTGCCTCACCAGGCCTGGCATCTTCCTCTTGCTCCCTCCCTGCTTTTTCCACAGGTTGCTCAGTGGATTCTTGTCCAGTGTGCTAATTCCAAGCCTTTCCCCTCCGTGTAGTCCTGACATTAACGCCTTCCTGCTTGCCATCTGTGCCTGTCGTGACAACTCACCTTGCAGGAACATCCTCCTCTGACAGTGCTTGGAGACAAATTGATGGCATCCTTTATGTCCCAGCAGGTGCAGACAGGGATGCAAAGCCTGGGAGGACCAGTCAGACTGCAGGTGACAGTGAAGCCACTGGCTTTGCTGCCCAGCTGCTCCTCTCTCTCTCCTGCAGAATACGAATCCTGATACAGACTCTCTGTGCTTTGCCTTGTCCAGACAGCGAGCTACCACAGAAAACACAAAGCAGTTTTCATTCTTCATACCCATTGGAAGCCAGTTTTCAAAATAGCTTAGTTATTCGAAATATCTTGCTTAGCATGTTCTTAATTTTCCCACTGGAGCAAGTTGTTTTTACCCCCCTGAAGAGAGGAGAAGGTGGCTGTTCACTGACAAACAACAATCACCACTGTGCAGAGCTTTGAAATCACAGGCTATACTCAGCACTTTGCTGACACCAAGATGTGTCAAGTTCCACCTCTGCCTGTGGTCGTGCTGGCACCATTTTGGTTTAGAAGCGACCTTAGGTTTGAATTCCTCCTCCAAAATCCCAGAATCACGGAATTGAAGATGCATTGAAGCACCAAGTCATAGACACCCAGAGTGACAGACACACAGAATTATAGAATCATAGAATGGTTGGAAGGGGCCTTAAACACCAACCAATGGCAGGGACATCTTCCACTAGACCAGGCTGATCAAAACCCAGTCCAAGCTGCCTTGCAGAATTTTGAGAGATGGGGTATGCACAGCTCCTATGAAAACGTGTTCCAGTGCATCACCACTCTCATTGTAGAAAATTCCTTGCTTTTCTCCAGTCCCAGGCTGTGTTAGAAGTGCAGTTAGGGCAGCACAGGTCCACTGATGGCCCCACCTGGTACCCATCCCCACCTCAGCACATCCTGCTCCCGGAGAGGATGCACAGAGCTGCCTTTAGCTAATGGTAAACCTCTTTTTGTGAGATCCCTCTGCTTGGGGGATGAAGGAAAATGGATGAATGAAAACATCAGGGCAGGAAATCTGGTGCTGCATGACTCAGGGGTGATCTGTCAGGCTTGCAGGTCCACCCCTGGCAGCCCCTCTCACCCAGGCTGCTGGCTGCAGGCTGCTGCATGACGTCCCCCCGAGCCTGCGTGTCACCATCGTGATATAATCTCCTTCTGCAGAAATTTAATTAGCGCACTGAGGGAGCTGACCTTTCCCAAGATTTTATTTTTCCCACTATGCTAAAAATATCCCGCTGAATATGTCAGTAGTATCCTTCATGTGCAAAGCACTCTGATAGCCTGTTGAAAGGGGAGAGGAATTTTTAAATGATGGTTTTTGTGGAGAATGAGAGAAAGAAGCCTTTAAATACCCTTTAAAATGGGCAGCATTATTTGGAATCAAAATTATTGTGATTGTCCTGTGCAAAAAGAAAAAAGCAAAACAAAAAAAAAAAAAAAACGAACAAAAAAAACCCCTCAAAACCAAGCAACCAAACCAAAAAAAACCACAACAAAACCCCAAAACAAAACCAAAAGACAACCCAAACAAACAAAAACAAAATCAAAAAAGAGCACACCATCTTTACCATGGTGCATTTTACAGCAGGACTAGTAATCAATATTGCAAGGCATTTTGCAAAAGAATTTTATTTCTTAATCCATCACTCAGAGATAAAGGGGCTGGGAAAATTAAACTGATTTTAATCTTTAATTTTTAACTGATTTTAAGATGGACATCATCCTGCAGACTGTCCATCTTGCACGTTCTGAGGAACAAGAATAGAAATCTGTTTCTTTATTACTTATTAATGTTGCATTTGCCTTCACTGAAAGAGTACCAGCTTTTGCTGTTCAGTGTGCTAAGTGCCTATATATATGTATAAAATGTGAATGCATGTATAAAATGTTATACATATATGTATAAAATGAAACTTAGATTGTTTCAGAGCATACAATTTGCTGACAATCACACTGCCTCGTGACCAGTGATAATCTTCTGTTGGAAATTTCAGTCTTTGAAGTTATCAGGATAAGCAAAACATTCTGTATTTCCAGATTTATTAAAATTTTTATATAATAAAAAACATCTATCCTCTTCAGTCCCTTTTCTACTATTTTCGTGTGAAAGAAAGTTGCAGCTGGGTGATCCAGCTGGGCCAGGACCCTCTTCTGCCCCCACAGCAGGTAGTGGGAAGTTCATTCTGAGCTCACAAAGCTCACATCTTCATCTATTTGACACTAAGTAAATACCTCTCCTATAAAGTAAACATGCATTTCAAACTGGGAAAATGCTTTTTCTTATGTATTTATGGGAATATTATTTATATATTGGGCAGTAATAGTCTTAAGACACAAAACTTGGCTCCCAGAAGTCAGCAAATTTTACAGGTGAAATAAGTGCAGATTTTCTCCTGCACCCTGTTTTTTTGTTTTCTTACATATCATGCTTCTTTCCAAGAAAAGATAGGAAAAGAAAGTGGATCCACACTTTGAGGATTATAACTTTTGCTGGGGTGAAAAAACAGTGAGTGTCAAGAGTCTGTGCCATGCCCATGTAAGTTATAGGAGTGACTTAATCCAGCTTCACCTTGGCATCATAAAACTGGCATCGAGTACAACAGCCTTCTCATTTGCTGGCAGATATTTATGATGCCTTTTTCAGCTCTTTTGGCATTGCTCAGGGAATAAAACAGCAGTATCTTGACTTTATGTCTTATTTTACTGCTTCTCCTTGCAGAAGTTTGGAAGCCTGGACAGTTGTGAGATAGAGAAAAAGGCAGGGCAATAAAAGCAATAATGGCAGGGCAATAAATATTGCTCTCTTTATCCAGGGGCAATAAGGGCAACTTCCATCTCTTGGACAGCAGGAATGCCACAGGCAGTGGGGAGGCCAAGGATGTCACCAGGATCCTTTTGGGGATGCTTTCCCTTACCAGCTTCAGGCTGTGCAGGACCCAAGCCACCACCCAAATCTCACCTTCTCCTTGGGGTTGGAGCTTTCCTGAGACAGGGAGGAGTTTTATAAATAGTGTCTGGACCTGCTGTCAGCACTCATCCACTGTGCTGACATAGCCTCTCAGGTTTTACTGATCTGCCCTCAAAGTTGCCACCCTCTTGGCTGGTAAAACAGCACAAGCAACTTGGCTTCTTGTTGTTGTTGTTGTTGTTGTTGTTGTTGTTGTTGTTGTTGTTGTTGTTGTTGTTGTTGTTGTTGTTGTGGCCTCTCTGCCCCCTGAAATGTTACAAATGTTTGTATTTTCAATGCTCCCAAAAAAAGGACAACTTCCTTCTGATTTTTGTGGCCATTCCAAGGTCACACAGCAGCCCAAACCAGTGTCATGCAGCTGCAGTACCTGAATTAGGATTTTAGCAGGTGTAAAACAAACGAAGGATTGATTTGAACGTGAAGGATTAATCCACCCTGAAGGATTTACACTTCTCTTTATGCAGCACCTGAGATGTTATAGTAGCATGAAGACACATTATTTGTGATAATGCCAGGCTCATGAAACTCTAGTTACATGCATTAGCTGTAGTACCAGAGTTTTTGATCTGTTTTGGAGGGGATAATAGGGAAGAATTTGTTTTTGAAGGCACTCAGATTTTTCTTGGTTGACTGATAACCTTCTTAGTGTCTCAGTGGGGCTGTAAAAGAAAATGCTCTTTCCATGTGAAGGCAGGAGCATCCCCACGCTCAACCTTCCCCTGCACAGCACTTGGCAGGTCCCCAGGAGATGGGTTAAACTCTCCAGCACTGACCTCTTGGTGCAGGAAAAATGATTGCAGGACCAACAAAAATGGGAAACAACCGGGTATATTTCATGAAATTGTGGATGCTCACTTAGTGTGCAGCTTCACGCAATCGAGACACTGTTAATTTAAAATTAAAATGGGCACTGATGTAGAATTTACCCTTCAGTGCTTTCCCTGAGGACTGATAGCATCCTGGAGGCTTGAAAGATCTGCAAAAGCAGTTCATAACAATAACTGTCATGCATCAGACGTCACTTTTGGGGTGGTGCTGCAACACAAAATGTAGCCCAGCCAAAAATATAAATATATGGTTATTCTAGCAAGGTACACCAGACCATTTATCTCCTGGGCTCAAACTTCTGCTTGAATGCAGAATTTAATACCAGGGTATGCAAAGTAGAGAAAAACCTTCATATGCAGAGAGATTAAGTGTCAGGTAATGAGGATAATTCAAGGACGTTGACGCAGTAATGATTAGTCATTTTTCAGATATCCTTTGCATAGCCATTTTTCAATAAAATCTCTATTGGTTTATGGAGTGGAAACTTTCACAAACTGTGGGGGAAAAGAAAATATAACTAAAATTATCTTGAAGTCATCTTCAAGAATGTTTAAAGTATTCAGAGGCAGCAGTGAGGAGGCAGAACTTGCTGTCCCTGCTCTGGCAGCTCATGTCCTGCAGCAGCCACTGACCAGCTGCCATCTGTAGACTTGTTTGGCCTTTCTATTGTGGTGTTTTTGTTTTGTTTTGGGCTTCTTTTGGTAGGTTGGTTTTGTTTGTTTTTTTTTATTTTTAAAAGAGTTCTCAATGACTTTAAAATGAACAGTAAACATAATTTCCCACACACTACCATAGACAGCTCAGCCATCTCTGCATGTGGCTTGAGTGAATGTAGGTTGTAACCTTCTCACCCAGAGGATGGGATGGGAAACCTCATGCACAGTTCACTTCAGGAAAACATTTTTTCACCGGTTTTTCCTGCAGGATCTTCACAGCTGACAGTGCCTCTGCTCTTATTTAACCAGCCAAACTCAAAAGGTGGAGCTAATGCTTGGTATTGTCTCAGGGCCATTCTGAAGTTCACCATTTATGGTAAATTTGCTCTAGGCCACCAAATCAGTGAAGAAAAATTCCAGAAAAATGTGACCATAAACCCAAGTCAATTAAGTTGTGCCAGAAGGGCACAGGAATGGATCTACCTTGCATGAAGTGTCCAGTGATAAATCAGTTATTTTAGTGCATAATCACACTGTTTATTTCTTATTTCCATCCTTGATACCATGGCTATAGCTCTTACAAGAAGAAAGAAATTATTCCTATTGTTTTTACCATTATTTTACTGCCAACATTTTTTTTTGCTATTATAGAGAAGACCAGTTGTGCTTGTTTTCTCACACATACCTTGTTGATGGTGTTAGAGGTACTTTTTTTCATTCCACAGGATTTTTTAAAATCCTTGGATGATTTTATCAGCACCAAGAACCCTCTCCCACTGTGACGCCAGAGCTCCTTTGTCCCTCATCTCTTATTAAGAAACAATGAGTCACTTTCTGACTCTTCCCCAACACTTGTGCCTGCAGAATAATATGAATTAAATATTTATGAAGAGTTCTGCATAGTCACAAAGTTACTATGAAGATCAAATACATTGGAAAAGGTCTGGTAAGTGCCCTCTGATGCTGTGGTTATGTAATATCAGGTAGTCGTATGGTAAAAGTGTTATTTATTAAAAAAACCAAAGTAGTTTAGTACTCCATGTCCAAGAAAATGGTCAGTAATTCAATCAGATGGTCACTGCATTCCCGACTTTCCCAAAAACTCAAAAATCAAGACATAAATTCTCTCACATGATTTGTAATAAAGAATGGTTTTCTAATAAATCGTTTATTAACGGTCAGTAGGTCAAATATAAGGAAGTTATATTTCATTTTACTCCCAGAAAAGCTGTCTGTAAATGCTGCTCTCCCAAGAAGGCTGATGATACTTTCACAAGGATGTTTTCACTACAAATTTCCCTTGGCCCAAGACTGTACACATTCTATTTTAGAGAATTTTCTTTCCTTTTTCCCCCGTCTCTGTTTTGGGTTTTTGGTTTAGTCTGGTTTTTTGGGGGGGAGAGGATCTGGTGCAGGGAGGAGTCTGTTTTATAGGCTTCATTTACTTAAGAGTTGAATAAATTCTGAACCAGGTGAAGACTATTTTTCTTTTTCCATTTTACTTTATTATAATTTGCTCTCGGGTTCCAGGATCCTTGAAGAAATTCTTTATCTGTTAATGCATTACACCAGCTTTCCCTGCCAGTATGGATACTAAATGCCCACTCTACTTCACTTTTAAGATTATTTGTGTGCAATGTCTTTTTCTTTTCCTATTAATCCTTTCTTAATTTTAACACGAACTACAGACGCTCGTACTTTGTATGAGATGTAAGCCTATTCAAGACCTGAGAGCACAATTAAGGTTTTTATCAATTATTTTGAAGTTCTTTCCCTCCATCCCTCCCTCCATCCCTCCTTAAAGAAAAAGAAAAATTTAAAAAAGGCTTGAGGTAATTCCATTTTTAAATTTCTGTTACTGTGTGCTCTGGAGAAAAATGAAGAGTTAAAGACAAGATATGCTTGAACAAGGAGATTTTTGCTATATGCAGACTTCAAGTTAAGATGTTTTAGAGCAGTTCCCATTTTTCTCTGCAGTTTAATATAACCTTGGCACAAGATTTTATTAGAGTAAATCTAAATATTTTCATTTTGTTGTTGGACACAAATTCAGGTACAACCAACAAGCATTAGGTTGATTGATGAACAGGAAATAAAATGAGAAAATTGATCTCATTATGGAGACCCAATAACTGACACAGCATTGAGTCTCTTGGCCTAATCACTTTTATCAACATAATCAAGTGTCTTCTCAAAGCAGAATGCAAGGAGTGCAAATGGAACATTAAAATTATTTAGGAAGTACATATAGAGAATCAAATTTTCTTTAGCTGCCCTCACACTATGAATGTTTACCTCCACCAGTTATGAAAGGTCACCATCAGTGCTTTGTTATCATGATTGCTCTTTGGGAGATTTGGGGGATCATCTAAAAGTCTCCACTATGTGTCCCATCAGGAAAGTTGTCTATCCTCACTCTTAAAAGCAATAAAATGCTCGGTGCCACCCTGTCCAACCAGGAACCATTTTATTAGAAATCTATTTTATCTACTTAAAGGCTGTGTTTACCCTTGGAATAAAAGGATCAGTTTCTTCTTTCCCGTGACTGGAACATAAAGACAGCAGAGACATGGCTGTGGCTCCCCTCTGGATGCTGATTTTTTGGCTATTGATGTCTCTTAAATCTTGTGCATATATAAAGAATGGCAACAGGGCTGTAGGAGGGTTTGGAGCACAAGTCTGGTGAGGACTGGCCGAGGGAGATGGAGCTTGTTTAGCCTGGAGAAAATGAGGCTCAGTGGGGATTTAACCACCCTCTGAAAATAGGTTGTAGCAAGAGGGAAGTTGGCCTCTTCTCACAGGTGAGAAGTGAGCAACAGAATGAGGAAATGGCCTCGAGTGGCACCACAGGAGGTTTAGATTGGATAATAGGAAGGAATTCTGCACCAAAAGCGTTGTTAGGTGTTGGCTCAGGGAAGTGCTGCAGTCACCATCCCAGGGCAGCATTTAAAAGAGGTTTAGAAGTGGCTCTTGAGGATGTGGTTTTGTGGTGACCTTGATAGTGCCAAGGCTGGGCTTGATGACCTCAAAACTCTTTCCAACCTGAATGATTCTGTCCCTCTGTGATTTATGACTGGCACAAGGGCAAAGGCTGTAGTTGAGTACACGGCCTTTTTAAACCAGATTATTCACAGTGGGTTTGCTTCTCCTAAACAAAAGTTCCTCCAGCATGGGGATCAGCAGAAGAGCCTGGTGTTGCAGTTGGCTACGTGTGCCTATTCAGGAAGTCTGTGGGATGAAGATGGAGAGAGAGGGAAAAGGAAAAATTGCCTGCTAGTCCTAAGGAAAAAACTTCAGAATCCCTGCATTGACACTTGTGCTCGCTGCCATTAATATTAATAGAGGGAATGTACATGGTTACCTTGATTAATATTAATAGAGGGCTAGTGGATAAGGTAGTTTCCTTATAAATATTAAATAGAGCAGGTTTTCTAACTCCCATGAAGTAAAATTTAGGCAGGAGGACACCAACACTGCTCTCAAACAAACATCAAGGATAGGAACATTTCAGCTTGCCAATCATGCCTATTGCTTTCTCAATACTACATTAATAAAATTACCATTTGCCCTGATGTAGAACAACCATTTCCTCATGGGTTGTTGTCAATTATGGTAAAGAACGGATCAATGAAGTAAAATTATGGAATTCATGAATGGTAAATGTAATAATAATTTGCGGGCCATGCTTAATTCTAGCCTGCTGGAAATGAGGCAAATATAAACCAGCCTAAATACCATGCTCTTCAGATCTTAGGAAAACCAAGCCGAATTTCTGTATGTGGTTAAGGTATAGAAAGTATTGTCCTGATATCTTTAAAGCAATCAGGAGATATGGACACGGACAAATATTTATGACTCCGATTATCTTCTTGCTTGCTGACGTAAATTAGTCTTCTGGGAAATGAAAGTTATTTCTCAACATGCCCTTAATGGTCTGAGTCAGAACTGCGGATGATCTGTCTCCTACAAGGGTTTTATAGTAAAAATAGAGGTGAGAGCTTCCATTGCAAAGGACAAAAAAGTGGGAACTGAAATATTTCATGAGTGTGAGCTCATCCTCCAGTGTGTCACAAGAGCTACAGCCTAGCAAACAGGGCTCTGGGTGGAAATGAAGTGTTTACTTTTCCGTTTGGATCAGGTCGATGGATTATTCCAGCCATTGACATTATCTCTGCAAACAAGGAATCATGCCTTGGACTGGCAGTCGGGGTTTTCAAGGTAATGAAAGTTGCTGGTGGCTGAGATCATCCCTGCCCCCGTGTCAAGGGTATAGGATGACTGATACTCTTCCACATCCCTTGTTCTGGTGAATGGACTGATCCCCCCAGCTCTGCAGCTCAGGGTCCCACCTCACAAACCCCTGCAGGTGATGCTTAGTGCAGGACACCTCTTTTGGCAAGCCACCACGAAGCCAGGAAAGAAGGGAGCTGTGAAACCAGGTTATTCCCAAGATGTTTCCTTGCTGTTCCTGTTTCCTCATGCTGTAACCAGACCATGTACAACCATGGTAAGTAGAGCAGCAGTTGTGAGCACACAAATGGGTTTGTATGGCCACCTGCCAATCAGGTGAGCTATGAGGAAAACTTCTAGAGTGCATTCAGATATGCTTATCTCTTTGCCAGTGGGACACCTCTCCTCTTGACAAACTTCCTGGGTAGTTAGAACAGTATGTAGCCTTGGCCTGAAAAGGGGTTGCAAAGGTGGTGATCAGATGCTGAAGTAGGATGATACCTGGGAACACAGGTAATTGCCAGCTGAACCCAGGTGTTCCTGTTATTTGGCTTCTCTAGATCAAGTTTTAAAATAAGAATTGTTGTCAGGGCACTTTCACAAACCTGTTTGATTGAAATGTCATTTATGGGCAAGGTGAGACAAATTAACTTCAAACATTAAAGTTTTGGCTTAAAACCAGACAACATGACAGCCCATGCTCCCACTCACTGGTGCAAAGGAGGTGGGCATGTACTTTGATTCAAGAGATCCCCAGAGGTAAATCAGCATCCAGAACCTTCTCTAGTCTGTCCTGGAGAAGCTGTGACAGCTCCACACCAAGAGTCTGCCATGAGCATCACTTTTACAGGGAAGGCACAGTGTGCATATCAGGAATGTTCACATTAATGGACTTCTAGTGATGTTGGTGGCTCGACTTTAACAGACAATGATCAGTGCTCATCAGTATTGGGTTCTCATTGCCTTCTAATGAGCCTTTTGCTATTCAGATCTCGGAAGTTACAAGTAATAGGACAAGAGGAAAGGGCCTGAAGTTGCTCCAGGGGAGTTTAGTTTGGATGTTAGGAAAATTTTTTTCACTTCAAAGGGTTGTCAAGTATTGGAACAGGCTTCTCAGGGTGAAGTTACTCTCCCTGGGGGGATTTAAAAGACATGTAGATGTGGCCTGGGGATATGGCTTGGTGGTGGGCTTGGCAGCGCTGGGTTAGCAGTTGGACTCAATGATTTTGGAGGACTTTTCCAACCTAATCTTAAAGGAATTTTCTGAATTATTGATTCTGTGATTCTCCTGTTTGCTCCCTGCCTTGCAGAGCTTGCCCTGCCACCAGAGGCAGCGAGGCTCCTGGTCTGCTCAGAGACTCCACTCACAGTGATGATTGAGGGGAATGCTCAGATTCAGCATGTGCTCAGACTGAACAAACTAGCTCACATTTATGCAATGACCTTATGAGGTTTTCTTCCTACAGCACGACTTTTTTTTTACTTCACCCACAGTTATTTTCATGCAAAGAAACTCCTAATATGTTTTTTGTGCAATTAGACAGTAAGTTTTCATCTGGTCCTGGCAGAAAGTACTCTGTATTTTAACAGCCTGCTCTGTGAGGAATGGCAACAAATTCAACCCCCTATGCTGTTTCTCCTGATGAATTATTTATCTCCACTTATTTCTCAGGAAAAAAAAAAAAGATGTAGACGTGCTCTCTGCACCACCTACAGAGTCCCTTCAAACAGAGCTCCTCCTCCTCTCTTCTACTGAAGTTGCTGCAGAGCAAACTCCTGGAGACGACCACCAGCACCACCAGATGTTTCCTGACAGCTTTCACCTTTCCTGCAAGAGGGGAGTGATTCCAGGCCACCCTTTGCACAACAAGCCCAGTGCATCCTGTCATAGAGGTGGGTCCTACCAAGGCACTGCATGGTGTTAGGAGAGACAATGAGGCCCAAAAATATATAAATTAATTCTTAAAATAGAATTCTTCTTTTTAAAAAAAAAAAAAAATTACTGTTTGCGCAAATGGCTTCTATTCTGGAATAATTTCTCCCTTTTCCTGTATAATTTTTCCATATCTTATATAAATAATGCCGCCTCCTAATCCCCATAAAACACACGACAAAGCTTTCACAGACTTTGATGGACTCAGAAATGGAGCAATTTTAAACAGAGGAGCACTAATTAACCCGTTATTCAAATGAGGCAGAAATCCTTCCACTGCTGTTGGAGCACAGTGATGCTGCTGGGGGGGCACTGGGGGCTGGATCTGCAGCCCCTTCCCTGGGCTGGGAACACAGGGCTAGGGCTGGTGGCCAAAGTGCTGGTGTTCAGCCCCTCTGCCACTGCTCTTCCCATTCCTGGGAGAGCCTTGGAAAGAGACACAGCTCCAGTGGCTTGTCCATGATGCTGAGGCACAAATCAGGGAAATTAGTGCTTGTAACACAATTCAGTCTCTTCTGGTCAGGGTCTGCAAAATGCTGCAGCCCCATTTTCACCAACAGGGAGTACAGAGAGTACATCACATCATCTCATGTGGAAGAGGGACTTCCCTAACCTAATTTCTATAGACTTTTCTATAAAACACTAAAAACTGTCTTTCACTACTGTGCCTCGGAGGCAATATTGAGAAAACAACAGCAGAAATGCAGCAGAAATTACTGTCAGGTCCTCCTGATCTTCCTAAAGGCAACGGGGTGTGAGTTACAGGTTTCACAGAGCCAGTTTTCCTCAAGGTTTACAATGCAGCAATAATCACTGGCTGTCCTCTGTCAGGCTGTGCAGCTCTGTCTGAACAGTGTCTGGGAAGAGTAGGAAAGGACAGGGGTGTTTTTGAGATGTTTGCAGCTTGACAGAAGAGAGAATGGGGTTGGACAAGCCTGCAGAGATCTGATTGCTACTTTGCAGAAGTTCATGGGAGGTTCGAGGCAATATAAATTAGACAGTCATGGAAGGGATTATGAAATAGGATTACTGGGAAGAAGCATTTTCTGCAGAGAGAAGAATAAACCTTAAATGAAAGTGGGCTCAAAGGAGAATTACCAGAAGACCAGCAGAGATGACAGGCAGTGCTGGAAGGTATATCTCAGTGGTCTGATGCATTATGTTAAAATGCCTTCACGAGTCTAGAAGCAAACCTTTTCATCAGGTTCAGCTGGGTCCCTTTTTGAACCAAGATTAGCCATAGTAAAAATGGGGTTTAGTAAGTCATCTCAGCATGGAGGAACTGAGTTTTGTGATACTTTTATCAGGGCTGGATGCAGCTGTACCCAAAAGGAATGCTCACACTACATTCACAGAATCACAGGGAATCATCATAGACTTGTTCAGGTAGGAAAAGCCCTCTAAAATCATCAGCTGCAGCTGTTAGCACAGCCAAGCCCACCACTAAACCATGTCCCCAGGTGCCACACAGACATCTTCATGTGTCTATGCACAAAATGGTAGGACCAAAACCCACATCACTGCACACTGGGCTTCTCCAGGTCCCTCCAATGCCCACTGAGACCCTGTACCACTGTGTCTGCTGTCACCAGGAAGAGCCTGGCCTTCAGAATCTGACCACAAGTAGGGCTGCCCCAACATTACCAGCCCTCTGTGCTGGCTGCTGAAATTCCTCTGATTTATTTTCAGAGGTCTGGCTGGCAGTATAATGGGAGGAAAGCAAAAAAAAAAATGGCCTGCTTTTAACAGAAAAACTGCTTTCACATCATTCTGGCAGTACCTAAGGCTGCAGCCATCCCTGTGAAACAGCCACATCCCTAGACTTGCATGCAGCAGAGAAATTCATCACACAACCATGAGGACGAGCCAGCCTCTCCCAGTAACAGCTCTCCCATGAAGATTTAGGGAAAGGGCTGGGGAAGAAGATGCTGTGTCAGTCTGGCAGCATGCAGAGGAGCAGCCAGGGCTCTGCTAACAAGCCATGAATGTACCCACTGATTAAAAAAACTGGTGAGTAGAGCAGGTTATTCTTCCTTCTACTTAGCAAATCGATCGATTTTCCAGAGAATGACAGCAGGGAGGTAATAGCTTCAATCTTCTTAACATCTTCTATTAAGAAAACATGAATAGTTTGAGCTCTGTTTCTAACAACAGTCTGGAGCATTTACTAAGGTCCAGGTCAGGATAAAGCGAAATTTTTACAGTTTGGCATCAGTCACTCCAGATATCACATATGACAGAATATATTTCGAGTGTATGAGAATTTAGAAAGGAAAAATAGCATGACATCTGCAGGGAAATACTTGGTGCTGAAAGAGAAAAATGTTCCATTAACAGTGGGAAGCCCCAAGGAAAGGATTTCAGGATAAAATTTATTCTGTACCACCATCCCAATAGCTCCAAAATGCAAATCACTTGCAGAGCCAGTGGTGAAGTTCATTTGCTTTCCAGTTGTGTTGCCTCTGCAAAATGCAAATTATCAATGAAGCTTCACAATAAAACCTGGAATGGTTAATAATGCAAAGCAGACACAAAGCAATAATTTATATAGGCTTGATGAATGTCATATTTTGTGGGAAAGATTTTCCTTTATTTTTCAAAGACAGAGTGATGAAAACTGATGTCAGGTTTCTTATCCTGATTTGAGCAAAATCTCTGGAAATTCAGTTTATGCAAGGGAAGGAGGTGTCACATATGCCTTTTTCTGTCTGTAAGACCTCTGTATTTCAGTAAATGCTGGAAATTAGGAAGCATTATTCAGCTGTAGCTCCAGGACAGAGATCAGACTTGTGCTGCTCTGAGAGAGGAGCAGCTCTACTTTACCATCACCCAGCTACAACAGCTTGGGTTTTTTTTCATCAGGAATCTGAGAAGAAGCATGGCCCTTCTGGGGTGGGAACACACTGTCTACGCTCTCAGGCTCTCAGAGAAATTCAGGCTGGTTAATTTCCAGCTCTAACCCCAGCACCTCTGGTCACAGCAGCTCACTCCATGACCTGCTATTTTTAAAGACAAAGGGAATTCACATGTGGTGAAAAGGCCAAATTAAGCCTCCTTTCAATACTCAAAGCAATGCTGGAAATCAGCTGAATCTTGACCAGGATACTCATCATTACTAAATATGTTTGTTTCCTGGGCTGTTATTTTCCTAAAGCAAAACCTATATTGCATTCTTAGCCTAGTTTCCTAAAGAGCTTTGAACCCTGTGAAACCTGGGGTTTTTTTTATCCTATTTGTACAAGAACTCGGAATAACTTTTCTCGGTTGTTATAACTCGCATTATTTGAAACGAAAATTTCCTTCAGAGTTCATAATTTACTAGGCACCAGAAGACACTCTGCTTGGTTTGTCTCCTAACTTTTTCTTGATGGTCAGAAAGGTTTTTGTGATATCTAACAGGCAGAAGCCTTTCCAGATTCATCTCATGTCACCTTCACATAAACATCCCTTAACATCTAGCAAGGCAGATCCTTCTGCTGCAACCTTATTGAAAGTCAGTAGGAAACAACTAGAAGGAACAAATCTGAGAATCTAAATTTGATTGACTCCCAGGATCAAGGAGCAACCTGTTTTGCAGGATTTTAATTGGGAAAGTTTTACCTTGAGGTTTAAAACCATTTTTCCCTTCCTTAAGAGGATGGGCAGCCTTGCTAAGACGAACAGAGCTCGTACCTTGGACAGTGTGTTTTCTTCTCACTTGCTTTTGGGACTGAGCTGGTTCCTGTGGAACTGCTGATGCTGTGTGTTCACAGACCCTGGGAGATGGACATTCAGCTGGCCCTGAGCCACAGTGAATGAAGTCCATCTACTGTGCATTTGAAACCACCCTGAACAAAGAGGGGACAACCACAGCAACACCCCTGTACTTCTCCTGCACCATCACAGCGTGTCACCCTTGCTCCACTTGTTGCTCTGCTGGGTTGCACTTGTGAGGAGCTGAAAAGTGGATGAACCAGCAGTGCAGGAGGGACGTTATCATGTTGGAATCTGAGCTTCCTCATTGCTGGCTGGCTTGTTCTCATTTGGCTCTTCCGCTTTCCAGGACAATATGCAAACCTTGGGCAAGATCTCAAAAGTCCTTGCATGTGTTGGCGCTTCCTTCCCCTCAAAAAATCCAAATAGTTTGGGGAAAAAAAAGCCTGTAGCATGTACTAAAGATTAGAGCTGTAGATGGCAAGAAAGTGGCAAATATGGACACCATTAGCATATGACCATGATCCAGGAGAGCTGCCTTCAGTCCAGGTCACTTGCTGACACTGATGCTTCCAGTTTGACCACAAAACAACCAGAATGAAAGAATCAGTTTCATCATGCGAACTGTTTAATGCAAACCAGACACTGATTTAGCTTCAATGCATTGAAAAACAGCAGAACTGTGGAGGAGAACTGTCACAACAGGGCAAGTCTTGCTTCACCAGCCCCATCTCCTTCTGTGACAAGGTGACCCACTAGGTGGGTGAGGGAAAAGCACTGCTGAGGACACATCTCAAATCCTGTGTTCAGTTTTAAGCCACTCACGGCAAGAAAGGCATTAAGGTGCTGGAGTGTGTCCAGAGAAGCTCAGTGGAGTTCAGAAAGTGTCTAGAGATTAAATCATATGAGTGGCTGAGGAAGCTGGAAGTTGCAAGAAAACTCAGAGTAAGATGACATGGCCCAGAAAACATTTCACCTCTGCACCTATGCCAGCAACATCCACCTACAGTCCCCGTGTTCCTTTGTAAAGGTGGTGTTTGCACCACTTAATTAGTGGCTTGTCTGAAGTTTCTTCTGCCTTCACTCAGAGTCAGGATTAAAAGCACAAAGGAGATGAATTTCTCGTGTTCAGGCTTGGTTGTTTATTAAATCTTATCTAAAGTACAGAGAGTTCTGCAACACTTCTAGCTACCAGCTAAAAGTGTGCAAAATGGAGGTGAATCCAGCTGCTACAAGGTCTCTTAAAGCTAAACAGTCCAATAAAGAACACACCTATATTATTTATACTTTTGACCCAGTAACCAGACTCCTGTGACCCTCAGTGCAGCACTAACTATGCAACAAGAAACTACTACCTGAAATCAGGAAGAAAAAGGAAGAAGACAGAAAGGAGACAACACCCAAAATCCTCCATCTTGTTCCATACTTATTACTATATTATAAAACCCTCAAATTTAAAACCCTTCACCTCCAACCCTTCACACTTCTATTTAACTGCACACCCGTGACTCGAACTCCATCACTCAAATTTAAAAGCCTTCTCCAAGGCCTCAAATCAAAAACAGTATTCTCTAAAAAATCAGTACCAAAAAACACAATAAACTCAAAAATCCCATGTCTTTAAAATCCAACAAGTTACGGCTTTGGAGGGTCTGGTCAAGGGCCCCCTTAGTCCAGAGAGCCCCAGGGGGGTCCTGTGGCTGCACTCAGGATGGGGATGCCCAGGACTGGCTGAGCCCAGCAGGAGGACCAAGGCTGGGGCTGGCAGGTTGAGAGAGGCAGCTCTGGGGGTTTCAGCACCATGGAGGGTGTGTCAAACTGGAAACTGTGCCAGGGACATCATCAGGCAGACCCAGCCCCAGCACACTTGGATTCTGGCAGCTAGTGAGTGCCCACTCAGGGGGAATGCTAGGCTGGATGGGGGCTGGGAAAGATGCTCTGGGGATTTAAATCCAGAGGGAGAGCTGGGACCCTCAGGACAGGGTATGGCATCTCTCTTGGGGCTTCAGGCAGATGGAGCTGGAGGCTCTCAGTGACAGCAGGTGCCCAGAGAGGCTGTGGGGACATTCCAGGGGTGCCAGCCCCCTGCTCCCTCCCAGTCAGACCTACTGAATGCTCTCTGCACCCACTTCCTCCATGCCATGGGTTCAGCAACAACTCTCATCCTGCCTCTGCTGAGCATCTGAAGCACCAGGCTGATATGCCCACAGCCAAAGGGATGCAGGAGTGCGAGGAATATCTGCATCAGGAGATGACTCGGCTCCTGAAGGAGATGGAGGGGAGCAGTGGCACCATGGAAGCCCTGCTCTCTTCAGCACTGCAACAGCAGTGGCTGCTTTGGGCCAGTGCAGCAGCCCTGCTTCTGGGTCTGGTCACTATGGGCTTCTGGCTGGTCAGGAGAAGGAAGCCTCAGGAGCCTCCTCAGTTGCTTACACTGTTCTGGCCTCCTAGAAAACACCTGTGAGGTTGGAATCAGGCTGATTGTGTGATGTTTGCCAGTGCTGAAGTCTCCAGTCAACAATTTATGAATCATTTGTGAATCCTCACAAGATTCAAACAAGTGTCTATATGATGGCACTGATAATCTGCCAACAGCTCTTCGGTATAACAAAATCCCATCAGTTGTTTTGTATTTTCCAAGTGTCATATTTCTTTCCAGCCAGTCCCACCTCCCCGTCTCTCCTGCCACAACGGATGTGTGAATCTGGAGATTTGCCCTTTTCCAGGGAAATCATTGTATTAGAAACAACACTTGGCGTGAAACCCAGGGGTGTGTGCTTGGGCACACAGAAATATCAGCACTGCAGATATGAGCAATGCAGACCCGAGGCTCAGCACCACCTTCTTCCTGGCTTTTTGAACGTGTTGCTCTGCAGGCACCGTGCTGCCTCTTCCAGCAAAGCCGGAATGGCTCCTCAGGGAACAATATCAGACTTCTGGAGCTGCAGCTCCTGATTACAGCAACACTTTCTGGTAGCAGGAGACGAACTGCAGGAGTTGAGCAGTAAGGATGGAGCCATGCCTCACACCAGGGTCAGGCCCATGATTCCCTCATGGAGGGAAGCAGTCTGGAGGGAGCTGTCCCTGGTTCCCCTCACAGCCCTAAAAACATGCTGCTGAGACGATGCGAACGTGATGATTTGTTTTTCTCTTACACTCCTCAAGCCAATGAAAGGAAAGGGTTTGGGCTGCCCTGTGTGAATACGGAGGAGCAACCTAAAGGATTTCATTAAGAAATCTCAATTAAGAAATTTTCACTAGGGAAGGTGTCTTAAAGGACAATCTGACTAATGCAGGGCATAACAAATGTCTGCAACAGCAAACAACACCCAGAATTCGATGAGCAAAGTCCCAGGCTGTATGACTCCATCCTTTAACCCCTTAGAGGTCGCTGCTGGAGCAGGATCAAATCCCTGCTCCACTCCAGAACACACATCCCAGTGGAGAATTTTTGAGACACAGAGAAGATGAACAGTGGCACAGGGCTCTCTGTGACAGCAGCAAACCCAAACAGCCTTTCTGAGGAGAGCTGAGCCCTTTCTGAGCCCTGTTCCCCTGCACAGATTTGGTGATGAGTCTCACCCAAGCTCTGCAGCTCCACAGCCCCGGTGGGGATAGGGGAGCTTGCCACAGGGGGATGCTGTGGCCGTGGACGGGATGCTGCACCTACAAAGAGTGACACACGAAGGGATGCTCACAAACTCTCCTTCTGATTTCAGCCTCATAGCTGTCTTCTGGGAGAGCAGAACAGCTGACTGTAAGCTGATGAGGAGACTCCTGGAAATTCCCTTGCCTGGCCAGCCAGGGCAAGCAGGACCAGAGCTGCTGCAGAGCGCCAGCTCCGGGGCCTGCCTGCGCTTGGCAGCGAGTTGCTATGGCTACAAAGTGAGCTGCTTTGAGGGGGAAAAGATGAAATCTGGCCTGGCTGCCAGTCCGCAGCCACCCTGAGAGCCGTGGCAGCGCCTTGTGCAGAGCCCACAGTGCGGGAGAAGCTCCGGCGCCTCCAAAAGCCGCCGCCCATCCTAGCGTTCCCAGGTGCGAACTTTGGAACAGGAAAGCGAAATCGTTCCTGAGCTATTCCAGGAATCGAGGAGGAACTGAGAGCTTTTTCCAACTTCACTGTGGTTGGAACGGCTCTTGTCCCCATTCCCATTCCCTGGCACGCGAAAAGCTGCGCCTGTCCCCATCATCTCCATCTCCTGGGTACCACTGGGCTGACGCACAAAGCTGTGCTTGGGCCACATCCAGAGCTTTGTCTCACTCCCCAGCACGGCTTGGCAGGCTCGCCATTCCCTCTCTCCAAAGTGCACCTCTGCCTCAAGAAGGCTTTTTTTAGCTCACTGCAGCCAGGCACTGAAAGCATGGTGTTAAGGGTGAAGTGTGGGCACAGAGCTGCGGGTAGAAATCTCTTGGTGGATTAGTTTGCAGCTGCTTGTTCTGCCTTTAAAACGAAGGAAAGAGGGGAAAAAAAAACAAAGTGCAAAGCCAAGAAAGGGAGGAAGAAGAAAGAAAAGGAAGAGAAAAGGAAAAGAAAAAGAAGAAGGAAAAGGAAACAGAGCAAAAATTTTTAAAAAATCAAGCAGATGCCATGCCTACACCAGGCGGCACATATTTTAAGTGCTTCAAGAGAAAATAAGGAATTAATCAGCAGGCTATGCCCCATGACTATAATCCCTCTTCTGCCAGTTTGGCTCTAGTTTGCAATTAGTAGTAAGAAGTGCATTAAAAAAAAAAATTAACAGGCTCTCTATTACTGGCATTTCAGCTGTGTCCTCACATGTATACTTGTGAAATACCCTGTGCACCAAATTTTAATTGCAGTCAGTTCTGCGGTTAGAACATCGATGCTTTTATTTACAGCAGTGACCCATCACTGCTACAGTGCTGCCTTTTACCTGTTAAAACTGAAGTCTGAAGAAACAGGATGCATCTGACAGAGTTCACAGCAGATTGCTCTCTCTCAGCTATAAGAGGACTGATATTGTCCCCATGTGTCTCTATCCACACAACCTGAGAACAGCCTGGACACCGATTTCACAGAATGATTTTTATTTTTCCACATTTCCCTGCCCTGCTGCAACCTATCTCAGGCCCAACATGATGGCAATCCTTCACTTCCACCTGCAGCATCCATCAGCTCAACTCTTCACAGAAGCAGAAATCTCATTGGCACATCCTCAGTGGGCTTTACAACCAGATTAATTGAAAAAATAAAAATAGACCTTAAAAGTCCTTATTTTCCCCTGTAGCTGTAGGAAGCCAAATACCAGAGTTAAGCTATATTAAAACCACATTGCAAAATTTTAAGATTCCTACCACTCAGTTTTCTTTGCCTCCTGTTCCAAAATTTGTAGAAATAATGACACAAACTGGATCTGAGCGACAGGTAAAAACAAACTTAGGCAAGGCAAGATAATAACTAAAACTTTTGTGTTTTCAATCTCAGAAAGGATTAATTTCTCAGGCAAAGAAAGATCACTTATTGTGAACAACACAAAGCTAGAAGTTCTGCTGCACATGCAAGAGTAGGGTCCCACCCACAGGGCAAGGAAATGTGCACCTCAATTTCCTGGCCAGCTCACTTTCAGGATGCCTCTTACTGCAAGAACTGGCACTGCCAGTATGGTTATTTCTGCCTTCATTCACTACTCATGCTTTTAATTTCTATAAACAAATTGGAGACTGAAGCTTGAGGCTACTTTACTATTTGAGTTGTATCTCCCCCCACATTTGCACAAGAATATAAAATTTATAGATATAAAGTTATAATAATAATATATAAAACGTATGAATTTATTAAATTTTATTATTTATCATAAATAAATTTATATATATATAATATATTTACATGCAAATAACCAGATTTTTTCCTTACATGTCACACCACACACAGAGCCTCACAGACAAGGCTCTCCACATGCTGCAGGAAAGGGGACAATACTTCCAACAGCGTGATATCTTCACTCGTTTTTGTAACAAGTTTTGCTGCTGCAGAGGGGAAGAGAGAGCTGTGAGCTCTGGCGGCAGACAGGATGAGATGAGCAATAGGGAGGAAATGAATCACAGCCCCAGAGGGACAAAGGGAGTTCCCCAGAGAGCAGACAGCAGAAATCAAAGCCTGCTGTCCTCCTGGGGCACCCTGAAGAAGAGGAGACACAAGCTGGGACAAAGGGTACCACTGGACAGGAGAAACCACCACTCTCATGCCACTGATGCTCAGAGCAATTTTGAGCTGTGAAGGGGCTGTGTAGGTTTAAGAGCTTAAATTCCACAGTCTCTGTCTTTCTGCCACATCTTTCAGTGTTTCTCAGTATGTCAGGGAGACGCTTGAGACTCCCAAATGTCATCAGAGGATCAGAATAAAAAGCTGAATAATGTAATTTAAGCCAAGTAATAACACTTAGTTGACGCTGTTTTGATTCCCAGGAATGGCAGAAACCAGTGTACACCACAGACCCTTTCTGGAGGACTTGGGAGTGAGGACACAAAAGCCTGGGTACAGCAAACATTAACCCAGGTATGATTTACCTTGAGTGAACCTGCACTGCCAGCCGGACAATTCGAAGCATCCAGTAGTCATTTTAAAATAAAAAAAGTGAAAAGCACTGTTATGAAATTTATTAAGCAGGGTCTAGAAATGTCTAGCAGACATCCTCAGCTGTGAAAGACAAGGGTATAAAGTCTAGTACCTCCTGGATGTGTGGTGTAGCTGATTTGGGGATGTTTTGCAGAGCCCTGGTCCACACGGTGAGGAGATGGAGAGGAGGGGAGGCAGAGCAGCCCCGCCGACAGGAGGGAGGCTCTCCCGACAGCACAAGCACAGTAGTGCCCAACTTGTCCCAAACACGTCGTTTCCCTGCTCAGAAATTCAAATCCGAACTAGAGTGACTCTTAAGCACCTTCCCGCACAAGATTTCTGGCAAGACAAACGAGAAAAACAAAGAGTACAAGCACAATCTTGTCAACAGGTCTGCGCAGAGGAGCCTGGCTCATCTGCAGAGTCAGGGAAGGGAAAGTTTAATCTTTAACACAGTCCGAGCACTGCTGCGGGTGAGTCACGCCTTGAGCATCCCATAAAGTCTGCTCTGTAAACACGGCAAACAGCGAGGAGCAGCGGGGAACGGCAGGACTGCTGCCAGAGGGAGGAAAATCATCCGGCAGCCAAGCACCCACTCTGTCCAACCCTGGGAACAGGGCGCCTGCCTCTGGAGACAAATAAAACATTGCCCAAGCAAAGGGCTGCTCCCCGCCTCAAACCCCTGCCATCATTTCCCCAAGCTCTGCAGCGCTGCGGAATTCCCCTTCCCCTTTTGTTCTGTGGGCTCTGCTTAATATTTCCCATCCCCGGGGGCGTCCTGGTCCCCCAGGGATTCTCTGCTCGGAATGCGGAGTCATCCTCCGGCTCTCGCTGCGAGCCCACACGGTTCGGGCAGCAGGGGCAGAAGATGTGGAGGGAATGTCTGTGCCGGCATCACCGCAGGGATGCGGGCACACGGGCACTGAACCCTTCAAGCTCCTTGTTCTTCACTAATTACCAGCCTGCTTGCATCCACAGGCAGCGGGTTTGGCATTTAAAAGGATCTTAAAAGGATGGGTTATCTTCTGGCAGCAGTACACAATGCTGGCAGAGCTTTCTGGAGCCTTTTTAAAAATCGCTATCATGATTTATCCATTTTTTTTCCCTACAGTGGGAAAGGGGATTTTCACAGGTCCAGGTATCTTAACCTGGCTCATGCACAGTACTCTTTCCACACTCTACTGTTGATGAAATAATGCTTTTTGGGCTTGATCTGAAACTCAACTGAGTGGCAGTGGAAACTGAGTTTCGCAGTGAGGTTTGAAGCTGGTCGCTGGCAAGAGCACATTTCCTCCAGCTGTGGCAAGTTCTGAAGGGTGGAGGAGGATTTTGACTTCCTGGTGTCCCTAGTAGGTGGGTGCTCACACTCATACTGCGCTATTTGCAAAAATATCTATTTTGAGGGTCTGAAGAGCAGGATGCATTTATTTTCTCACTCAAGGCCGTTATTTTTGCCACATTTAATAACAGCAAATTAATTATTTAGCTTATTACTCCACCCCAAAGCTGTTGTGGTGCTGGCCTGGTGCCTCAGGAGAGCAGAGCAGGACATATCTGTCAGGGAGCTCACTGAGGTGAGTCACAGCAGAGGGGAGCAGCAAGCATGGGGTGAGGTTGTCACCCACCTCCCAGCACGGATCCCGGGGGTCCAGCCTCCCTCCCCAGCCAGGGAGCTTCTCTTCTCCTCGTCCAGAATCAGCCTGGGAATTTGGACATGCGGCAGGGGTGCTCTGCAGGTACTGCATCACATGCAGCAGGGGTGGCCAGGCTGGTTCTGGCAGCACAGTGTGTCTGTCCCGTGCCATCACAAGCCACTCCACACAAAACAAATCCATTTCCTCAAGCAGAGGACTTCCTGTCACTTTTCTGCTGCACCGTGGTGATTTGAATCACTTCAGATTTTGCAACATTTGGGGCTGCTGCACACAAAACCCAAGTTCCCCCAGAACCACCGTGCATTTGTCACCCACCCATGTTTGTGGCACACGTTTGGTGCGTCTGCAGATGGGATTTTGTCACCTTCAAAACATGGCACAGGGCATTGGACACCCACGGACAGCTCTGGGGTGGTCCAGAGCATCACCTCAGCTCCCAGGAGTGTCTGGCCCCATCAGCCTGCCTCAGAGAAGCAGCATGTGGCTCTGCGTAGAAGCGACAGATTTGTGGGTTTGTGATGTGCAAAACCTCCCTCCGCTTCCTTGTCACAGCTTATAATGATTTGCGCGTCAGCCGCATGTAAATAAATCGTGCTGGGCTGCTCTACCAAGTGGTTCCACAGCAAATCAAGTTCTCTGCACTCCTGTGCTCTCTCCTGCTCCTGAACACACATGGAAATGGGTTTTGTCGCACTGCAGGGCTGCCCCACCGAACATCTCAGGGCAAGCACAAACCCAGCAGATTAAAAGAGAAAGGAGGGACTGAGAACTGCTCCCAAGGGAAAGCGGTGTGTGCTGAACTGTGGAAGCTATCCACGCTGGTTTTTTTGGCTCCATTAACGCCATATGTCTGATGAGCAGGAAGAGAAGCTGCTGCAAGCAGGGATGTCCTCGGGCAATGCATCGCAGAGCCTTTCACCCAGCCGAGCTGCACTGAGTGCTGTGGCCCTGGTGCTCACTTATCTCAGGTTCAGCTCAATGCCCATTCAACCTGCTTGCTTCTTTTTTAACTATGAAAAATGTCTGCTGCCTTCAGAGCAACACACAGCTGTAAAATATTTTCCATGCTACCCGCGCTTCCTTTCCAAGCAATCCCAGCTCCATGTTTTCATGCATTTCTGAAGCAAGGAATAATTTTTTGCGAAGCAGTGTTGCAATTTCCCATAAAACATTCTTGTGCCGGCCTGTCCTTAGTTTGGCTTCCTTTGTGTGGCTTTGACTGGAAGTTGTGCTTCTTAAGAGGCACCAAGGGTGGCATTAATCTAAGAAAAGACCTGTGAAACTTTATCTGTAGGGAGCTATCATGCCAGCTGAGAAGAACTGAGGAAACATAAGAGGGAAGTAATGGCAGAGCAGTGGATATAATGGACTCAGGGAGGCGGGTTGTAAGCAGATACACGGTTGTTAATATTAATGCAGCTTTTAACATACTGATGTCACTTTTAGATGAGGCACCAGTTAACCAAGTTAAATACAGTATGAACCAGATGCTAACAAGGCTTATAAATGCTTCACATCCACCAGCCCCCATCCAGCCAATCTGTAATTATTGAGCAGACAGAGCCAAGCATTGTAATTTCCTTGCCTCTCAACAGGAATTTCTTGTTTGCCAGAGATTTTGTTTGGGTTTTTTTTTCATACACTGTCACAAGTGCAGAAGGAAACACTATCGAAGTACTCTTGTAATTACTGACATTTTGTTTCACAGGCAGCTGCTGAAAGAATACAAGAAGAATCACAGCATCACAAAATAATTTAAGTTGGAAAAGACCCTTGAGATCATTTAGACCAACAGTTAACCCAGCACTGCCAAGCCCAACACTAAACCATGTCCCCAAGTGCCTTTTAAATCCCTCCAGGGATGGTGACTCCACCCCTGCTCTAGGCAGCATCACTCTCCAAATAACACAGGATCAGGGAAGAATTTTCAAACCGTAGGAGGAAGGAAAAGAGGCATTTTGCAGTCCTAGCAAAAGAGGATTTTGTGTTTTATAAAAACCACCACTGTACAGTTATCTCCCAGAAGCACAATCCTGAAATTATTATTATTTTTTTTTTAAATTTTTTTTTGGTGTGTTACAGGGCCATGGGCATTCCGTGCTGCTTCTGTCACTGACAGCTACAGGTGATATCCAGCTACAGGCTGCTGCTCTGGATAACCCTTGCAAAAGCTGAATGGAGGCAGGTGGGAGAGGTTTTTTCCTCACGTTCCTGGCCCTAGATGATCTCCAAGGTTTCTGTCAAAATTCTGCCTTATACTAGCATTTTTGTGTGCAACTTCATTGCAAATTTATTATACCTATCAGTGCTGTTTTGAATTATTCTTCTTCAGTACTTAGTCATTAATCCTTTATTCTACCTGTGAATCATGGGAACATTGGTTAGTGGTATAGTACATTACATCCTGTAAAAAATAATTGCAAAATATGTATGTATGCACTATATATAAATACATATATATAAATATATATATGTATACTCGAGAATTACCTTTAATTTTGCTTTTGGATTAGTTATAAACTGTATTTTAATCTGGCTTGGGCTTTTTTCCAACTTTGATTGCATGTGTATCTGTGCATGGGTTAGACAGCGAGAAACAGAAAAGACAAACCAAAACATAAGCAGGGATGTGATGACATGTAAAACCTTTCCTTCATCACACTGGCATCAAAAGTCACCTACTGCATCTCTGAAACCAAAGCAGACAATTTTTAACTTCTTTTACTGGATGCATTTCAGAAAAAAACCTTTTTCACAACCTTTCCTCTGGGGAGCCTCTTAATACCAAGAATCTCAGGATTAATTTCACCTGAAGGAAGGTACTGCCCTGAGGGGAGCATTGTTCACCTTGATGATTAAGGATAAGTGCACTGTGGCACTGGAGGGAATGCTATCAGTCTCAAGTAAATCACTGTTTCTGTAGCAAATGGAGACTAAGGAGTACATGGAATTTTTAATCTCTTGTGTGGATTTTTATGATTTGGCACAGATCAAAACATTTTCCAAAAATCTGCACGTTGACAGCATAAACTGTATTTAAAAGCCATGAGTTTTATTTTGTTAGCACGGACTTCTATTGATTTCGAAGCCCTAGTGTATAAAGAGCTTAAAGTATAGTTCCAAATACACAAGGCTTTTCTGTCTCACCTCTCACAGAACTCACCAATCCGCAATTTCTACCTACAGACAACTCCAACCTTACAGTTTAAGAATCCAAGATGAACGGTATTGTCATTTTCATGCATATAAACCTTTACAAATCAGGCTTATAAAAATCAGTAGGGCCTAGTTAATATAATTTTTCTGTATTTTCATTATTCAGTTTACACCTGGGAGAATGTAGCTCTTATTGGGGAAAGTCCTTTTCAGATAAAGCCAGCAGGCAGACGTGAGCTGCAGGCAGGCCACTCCTGCATAGCTGCAATATTTGACATTCACTGGGGCAACGCCTCACTCATTAGGCTGCTCTTCCTTATGGACTCATTTTGGGGTCACAACCTTATCTGGATCTGTATCCAGGCCAGAAATATGCCTTTGGTTTGCTAAAAGCTTAATTTATGGATGGTGTGGTTTTCAAGTGGATTACCTTGAATTTCTGCTGACTCCCGGAACTGACAGCACCCTTTGATTTCCCCAGCAGAAACTGGGGAGAGAAAAGAGGACCAAACACACGTGGGTGGAACACAATACTGGATGATGAAGGCTACAATTTTATTTTTTTTCATCATGGTTGTGTGTGATACATTGTACTAAACTTTGGGATTTGTTTCATTTCAATGTAACGAAGGATAGACAAAAAAATTTTCATACACATCACCCAAATCTGGCTCCAGAAATTATTCAAGATTAATTCTGAAATGGTTTTTGTTTTTAATTAAATCTCAGCTCGGTCTTTAGGGCATTATAAAATATCAAACCTCAGGGAAGACTAATTTTCTCTTGGTTGGTGTCAAAGTTTGTCTTCTGTCTGAGAGGGAGGAAATCTCCACTCAGCAGTGGGATGGAATCCAGCAGGAAATCTTCAGACCACACTAAACTAGCAGAGGACATACAATTCATATAATAAAATATGTTTATAACGTGCAAAAATATACATATCCATTGATAAGGAAAGAAACTTTTCAATAGTAAGGATTGGCATTATTGCTTTCTAGAGCAAGAATGTCATCAAACTAGGCTTTTCAACAAACAGAACTCCACGACTTAAAATTCCAATTTCCATTTACTGACCATGCTGTGAATAAAAACAGTAGTAGAAGAAATGAAATGTACTTGCCTGTCTTTGTGATTGTGGGTGTGATAAAACAGGGTGGGACTTAACGCATCAAATTAAAAAGGAAAAAAAAAGTAAATCCTGATGGTTTTGGGTTTCAGAGGAAGACAAAAGAACAAACACTTGTAATGAGTTTCTTTGAAAACCACAGGAAGAGAAATTTTTAAAAAACTATTTGTTTAACTAGTTTTTATGCTAAGACTTCTTTTAAACGACCCTAGATAAAAATCCAGTTACACAAGAGATTTTGTACTTTATTTTGTAGATTTTGAGAATGACTCATAAGCTTGCAGTCATACCATTATGCAAGTTATATTAATAAAAAATGTATGCTTGGCAAAAATTTCATCCCATCCTGCCAGAATTTTGAGCACCTTTTTATTGGGAGGCATTTGACGTCAACTGGTGCCCTTTGGAGATGAGGCATGGTGGGGAAAATGAGTCTGTGATCCTCCATTCCAATTTTAGACTCCTAATACCCTGAATTACATGGATATGTATCCATGACTATTAAAAGCACACAAACTCTTTTTGAATACTTGTTCATATCACACATCATTGCAGTAAAGAACAACCTGTGTGTTCCTGATGTGGTCACCTGCCCTTTTTCCAGCCAACAAACATTGAAAAAACTGCTGTTTGTGCTGTCCATCACTTCTTGGATCAGTTTCTGATCAACCCTGTGCAGAACTCCATGGCTAACTCCATGTAAAATCTCAGCAAGCCTTAGTGGACTTGTTCACTTGCAGATGTTCTGAAGGAATAAGTAGAAACCATGACAGAAAACACAGAGTGATTTTGATACCACACACTTGTATGCTGCTGCAAGCTGGAAGGAAAACTTATTTTTTCCTAATTAAAGATAATGTGTCAGACTGACTTGGATAATTACTAGCAACTGCTCCACTCAAGTACCCAATCTTTACTCAGATGAGTAAACTGTTGGAGTGGCGTTTAGGCCTGCAGTATTTAAAAAGCTGACTCAAGCATCCATCAGCTGACTCTCCTTCCGTCAGACAAACAAGAACCTGCTTTTCCATCTCCAGGTAAATATGTGCTGCCTCCATCCTTTACATATACAAGTGATCTCAACTACTTAAGTATAAACTTTGGAAGAAATTGCCAATAAGCAATGGCTTCTTGAAGCAATGGCAAGCTAGAGGAGCCTTCTAATAGAAGCATCAATGCCAAGCCCTTGGCCCTAAAGCAAGATTTCCTTGCAAGGCTGGATGGAGCCCAGCCAGTTTACAAAACACTGCAACAGCTGCAGGAACTGGGGCAAGTGTCTGGGCAGCTCCCCTCCTCCCCACAGCAGTGTTCAGACCTTATTTATTTAAAACTGAACCTACCAGCAGAGCTGGAATGGGTAATGTACTTCTGGGTCACAGCAGAAGCCTGAATGTCCAGCATGATGCAGGCTGACATCACCGAGGGTTTCATGTGTTTCTGTGCTGCTCCTGTGCAGCTCCACCACTCCAATTCCTTCCAGCTCCAGTTGTTTGTCATCAGGCACGTTGCAGGGAGATGGGTGACAATTTCTGAGGGTTCCCTGGAGCCCTCTGCCAGCAGGGAGGGTCTGCTGCCTGCAGCTGGAGGAATGCAGCACAATCTGCTAGACCTGTCAGAGTGACCCCAGGTAAACCTGCACACACCTGTGTAGAAGCCCCCTGTAGATTTTAGACGTGGCCCTTGCCTCCACCTCCTCTGGAACACCTTGCCTAGGCGCCACAGGCTGGAACACTTCAGAGTCAGCCATAAATCTGCACGGATATAATCGGAAAGGAAAAGCTGGGGTGACTTTAGGCAGATCCATCTGAACATTCCCTCTGTCCCTCTGCCAGAACAAAGCCATTTGCCAAGACCTGGAGGGGAGACCTTGCCCACTTGTCTCGGGTCTGACAGCCGAGGGCGTGGGCACTAATTGGGTTTGCAGGCTTCTTACCAGGCGAATTAATCCTACTGCCTCTCTCCAAGGAAGCAGATAAGAAGCACTCCCTAAAGATCGGGACACGTTTCCTTCTTCCTGCTGATAGACAGGCTCTCCTGACACAAGGAAGTGTTCAGGAGCTGCTGCTGTTACTCTTCAGAGTGCAACTCATCCAAAGCTGTTCCACCCATCCAGCCTGGGGTCCCCTGGCACAGAACACCCCAAACACCGACTTCTTTTACTGCACACAACCTGGCAAGACAAACTCGTCAAACTATGCCAGTTCCTGCACACAATACCTGTGTTTTCCATTTTATAACCTGACCTGCAACACATCCCCGGGTTGTGAGGGTGAGCACCACACCAACCCACAGCATGCGCGGCCAAATTCCAAACCCAGCATGTTTGGGTGGTGGGAGCGAGTTCTCGCCGAGGTGATGGGCAAGGCTGGAGCCAGCTGGGATGGCACAGCTCTAGAGGAGCTGGCTCAGGAGCCAGAGGCCGGGATGCAAAGGCTGGGGAAGGAGGCTGCCATAGAAACAGGGTAACTTGGAGAGAATCTGGCAGAGGAGCTGGAGAGAGCCCAGTGGAAGAGCAGGGGGTCGGAGCAGTCTCAAGCACCCTCTGCCTGGCTCCATACCAGGAGAAGGGCAAAATCCTGGCTGGGGACTGCCATGGAGCCTGGAGCCGCCCTAATGCTGTCAATGCTTTTCCAAATAGGAATAACTTTCGTGAGAAGGAGAGAGTCTGCTCGCTCTTCCCTCCACCCTCCCTAAACACCACTATTTTTAAAAAAAAAAAAAACTATCTCGCTCCAGCTGAGCACCGTCCTACCACGGCCTCCCTGTCACCTCATCCCGGACCCGCGGCCCCCCTGGTTCCCTCATCCCGGCCCCGGCAGGAAGGGGAGGGACCGGCGGCCGCTTCAGCCGGCCGTGGAGCTGGGAGCCAGCGGGAAAGCCCAGCTCCTCTTCCTCGCCATCGGCATGTGGGGCAGGCAGCCGCTGCCCGCGGCGGTAAGGCGGGCCCGGGGATGCGGGGAGGGGTGTGAGGAGGGCGGCCATGCCGCTCCGGGCTGCCCCCGGTGCCCCGCGGCCCAGGCGAGGGGAGCGGCTCCGGGCCGGGCACCGCCCTGCACGCGTCCCGGGCCGGGCCGGGCAGTGCAGGGAGGGCAGGAGAAGCTGCTGCAGCGCCATGGCTTTCGCCCGCTGGTGGTACGCCGTGGTGAGTGCGGGGGAAAGCCCCGGCAGAGCCGGGATCACCCCGGGAGCAGCGGGGTGGGGAGGGAGGGATGCTCTCGCTGCTGCCCGGCGATCGGGATGGAGAAGGGGGTAAGGAAAGAGGGTTGTGGTGCTGCTGAAGGCGAGACAGCGCCTTTTTTATTTTTTTAAATAAGCCCCAGTGCTTCAGGTCAGGTGGGAGCGCGCTCCCGCTGTCCCTCCGCATCCCATCCGCTGTCAGAAAGCGACGCACAAAACTGCGGGTTTTGGTGCTGTTATCAGTTTCCCTGGTCGCCTTAGTAACGCGGGGTGGTGAAACCGCGGATTTTTATGTGGGGCTGTTCCTGTTTTGGGAAAAAGTGCGCTGCGCCTTTTTCCAGGAGCCTGTTCCTCGCCGCCCGTGGGTGGTGGCGATGCTGCCGTCGCTTGCCAAATCCTCCCTGAGCGAGCCACAGCTCTCTGACGGCTCCGTGTGGTTTGTGTGGACTTGGGTCGCTGCTCATTGCTGTGACGAGCCCGCGACTGCTTTAAAAGGCTTTGAAAAGCGTTTTAGAAACCTTTATGGTTTATTACGCATAGGAGGAAGCGGTTGGTCGGTCTCTGCATGGAATGGTGGAAAGGGAAAAAAAGTTTGCATTCTGTTAAAGTTTTACAGAAAGCGTATATTGTGAAATGTTGGTTTCAGAGAAAACGCGACTTCTAATGTATTTCCTAAATATGTAATCGAGTAGATGAAATCCATTGGAAGTTTTAACTATACTTTTAAGTTGCTCCATGTAGCTTGGATCAGTGTTTTAGCAGCTTTTTCAGGTATCAGTCGTTGTGTCAAGTCAAATCAGTGTGGTGGAGGTGACACAAAATCACAAAGGAGAAAGTTTGATAGCTGCTGCACTAGGCCTTGTTAGCTCGGTGTCATTGCATCCAAGGGAAGAAAAGATATTTATATATGGCTATGTGTGGTCAGATAAGAAAACTGCTCCCATAGCTGCTCTTTTCAGAACCCCTGGTCGTGGTTGTTGGCACTTGTGGGTCTCCACGTGGGACTGGAGTCCTCTCCCGTACCTGTGATTCACACTGGAGAGGTAGGAGAGGCAGGAAGGGTGAGTGAAAGGAACAGAAACAGGTTAAGGTTTTTACTGGCTGGTGTATTTAAAGCTGGGTTTGGATATAATAAGAATCTGGGTTTCACCTTTTACCTGGCTTGGTTGTAACTCCCCTGGCAGCTCTTTGCATCTGACAATTTTCAGAGCAGTGTCAAAGATCTCTGTCTTCCTCCCAGTTCCAGCTGAGAGCACAGGTCACATTCCCATCTCCTTTAAATATCTGTGATGCTGAGTTGATTGACTTCAGCTGAGAATTTTGCAAGACTTCACTTCTCACCCAGTCCTCCGAGAAGCTGCGCAGTGGCCTTAAACCAAAGGCTTGTTAATGCCTTCAAATTGTCCTGAGTTTTAGAAGGAATTTCTTGGAAGCAAAGCCTTTAGTGAGGATTGAATTTTTGTGCACATACATGTCTATTCAGTAGTCAATAATTTTCTCTGTGCATTTTCACCATTTACTTTATAGTTTATGAGTGCTATTTGAGTTGGAAGTTTAAAGGTGTGTCTTAATAGCGTGGTGACATTTTTGTGCACTTCAGAACAGGATGGAGATCTCAGGATAAACTTTCTTGCTCATTACGCTTACCTATTTTTGTGAATATGTGATTATGGGTAGGTTTGTGTGGTTTTTTTGCTTTGTTTTTTTTTTTTTTAGTTAGTAAGATTGGAAAATGTTTTAAGCCAGCTTAAAAGCTACAAGGAATTTTTAGGTCATGAGTTAAACTAAAATTGTCACTTCAGCTGTATACTCATTATTGATATGAAAGAGCTGGAGCTGCTCTGATCCACTGCCTTGGTTTGAATCTGTATCTTTGGCACTGTAAAGGAAGATCAGCAGGAAAAGGAAAGAGTGCCCAAAGAAAAAGTCAGTTTGTCATCATGAGTTGTGAATATGAATGAGCAGTGAATGTACACTGTCCCACGAAATCTGAGCTTAGCCTTCTGACTAAGCAAATTGATTTACTGCCTGGTTTGGGGGGTTCTTTTGTATATTTAATTTTTTTAGTGGAGGGTTCAAAGCTTGGAAATACAGATAAGGAAAGAGCTGTTGAAGGGCATTATTGAAATGAGGTCCTTCATCATACCTTCTGCATCAGCTGTTCAGGGAACCAGTATGGTTTCCTCGGGCTTACTGCGAAGCTGTGCTTTCCAGAGTTACCTCTTCAGGACAGCAGATTTCCTGCAAGGCAGTACTTTCACAGGCTGTTTCATTATCTGGGGCCAGGGAGTGAATATAAGCTCTGTGTGTACACAATGCATTACTCAACTTACTGGAAAAAAAACAAAACAAAACTACTTTGGTCTGACCATGTGCGCTTTGTTCCCTGAGTTGGAATAAACATATTTGGCCTCTGAGTCAAAATCTCTTTATTATAGATGCTGTTTGACATAGCCTTCTGGAGGGCAGATGTCATGCTTTTAATGTCTCTCTGACTTGGGTTTAGGGACAACAAAGTTGTGGTCCTTGTCCTGGTCTGTTCTGCATGCTCTCTGGGCAGTGAAGCTGCCCTGGGGTCCCTCAGGGTGTTGTTCTGCATGAGGGGTGGTTGAAGGAATCCTGCCAGTCCCCTTCCATCTCTCCATCTACCTAGTTCTGTGTCTGGATGCCCTTTTGGTGCCATGGTCCTGTCTGCTGTGGGTTTCTTTGGAGTGAAGATGAGGAAGTGGACTTAGGAAGGTTGACACCATATTCAGCCCTGATAAAGGCCTGGCATACTCAGTAGGAAGCAAGTTTTTAAGTCCTACATTCCCTGACTTGGTTTGGTAAAAGAAAAAATAAAACAACTAGAGACCCTACACTTCAATTGGTGTTGCTGTTTTTAAGGCTATGTCTGAATTTGAAGGAGGAAACAAAGAAAAACAATAGAAAACTTTAATAGCTGGATTCAGGATAATACTTGATTTTTTGAGCATTTTGATGCTGAGAGTATCCATGCAAGAAGAGAGCCTGATCAACGGTGTTCTCCTTTAGCTCCTGAGCCTTATGGCAGTGCTGGCTCTGAAATTCCTGTCCTGTCAGCAACAGGACACTCACTGGCATTGCTCTTACTGATATGTGTGTGATATGCTTTTATTGTAGCAGTAAAATGAAGATAGCTAGGTAAATTGTGTCTCTACTGGATGTGCTGTTATGAAGCAGGGAATCAATTAATCTCTTACCTGAATAGATAACCTATGAGGCTTGTTTTGCCTCTAAAGAGGCACAATTGGAATATGAGTATAGCATTTCCAATTTTAAAACTCGTCGAGTGTCTTAGTCATAACCAAACTCATTTTAAAAACTTGAATTGCTAGAGGTTGTCCAAAACAATTATTGAAATTTTTGTTGCTATAGTACTTTTTTCAGCCTGCATTTTCTCCTCCTGATGTGCTGGAACTGATTCCTGTTGAAGATAGTGCAGTGATACATGGACCATTGCTTTTTCCCTATAGCCATGTAAAGAAAAATCTGCAGGAACTCATTACTTAGTGGATTAGCAGGCTCTACCTCCTGCTGCTCAGTCCTGAAAACAGAAGGGAATAAATGGCTCTTGAATCATCTGTCTTTACTTAACGAAACAAACCAGACGTGAATCCTTCCTCCAGATGTCTCAGTTGCTGTGGGAAGTTACACTAGCTGAGATACTGGAGAGTAGCTGTATTGTATTGCCTTTTATATTAACTTATTGCTTTTTGCTTTTATTATTTTTGGAAATACATTTTTTGAAGGACCACATTTGCCACTTTTCAGAGATGCAGACAGTTACAGCATACTGGATATCAGTGTGTGTGTGCTGAGCAAAACCTGTTTTTCTTGACATTGCTGCACTTGGGAAGCTACTGGGATTGTACATCAGGTTAAGTGAAAGGAAGAGGAGGAGATAAAAGATGAAGGAGGTTCAGGGATCCTGGAAGAACTGTATTTACTAATGTGCCTGAACTGTTGGAGCATTTATTTTTTTCTGTATCAGCACCAGAATTACAGCAATCATGGTAACAGCTTTCTTTCAGGTGAGGAGGGCTGGGCATAACAAGCAGTTCAGTGTGTCTGGGGGAGTTCGGATGTTGGTGTGGGTTGCACACATCATGGTGGTGTCTCTGAGAGCTGTTCAGTTGCTACTGAAGCCTGTGGTTCTGACATTTCCAAAACAAGCACTAGAGAGTGCTTTGCTGGTGAGGGATGAGTGATAAGCTGAATATCTTCCAGAACTTTTCAAAACAGTCATGAAACTGCCCTGGGAGTTATGACTGACTAACCTTATGACTGATTTCTCATAAGTTATCCAACAGGCCATTTAGAAATCCTGTCCATTAGTGAGAAGAAAAACTTGAAGTGTTTCCCTGCTGTCGTATTGTGGTAGCTGAAAGGAATCATCCTTGCACTGAAAAGTTTTGAGGATTTCTTTGTGTGGAAGATATGACTGAAGATCTAAATAACCACACATCTATTTTCTCTGTTCACAGCATGGTGACAAGAAGGCAAGTGAAGCTTCTTCCGAGGCAGGAGAGAAAAAAACTGGAGTGGAAGAGGTAAATTCAAATGTTTGAGCATATTAAAAAGAAAAGTAATGAATTTCCTCCTACCCTGATTTTTGCCTTTGGATTGCAAAGTCGTAGCTTTTGGACAATTAACTGGTGACTCCAGACAGTCATTATTCATCCCAGGAGCGTTTAGTTTTGTCTTGTGCTGCTGAGCAGCCTACTGGAAATTATTTTTTAATCTCTGTTCGTATTTTCCCTGATATTTCACATTGGTATCTGTGGAAGTTACCTCAGTGGAGCATCTGCTGTGCAGTGCTGGTGCAGTGTGGGACACATCTGATGGCCCTGGTTTTTCAGCTGCCCTGAAGGAGAGGTGAAGGGAGTGCACTGTGATGCTTTCCACCTGATGCTCCATCCACAGCAGAAGCTGTGTGGAAAATAACCTTGCCTAAGCCTGTTTGACTGCACTGCAAATCAGGGTCAGTGAATGCTTTTGTTACAGCCCTCTGAAGTAGATGATTCAAGCAATTGTATTTCTTTCCTGTCCAGAAAGCAAGGAAGGCTTCTCTAGCTTGAGAATATGTTCCTCCTTTCCTCTTCAGATATTTTTTTTTTCCATAAATACTTTTGTGCATTTATGCATTCTTGGTTTAATGCCATATTATTTGACTGCACATTTTTCTTCTTAGTTGAGAAGTGCTGGCATTTTTTTGTGGGAAGGGTGGAAGTTGAGGCCTGTAGGTCAGGTTCTAGGGCTAATGTTTTTGACCTCTTATTGAGAAGATCTGTTTCCAGCACAAGACTTACTAAAATTTATTGTCTGAATACTTCTGCGTGTATGTTTCCTTTTGTGAATTTCTTCGTTTGTTTTATTTGTTCCATCCACTCTGCAGTGCTTAAAAGTGGAAATAAATCAAAAACCTCTTCCACAGACCCACTGAGGGGCAGTAACTCCACTGTGACTTATACCTACCTCCAAAACACTCTGATTTGTTTAGCAGTTGAGGAAGCAACTCAAAGTCTTTCAACAACTTTTGTGAGAGTCTGCAATGTTACATTTTTGTTTAACAGTCAGAGATAATTCCTAGAGTCTTCAATTTTTGAAGCAGGAATTTATAATATATCTATAGGGAGCTTTGGGCAACGTTGTCTATAATACTGAATTTGTTTACCTGCCTACTAGAAAAGGTTTGGCGTTAGAAAGATTACAAGAAAATATGAAGGTCTTTGAAGACTTTATATCCATGCTGAAAGGAAAATAGCAAAATCAGTATGGTTGTTGTTTAACCAAAAATAACAACAAACAACTCTTGTCTCTCAGATTCTTTAGGTATATTGTCCTGAAGGAGTGAGAGGAGGAGGGTACAGCTTTGAGAAGCAAACTTAGGAAGGGCCTGACACTGGTTTGAGTGGGAGATGCCAATCAGCCACAGCATCAAGAGGAATTCCCCATGAATACTGTTAGGGTGTAGAACAGGCATCTTAAACTTAATCTTGAGTTTGACACAATCTGTCAGTCCATTGATGAGCAGCTGAGTGTGCATCTGTGCATGGAGCCTTGTAGAAACAGGCAAAAGATGTGCTGGAAGTTCCAGATGTGTTAGAATATGTAATTAAAAAAAATAAAAAATAAAGGCAGTTCTTCATCAGTGTCAATGTCAATAAAGGTGTGTGTGCTATGTTGTATTAGGCATTGCTCCAGGGCAAAGGCTCAAGTCACAAGTATCTGTCTTAAAATCTTTGTGTCTTGGTTGAAAATCTCAATCAGGTCTAATAAAATGTTTCCATTCCTTGTGGGTGTGTGTGTATGGAGGGGTGTTAACAGAAAAGAAATAGTGGTTGTTGGAATTGCTGGTTGCTCCTGCACATGAAGCTGCAGCATATTGTTGCAGCTGGGATGCCACCCAGTAAAAGTGAGTGATGTGCCACAGGTTTCCCATATCTGTCCCTCTGTTCTCTCACTGTGATGTGGCATGGTGGACCTCAGCCAACGTGTTTGAAGTGTGCCACTGCAAAATGTATGAAATAATAAATTTCCTTTCTTCCCCTTGCTTCCTGGTGTTCCCAGGCTTTTAGCAATTTGTCAGCATGTGATGGACAGCTCGTGTGGTTTTATTTTATCCCCCACCTGGACCTTGTCTTCAGCTTGTGTGTGTGCCTTTCTACCAATTTCAGATCACTTCCACTTTTGAGGCCATTGGGGCACTAGTGCTCTATGGATGCTAAAATATAAATGCTTTCAAGGGCAGATGGCACAAAATCACTGAAGAAAAACCCAGGGTGGTTTATAAAATGCACTGAACTTAAGAAATCCCTGGCCCACAAAGTGAGTCTGGAAGAGTATTTAGAAGAAACATCAACATGGACCTGAACTGTTTTTACGTCACTGGTTTTGTTTTCTTTCCTATCCGCTGCTGACCACTGCTGGAGACTGGGGAATGATAAAAGTGAGGCTTATCCAAACTGAGGGAGGCAAGTCTGGCACTGTGATGAGGTGCATGGTCCTGCTGTCCTAATCTTGCACATCCAGTCAGTGCTGCCTCTCAGAGGGCTGCCCTTGGGGCTCAGTACGTTCTGCTACACAACCACATGAAATTTGTAAGAATAATGCAGAACAAGTGCTCGTATTGTGTGTGGCTGTACCCTGAAATCCTTCTGCTCTGGGTCTACCCATGTTAATAATATGGAAAAAGACCCGTTCTGTTTTTACTGTGGCTGAGGGAAATAGCAAAGAGAGATTCTGTATCTGTGTATAAGCCCAGCCTGTGCATGGCTGCTGTCTGGATGTGAAAATGTGATATTAAAAAGGAAGACAGAGTCATATATTCTAGGAATTGGAAGCCCCAGCTAGGAGTGAGGCCATATTTCACCAGGTATGGTGTGAAACAGGACCCTCTCTAACGTGTCCTGGAATTTTGAGTTGTTCTTTACAGGACTGTGGGCAGCCAGAACCTGTGCTGCTTGCTCAGCTCATTGCACTTTACTTATCAGGAAATATATTCTTTACTTGGAAAGGATGACAGTGATGATTGGTGCTAAAGCATCTCTATCCCTTTAAAATTGATTCTTTGCTCTGAAATCAGTGTGTCTGTGATACTTTTTAATCCCGAGGCTTGCCACTTAGGATTCCTTGTCCAGGAAAAGCATTAATGGTGAGTAAAGGCATTATGACTGGTGACAGTCTTGTTGGGGTGCCCACTGCTGGTTTGAGTGGTGGAAGTGCATGGGTAGTTTTTACCTGCAGTGTTTGTGAGGTTTCTTTTTACTTTGGTACCAAATTATGAATTTATATCTGCACTGTTTGTTTTCTTTCCCCCTTGTGCCTCACAGCACCTTGGCCCTGGCAGAGGGGATTGTGGCCTTAATCCATCTTCAGTAGAGGAGTGAGAGGGTTCTGAGAAGCACAGCAGCAGCTTCTTTATCTGTCTCCCTTTTCTGTTTTTGGTTCTTCTTTTGGCTAAAATGCCAAAGGTAGTTGAAAAATAACATTATTTCATTAAATTCTGGTACTTGCTGAGAGCTGTTGCAATGTAAGTCTCTGCCTTCAGAAGGAATGTAGGGTGATTGCTGCTTGAGTTGTTCTTGAATGAAAGATTGATAGGGGGAGGCTGAAATGCTGCTGATGGTTGTCAAAAGCATTTGCAGAACCGAGACTGCACATCCTTCCCTCTTGTGGTTTTTTTTTTCCTTAAGACAAGTGTACCGTAAGATTCTTACTGCAGTCTTACAATGAACACTTGAATGTTCTAGTCCAAAATGAACATTAAGTCCACATTTCTGGACACCAGTCTTATCCCATATCTTTCTTTGCAAAATCCATTTATCTGAAGAATGTGTATTTCATCTCCCCTTTATTAAGCCTACAGAATTAATATTCCACTCAGAAACAGAGTCCTGTCTTTTTGAAGCCTACTAATAATGACGAGTTGATTATAAGTACCTGTGTGCCACAGCTTTTGTTCCTTCACACACAATTCTTTACAGGCTCATAATTCATTTAATTCCTTTCATAAAGAAGCTGTGCTTTGATAATTCATTGTTTCTGTTAATATCAGGTTGGGAAGCCAGGTGTGAGTGCAGCTGCAAGGTCATTCTTCAGTTGTTTGTGTCCGAGATTGTCACAGAAGAAAAATACTCTTCTGGTTCTTGGACAGGGAGAAGATGAGAACAGCTCTGACATATTTGTCAGTAAAGGGTATCTGAGCTGGTTTGCATGGAGGGAATATCTTGGGAAACACCCTAACATCCTTATTTTAATAAGGATGAAAGAAGGATAAACCTAATTGAATGATGTGGCCAGTCCTTCTACTTTTACAAATATATTAAGGAATACCTGGATACCAAAGACAATGCTGTTGAAAGATGGCCCTGAGAGCTAAAATACATATTACTCCATGTGCTGTGATCAGTACTCACTAAGTGATATTCATTTGATATGGTGGCTTAAATTTCCACATGGCTTATCTCCAGGTAGTCTTTCTCTGTTCCAGAGAAGAATTTAGTTGTTAATTTTTCTTCTCTCTCTACCTTTTATTGCTGTTTAGTTTACCACCAAACAAATATTGTCATTAACATTTTTTTCTGTATTCTGTTTAGTTGATTAACATAAGTTCATACTGTGAACAAGAATTTATTTCACTCTGTTAGCTGGTTCTGGTTTTTGGAGGGGGGCTTTTCTCTTTGTTTGGTTGTTTTGGGGGGGCACATTGGTTTTATTCCTTTTTTTTCTTTTTGATTAGTTTGAGAGGTGGGATTTTTTGTTTCTGGTTTTTGGTCTTTTTTATTTTTGGTTGAGTTTTTTTGGTTTTGAGGTTTCTTTTTGATGTATATTTGGGGGTTTTTTTGACGGATCTTGTTTGATTGTTTTTAATTCTTATTTTTGTTTGTTTTTTTGGTTTTTGGTTTTTGTTGGTTTTTTGGGGTTTTTTTTGTAGCTCAGACTTGTTAGGGGGTGGGAGAAGCTCTCTTTGTGCCTAAAATTTTTTGATATGTTGGTGTCATAAAACTCCCTTCTCTAAAAGTACTTTATGGATTTGCGGAATTCTGTGATATTTTCAGGGCGTCACGTTTCTGTTAGACATAGTTTTTGGTACCAAAGGGAAATCTTGAACACTATAAACCCTGAGCATGAGGTGGCAGTCAAGATCTGTGGTGCTGAAGGTGTGCCCACAACTCTGATTGCACTTCAGAGTTTTGCTCTGTTTTTTTTTTTTTGGTTTTTTTTTTTTGTTTTTTTTTTGGTTTTTTTTTGTTTTTTTTTTTTTTGTTTTGTTTTGTTTTGTTTTTTTTGTTGTTATTTTTCATGGTGACTTTTTTTGGTTTTTTTTACTTTTCTCTTTGAAAGGTGAGGCTAGCACTTCAGATTTTGAGCTACTTGGACAACTTAATTAAAAGTTGAAGGATTTGTGAGTAATGCTTATTACAGAGAGGTCCTGAGCTGGAACACTCCCAACATTCTTTAACAGGCAAAAATCAGTGTTTTGCAGCATCCTGTGGAGCCTTACTGAGATGTCATTTTTTCCTTGATGTAAGATCCCTCTTAGTTTCACTTGGTATCAGATTTGGGACATGTTTTGGTCGTGTTAATCTTGTGTACATGGCCTACTGCCCCAGCTCTGGAGGAGACTGCTGAATCTTTGCTCTAGCTGATCTCCAGGTTTTCGAACTAAATCAGAAAGAGGAGGTGGAATTAATTACCTGAAAGGCAGAGGTCTCTGGATCCCCCAGATTTTTACAAACCTGGTGTCCCATCCATTGGAAATTGGTGCTTCTGAGTTTGCTGGTTGAATCTCTTGTGCTTCTGCAGCCTGCCCTGGTTGAGGAGAGCTGTTGAAATGTGAAATCTCTAATTGCATTGTGAATCCTGTGCTTCTTGGAAAAAACATAATTTTGCCCTTAACTTTATATCTTCACTTCCCTGCCTGAGGGTATTGCCTTCGGGGTAGTCATTCACATTCTGTCTGAAAAGCAATAGCTTGCCTCTCTTGTTTTTGTGATACTTTTTATATGTAGATAGTGTTGCTTTGACTGATAACTTAAAATGTCAGCTTAAAATTGCTGTGCCACAGGAAATAGCACGGATTTATATGTCGTCCATGAAACACTGCAAGAGAACTCGGGCTGTTCTGGGTGTGCACATTTCTGGGTTCTGAAATGTGCCTGTGTGAATTAAAGCTACATAGGAGAATTCATTTCTTGGTGACTCGCCTTACGAAAATGTTCTAATAGACATTCTGAAATGTGCTTTTTCTTTTTTTTAACGCTTTGGGTTCAGTTGTTTGGTTTTTTTGTTGTTGATTTTGTTTGTTTTATAGTTTTACTTGCCTTTTCCTTCATTGGCATTTCTGACCTTTATTTATCTTTTTTTTCCTAGAAGAAACAAATAAGTGCTAATGTCAGCCAGCCGCCCAAAACAGAGGCAAGTGGAGCAGCTGCTTCTGCTGAGGTAATGTGTACTTAAGGAAATTTATCTTTATTTACTAGTGAAGAGGATGTGGTGTGACTCCTGCCGTGGGATAAAAAAGCTATTTGTTTGCCAGTATTCAACACCACAAGGATGCTCTTCATGACTTTGTAGGAAATGAAAGGGGAGCACAAGTCAGCAGTATGCCAGTGTTTACATAGTAAGGAAATAAATGGTAACATTCTCCCTTTTCACACGTTCTTTTTTAGTCTCCCAATTATTTTCAAGAATCCTGGCCCTGTTGATGTCAGTGGGCACCTTCATTTGACTTTTGTGTTTCCTTTTTTACCTGGAGGTGTTTGTATTTCTTGGGTTCTGTTTACTTGGTGGAACTTGGTGAGTTGAAGAACTGGCAGCTTGTCTTGGCTTTCATTGCCCCCCAGAGCAGTTAAATCTGATCATTCAAGAAGCATTTTAAAGCTGAGCAGCAAAGGACTGCAGGTGACATACTCTGAGGGGAAACAGGGTGCTCAGGACTTGCAGGGTATTGAAAGAGGGTGTTGAAAATACATTTACTGATGGTGCACCTGGCAGCCATTGTTAGGTGCATAATTGTCACAGGTGAGTAAAAGTCAGATCACCTAAAAGAGAAGCATGTTTTATGGAGGTAAATAAATATTTTTGATGGAATTCAGTGAGGTTTGACAGTAAAGTTTAGCTCCAGCTAGAGTTCAGGGAGAGCTCAGCTTGAGCCCATTTGGATGGCACTATTCAAGAGTGAGGCAGCTGGGAGCTAGTCAGCAGTGGAGTGTCTTTGTTTAGTTCTGAGACCATGCTCTGTACTTTAGTTACCTTGAAATTCTGGGTTTCAGCAGCAGCTTTTGACATTTCTCAAACCACCTTCACTCCTGTGTGTGAGCCAGGGGCTTTCCAGCTCCTCAGTTCACCCTCAGGATGTGAGGCTGGCTGCTCCTAAGTCAAGCTGAGAGGAGTCCACAGATCCACAGCACTGTTCCATGTCTGGGGAGAGCCTATTGTCTGAAGAATCCTAACAGCAGGAAGTGTTTCTGCTTTTGAATGCATTTTTTTATTTTCTTAATCAGTGCTTTTGTAAAATAATATACCTAAAGATAGCTGCATACTTCCTAAGTAATTAATTTTTCCTTTTTACCTAATGAGGGAAGAGAGAAAGATATAAATCCTGTTGTCCCTTTCTTTCAGTGTTTCTGTCCATTACTACAGACAGCCCAGCATTTTTAATTTTTTTTTCTTTCCATTCCTTGCCCTTTGCCAAGGTTTTCTCCTCCCAGTCAACCTGGACGTCACCAGCTGCATAATCCCAGAGATGCTTGCATCTAATTTGCTGACTAACACATCTCTGAGTATTTTTTTTCAGTATATGTTCTTTCTACGGTGAGTAGAAAGAACTTTTAAGTGTGGAAGGCACAATTCATACATGCTGTTAAGCCTAAGAACTGGAAGGTAGTGTCATGAAAATAATGCAATGGAATTGCCAGGAATTGCTGTGTATTAGGTTATGGCAGCTTAGGTTGCATATTTTAGCAACCTAAATTGGTGTTTCTTCAGTTTCTGTGACATTCCTGCATACTTACTGGTAAAGATTATGTACTAAGAAAATATCTCATACTATCTAATATCGACTTTTAATTAATAGCTAATTTAAGTTCATCCTTTTAGGTTCCCACTCGGCCATTTCCACCTTTTCTCACTTAGGCTAAATCTTATGTTAATTTTAACCTTTACTCTCAACAATCTCATGTGATTCTCTAATGTTATTTAAAATAGAAGGAAACTCAGATATTTACTGTATATTGTGCCACTCAAACATTTCTTCAAGCCATTTTTCTGGCTGGTTTTCTTTTCTGCCTTTATTTGTGTTTCTGAAAATATCTACTGAAAATTAAAATTTTGCCGTGTTTTAGGTTTTTTTTAATGATAATTTTACAGGAGGGGAAGTATTTCTTGAAAAGGCAAGGCAGCCCTTTCTGTTTTCCTGCAAAACCAGATCAAATCTTTTAGTGCAATCAGAAATACTCAGCCAATTTTGGGACTTCTGTTTCTTCTATTACTTATTTCCCCCTGAAGTAGCTTTAATAATTCTGTTGGTCAGTAGTACTTACTTGTCATTACTTATCCTAGATAAATTTCTAAATCCTTACCCGAGGCAAGGGAGGTGGGATAGTTGAGTTGCTCCAGCTCACACTTTTTGGTTTTTTTAACCTGTTCCTACCTTATGGTGAAATTAATTAAACTGAAGAGCCAGGAGGGGGTTTGCTGCGTCCAGATCAGCCCTGGGTAATTTTTCCTTCAGCTAGTAAGCAGTAATAGCTGATGGCTAGTTTCTTCTGGGGTTTCTGGCTTTCAGATGCAGGAAAGGTGAAGGGGATGAGCACTCAGCTGCCTGGCTTTGTTGTCCTTGCACTGTCCCTCAGAAATGCAGCTCTCTGTGCCTTCATTTCACCCCTGTGCTCTCCGTTGTGTCACTCCTCAGTTCCTGGAATTGCAGCCACTATTTACTCACTGCCTGTGTGCTCTTACAGGGGTGTTAATTTGCTGCCTGAGTGTCCCTGTGGTGCAAGAAGTGCTGCCTCTCCTGCCTCCTCCTCTGCACTCAGGAGGCTCAGTCAGCAGCCTGGATGTGCCCAGTTTTTGTGTGACTCAAATCTAAATGAGTAATTTGGAGAGGCTTCACTGAAGCAGGTGTTCTGACTCCTTTGTTTTTCCGTGCCTTTATTTCCTCTGTGATGGGGGAGTGCTGTTCGGCTGTTGGTTTGTACCAGAGGGGTTTTGCCGGGTGAATGGAGTGAAAAGGGAGGTTCAGGTAAGGCTGGAATCATGAGGGATGTTTACTGGGTTGAGTAAACCCTAAGAGCAGCCTCTTCCATGTACACACTGTCTGCCAAGGTGCACAAACCAGGTGGCTGCCAGGATTAGCAGGGAGGAAAAACTGAACTAACCTCTTTCCTCTGCAAAAGGTCTCCTGCCAGTGCTGCTGTGTTTCCTTTTACAGCCTTTAATGAAGATTTTGCCAGTTCCACAGCTATCAGGAAAGCCAATTTCCACCTCAGTGTTCAATCATATCTATTAATAGAAGGCACCAATGCTTGAACACAGCTGGATCCAGCCACTCTTCCTGGATCTTTGTGTTCTTATATGGTATTTCTGTTGGTAACAGATGAAGTTTTGCTGCTTTTTATGTAGCAGATTTTTTGCATTGCTCGTAATAAGTAATTATCTTCTTTTTCTGGCTGGCTGCTGTAGCTTAGAGAAGTGAGAATCTTTGTATTACTTTCATGGACTATAGAAGCAGTGCTCAGAGAGCTGAACAACAGTTGTGGAAATGCAGTAAGAATTACTTTTATTCCCGATTTTCAGAGGAAGCTTCTTGGCCTTAATGATTTAAGAAATTTAAGGTTAATTACTTTTACCTGGCACACAAATTGACACTGTTTTAAAGGGGAATTCTCTCTGCTTTCTCATGCAACAAACAAGAAAAAAGAAGAGCAGTTTTTAAGTATCTTTGAGTGAAATCCCTACTATTTTTGCAGCAGACAAGTTTATCTACTTGATTATCAAAAGTGATGATAAACATCTATGGTCAGTGTTTTTTTTCTGCTACACACCTTATTAACTTTGCTTAAATTAACTTCTTTGCTTTTAGTAAGTTGCTACACAACTTGCTAACTTCACTATTTTTTTATTTTGTGAGGTTTGCAGAGGCACCTTATTGTGAAGGAAGGAAATTTTGAAGTAGAGGGTATCTGAAGTCACAGGATTGCTTGGGAATGTCCACAGAAATGCATAAATTTATTCTTACATTCCCAGTCATGTTGTTAAGGTTGGAAAGGCTATCTCTAAAATTCAAGATTATTCAGAAAAATAACAATTCTGGTAATTTGAGGACTTCCTTTCCATGTTCTATCCAGGGTAGGTGTGTGCTATGACACAGATTAAGAATTTTTAGGTGTTCTGCAGCAGGACTGTAGCAAATCATGGGGCTCTTTCTGGAAGTTGCCCTCAGAGCTCTTGGCAGCACGTGAAAATCAGGAGGGCTGTGCCTGTGTGGAGAACAGTGCTGGCTTTCTTGGTGACAGAGGCATGCTAAAAATAGACCTAAACATTAAAAATTGGAAGCTGCTGGGGTACAGAAGGTGCCTCCTGCCTGGAAGAGCTGGCTTTGTGTAAAGATACAGGATTTGCAATTTGTAGAGCTGTGCAGTGGTCAAAATAGCACAATCCTTTCACAAAAAAAAAAATCTATACTTCACTCAGAAATGGGTTATTTTCTTCATCAGTCTGCAGATGTTTATCCCTTTTTAATTCCCTTCCAGGGCTGATTTATTTCTTATTATTTGCTCAAGATAAAGGGCAATTCAGAGCTGTATGAAAAAGTGGCTGAAGGTTTTGTTAGTGGCACAGGGGCTTTTTCTTTAAAAAAAACCAACTCTCCCATACTACTACAGGTATTGGAAATGTGATTAAATGGCAAGAAGAAATTCGAGAGGAGATCACTATTGGTATTTCAAGAAGCACCTGTTAATTGCTGAGCTAATAGAGATTATTTGGATTTATGCTTAAAAACAGCCCTAGTCGGTCAAGTTTAGGCCTTAAGTGGCTTAAACCATCTCAGTCACTTTCAATTAGTGACGTCCTTGTGCTCAGAGAGTCTGGGTGATCAGTCCAAATTTAGAGACTGTAAACTTGTAATAGGGCTATTACTCTGCTGAGGGGAAACGAGCAGGTTCCTTCCCTTGGCACTGGGGCTGAGAAATCAAAAGGTGGGAGGCCAACACTGCATTTTGGATGGTGGATTTTGCTTCACTGCTTGGCTTTGCTGTGTGTCTCTCAGTGACAGCTCAGTGACAGCTGTCCCTGTTGGGGCACGCTGGCCTGGCCAGCTGCAGATTCCACCCCAGGAGGAGCAGGAAAGGTTTGCTCGGTGTGGGAGCCCCAACCTGCTGCTCTGGGTGCCCTCCCCATGCTGTGCTGGGTGGGGACTCAGCGCTCGGGCTTGCCAAGGGCTTGGCTTGGCCAGCAGCTCCCGGAAGCCACAGCCACAGCCCCGGAGCCAGGAGCAGCCGCGTCCCTGCAGGAAACAGGAGCCACACGTCCACCAAGTGAGTGCTGCTTTGCTTTCCTCTGTGGCTGTGTTCGTGCTGTAGGTCCTTTTCTTTATCTTTTGATAGGTTTTTTTTGTTTGTTTGTTTGTTTTCTCCCCTTTCTCCCCCTCTTCTGGGAATTCTGTGGGCTGTGATAACACGAGCTGCCAGCTCTGGGGTTTTCTGGCGTGCCTCCCCTGTCAGCAGGCTCGAGGCATTCCAGAGCAGTGTGCACTTAATAAGCTTTTTAATTTATTGTAGTATACTGGAAACAGCCTTTTCAGACACCACGTGACATGGCAGTTCAGAGAAGGGAGGGACAAGGAAGAGCAAGCCTTAAAAGCAGTGTCTAAGTTGTTCTGTTTTTATATTTTTGTTTTGGGGTGGGGTTGGTATTTTTTTCCTTGCTCACGGCCCATGCTGTTCTGGCTCCCAAGATCTGTGTGTTTTTGTTGTTTTTTTTTTCTGGCATGCTAATGCAGAGCCTGTATGCCTGGACAGGGTATTGCATAGTCAGGGTGTGGTGATCTGCAAGAGCAGCTTCATGTTTGAACTGTGCTGAGCTGTCAGTAGTTTATTGCACTTTAAAAATATATGATCTAAAAGATGCTAAAACATCTGGGAAAAAATAATATTCTCGATAAATTGTATTGTTTCTGCAGTAGTGAAAATTAGGTAGGAAGGCAATGCCTAAGTTATGCCACTGTTTGATTATTGTTGGCAATATTGTCTCTCCTTAGGAAAAAGTTTAAATAGTGCATGAAATAGCCCAGAATTTTTTAAACATTGCAGACACCCCTACTGAGTTCTTCATCTCCTTTTTAAATTTTTTTTTTAAATTTGTAACTAGTTTCCTCGACGTTGTATTTTTTTAGATTTATATAAAACAATTTATAATAGCTTCTTCTGCATTAGACATTATCTTTTCTAGACTAACATTTGTCATACTAAGTCTCTTATATAACACAGTGCTTTTTTGGTTTGGGGTTTTTTGGGGTTTTGGGGATTTTTTGTTTCCTTTCAGTGGTTAGATACATGGTATATAGATCTTGCAGAAGATTCTGTTTCTGACCTTGGAGTTGCAGAAATGAGCTCCATGACCAGTTTTTCCTCACTGGCTCTGGTTATAGAGCTTGACACATGAGGGAGATGCTCTCAGTTTGAATTTTGGGCCAGGCTGTGCTGCCCTGGTGGCTCTTGGAGGACTGGGAATGGGAGTAGAGGAGGAACCTCTATCTCCAGAAAGCAAAGGAACTGTTTTTTCACTGAGTTGGTCTCCAGCCTCTCCACTGTCACCATTTCTGCCATTTGTTTCCCTGAGAGGAGGATGCTTGTGCTCATTAACACTTTGGGGCTTTGTCCAGAGTCTTTTCTGCCAAAGGGAGAACCTGCAGGGGGGATGGTGGCTTTCAGCACTCTTTGGGAGCTCCTTAAGGCTCAGAAACCCTGCTGGATTTATGGAAGAGGTCAGGTCTGTGCCTGCCTTTATGCCATGCTCAGTGCAAAGTGCTGGAACCAACTTGAAAATGAACATTTTTGTTCCCCAGGAGGGAAGAGTGCTGTGAGGCAGGATAAAACCTCACCAAGGTGGAGATTTCATATTTTTTAACTGAACCATAATGCAGTTATTCCTCCAGAGCATGCTGAAGGCCCTTCTGAAGTGATTTTGAGTTGAAGCCAATGCTGAAGCAAAAAGTTCCTCAATCTGCCCCTTCTATATGGGAATAATAAAACAATGTTGAAATTTTCTAAAATGGTTGAAGAACAAACCCCAGCTACACACCACCACCACTTCGGTTATGCAGCATTGCTCTTTAGATGATACTTTAACAGCCAAGTTGTATTAAGATTCCTTGACTTGGTGGTTTTTTTATTTATTCTCCTGTGTTCTCCATTCATGTTCGTAGCCATGTGTGTGTCAGTCCATACAGCTATTCATGAATCATTTTTTCTTTCCATTTTCTCTGCATTCTGGGAGTAAAAAAAAAATTTCCTGTTCTGAGTCCTACTCTCACATTGGGTGTTGCCTGGCTTGATTGTTGCAGTAGAAATAATTGAGTTCATAACCTCAGAGACCTTTAGCCTCAAGATGAAATCGTCTTTTATGTAACTTCAGTGTCTTTTTTCAACCCCCCACTTTAGAGAGCACTAGTTCTGCTTGTGACTCGCTGGTTCTGTTTGTAATTCCCTTTTGCATCCCAGCTCTGCAGAGCAGAGTGACACTGCAGACCAAGTGACACAAATCCTATAGCTGAGCTCAGCAGCACCATGTGGCACGTGGCTGGCACCTAATCTCCTGTTTTCCTGGTGTTTATTTGTCAGCCTGCAGTTTGCAGCTGTGGAACGTTCTGCTGTTTGAAACAGCGTGCTGAGAATGGGGACAGTTGGCTGGAGAAGCTGCAGCCAAACACTCACGTGAGGAAAAAGTGAAAAGAGGATTTTTGAGCTGCTCATGAAAACAGGAGAGCTCATCTGCACTGACCGGCTCACATATTACTGTAATCCTCTCTTGTGCAGAGTGGGAACCTGAGAAGAGGCTTGGCAGGACTGGGGCAGAGCTTCTAATATCTGATTATGACTGAATGAAAGTGAAATTTCAGCGTGTGCCAGCTTGTAGAATTTACTGTCACAGAAACAGGAAGTTTCCAGGAGGAGGTAATTGAAGAGCACACTCTAAGGAGAAATAAGAATGGGGGATCTAAAGCTGATTAATTTAAAAGAAACAAGGATTGTGCAGCCTAAGGTACTGGAGTGATCTCTTTGCAGGCACACAGTGTGTGAAGGCAGCAGATGAAGTCTGTTATCCTTCCTGGAATGTACTGACTTTGTTTCCAGATTACATCCAATATCATGGAAGGACATTAAATAGAAATTGCTTTTGCATCTAGTAAAGCCTTTAAAGCAGTAAGCCAAGCTGAATACTGGAATCTAAGTAATTCCTCATGGCCACAAATTGAACTGTGAGTATGTAAAGTTCTTGCTGTATAGATACTGTGCATGACCTGTGATCAAACTCTTTCCCTCTGCTTCAAAAAGAAGCAAACAGGCACAATGCTTCTTGCCATCAGCTATGAGATACTTACAGTTTTTTGACAGTCCTAACTTCCTGCATATAAACTGAGGTGTTGGAAGTTAAAGAAAGACTCAAATAGTACTTAATAGTACAAAAATTACTTAAAGTGAACTGTCATTCACTGGCCTCAGTTGTGTTTTGTTCCAGCATAAAGCTGTTTCAGAGCATTAACTGTTGCTAAAATATAGAAAAACAAACATGCCAGTATTAAGCCTTGCCTGTAAAGCCTTAAGCCTGAATTAGATTGCTACAATCCAGGAATCTTAAAACAGACATCTCACCTGAAGATGGTTTGGCAGTTTCTAGGAGGTGTGAAGCCTTGTTCTAAACTGTGGTAAATATAATACTGATTTTACCCACTGATTTGCCTGATAACATTTCATTTAGTGTGACCAAATTCGAATGCAAGTAGGTTGCCTCTAAAAACACTGCTTAAAAACCTGTTGCATTGAATTTGAGTAGTATGGTCAACCAGCTTTAGCTGATGCATAAAATGCAGTAGTGAAGTTTGGAAGAGTTTCATCTCTGTGGCAGAATGACAGAATTTTTATCCTAGTATTCCAATAGAAGAAAGCAGTGAGTGTGTAATGGAAGTTGTCTGGCTCAATGTTCCATGATCATCAATAAATTTAGCAGCACCTGAGGCTGTAAAAGTCTTTACAAGATAATCAGGATCTCAATCTCCTGGTTCAAGCCTGTTTCTTTAAAAAATTGTCATGTTTTTGTTTCATGAGGAAGTGGCTGTATTTCCTCTGTCTTTTACCATCTCTAAATGGTGGTTGATCTTGCTTCTGGGTATAGATTAATAATTGCTGCAAATACTCGTTCTGCGTGGTGAGAAAATGGCAGAATAATGAAATTTTAGGGTTATTCTTTTCCACAATAGTAGTTGCAGAAATCTGAACTATAATGATAGTAATAGATTGTACATATTTTTCGGTTGTATTCACGCCAGCTGAGTTTATGAATGCTGAAAGCACAAGGAAGCATCTCTGGAGACAGGGTTTCTTCTAGTTGGGTTGTTTTGTTTTTTTTCCCAAAGACAGGTACTTAAAACCAGGTATATTGATGAATTGAACTACAGTAGCATGAATTTAAAAACCAGCCAAAATAACAACTTTGGCAAAGAGTTTTAGATTGAGTGAGACTAGAACTACATAAAGTAACTAGAGCTGCCCTCCAACGATTTTTTTTCCCCCACCTGCCCTCAGTGGCTGGCAGGGGCAGGAGGTTTTGTTTGTAACATGCAGTGTTGGTGAGTTTCAGGGATGAGAGTGGGCTTTAGAAATGAAAGGAGACTTAGAGGTGGGCAAAGTCTGCCGTCAGAAATTCCAGCATAAATCATTTGGAAATGGTTCTCATCACTTCTGCAAAGAAATCCTTCATGACAGGACAGCACAAGTAAACCAGTGTCTGAGTAATACACAGGTACTAACTAGAAACCTACATCCTGCTCTTCCATTTCATTGGGTTCTTAATATTAAGTCTCCACAAAATTAACATACAGCTTGAAATCTTGAGAAGAATAATGTTTTTGTGGTTGTTGTGAGTATTTTTATCTTTCTCTTAAAAAGCTGTTGTTTTTCTTAGAAATATAATAGCAGAACTGCATATAAGAGCAGCAGTTGCAAAATAGGATATTTCCAAAATCGCTTGGGATGGAAAATGATACAGGGGCACTCAAAAGTTGTAATTTTTTAATTCAGCTATTATAGATACTGTAGCCATAAAAGATATATAAACAGTTAATTCTTGGTAATGTTTTTCCACTTTCAGTCACTGCATGTCTGAGATGCTGTGTAGCTTTAAATGTACATGTTTAGAGATGCATGTATTTATTTGTAAATATGCACACACACCTCCTTGGTGCTGTCCCTGTCCCACTTTCTGTCTCCTGTGTGTGTCCAAGGATGGGAGGGCTGCACAGCCCTTGCCACACACCATCAAAGCAAGTGGGAGGTTTAACCTCTTATCAGCTCGAGTGGTATTTCACATTGGAGTGAAACAACCCATTATTTTTCACGATGGTTCTCTGAAGAGCTTTTGCTGCCCACTTCTTACATTAATTAAAGCTCAGTATCAGGGCCATTCATGGGAAGGAGCAGCCACTCCTGGTCAGGTAGATTAGTTTTTCCTTTGCATTACACACCCTGTGAGTTAGTAATTGTGAAATCATAGGTGTTGTGAGCTCTCAGCCTGAGAAGCAGTCCCAGTTCAGTCATACCCAAGGGGTGTTGGTCCGTAGCTCTTCAGTCCTCGGTTCTAGACTGAGTTCAGCTAGGTCACTCTGAAAATGTTTATACAAGCTCCCCCAAAAGGCTGCTAGAGCTGCAGGTGCCCGATTTTTCCAGTTAGCCTTTGCCTCAGAGTGACTCTTCTCTCCAGGAGGAAGATGTTTGAGCACAGACCTGAGAGATTCATTATCAAAGGCTAAGTCACTTCCTTCTTTGGTTCCCATTTCCTTGGGGCCTTGACCCGAGTACAAAGCATCAGGTTCTGACTCGCCTTTTGCTGCCACTGAGTCCCTCATACATACTTTTTCTTAACTTTTCCCCCCTAAACCTGTCTTCATATCTCGATATTCATCTCTGCTGCAGTGTGATGGCAAAAATTGTGCTAGCACTTGATGTAGAGAAGCTCAAGCCAAAGATGTTGGAAGTTATATTTTGCATTTGTGTTTACGTTGTCACAGCAACAGATTACTTTTCCCCAGATTCCTCTTCCTTTGTTTGTTTTTTCTAGGAGAATCTCAATCTCTGACATTATGGCCTTTGCATGTTTTTGTCAGTATTGCTGCCTGCCTAGAAGGGTTTGGTGTTGTTTTGGGTTTTTGTGTTGTTGCCTTCAACCTACCACCAGTGTCAGAGATCAGGGGGTCTTTTTTATTCAGCTGTCTGAAAGCAAGATTGTAATCCAGTATCACAGACCAATTTCCCCATTTTATTCGAGAAAATGTCACCTCAAATAAAGTGAAAAGTTGCAGTGAAAGTGCGTCCTTCTCTGGAGGTTTGTTGCTTTATTCTTGTTGATTCTTACTTTTGCACTTGTGGTCATCTCAGCATTTCTGTATGGGTTGCTTGATAAATATTTGCAGCATCTCTTCTGGTTTTGAAGGTCTCCACCTGGTGCACTGTGCCGCTTTCTGAGGTTGGGCAATGACCTTCCTCAGCCTGATGCATCTTCCACATGAATTTCCAGGGTTTATCATTTTAGTTGATGCTAGCTCTTGCTACACTTGGGGTAGTTTCAATGAATTTTAGTTCTGTGAAACCAAGAGCACTCACTGATTTCTTTGCCTGTTTTATTTTTCCAGAAGGCATCTGCATCCAGTTCTCTGAGCTGTTCAATTTTTTTATCTTCATGTTTTCACCATTATTTTCTTCTTCTCCTGTTACACTTCCCATTTTTCATGCAGATTTCTGTAATACTCATAGTGAGACGAGATAACCAATTTTTGATTGTTTTGCTTTGTTTGGCATCTGTGACAGTTCTCTTTCCAGCATAGCGTGAATGCCACCCTTATAACTTGACAAATGAATTTCCAAGGGTATTTCTTCTCTTAATTCTATCAAATTAGATCCCAGATCTCTTCATCAGCTCTTCCTGGAAGAGGATGGGTGGAAAGCCACCCTCTAACTCCAGAGCACTGAGGCCCTGTGGTCAGCTCCTGTGCAAAGACTGATCCCTGTTTGTTACCCCACACTGCAGGTCACCCAGCAGCTCTGCTATAATTAACAGGGATCAGTCTTTGCTTAACCAATGCTGTGCTGTAACCTCTTTCCTGTGTGTCTAGTCTCTGCTGTGGTGGTCTCAGGAGTCTTAGGCAGGGAGCAGCTCCTGGTGGGCTATCAGTGGTCCTGGATGCCATGCTGTGGATTTGCCTCTCTGCTCACACAAGAGCTGTGTGTTCATCAACTCCCAGGCTGGGATTCCTCTTGCACCTCCCTCACAGGGCACCATGGCTGGCACAGCACCCTCCAGAACCCATGCCTGGTTTCAGGCAGGAGCCACAGGGATGTAGCTGCACGAAAAGAGGAACCAGCACTGATGCTGCTGGGTCTCCCATCTGGCTCTGCCCTCCAGGGATCCCTCTGCCCCTGTCTCCTAGGCTGGTTCAGCTCTCTTTGTTTGACACCCCAGCCTTGCAGAGAGGGGCTGTTCTCTTGAGCACATCCAGAGGAGGCAACGAGGCTGGGGAGGGGCTTGGAACACAAACCCTGTGAGGAACGGCTGAGGGAGCTGGGGTTGTTCAGCCTGGAGAAAAGGAGACTCAGGGGTGACCTCATCACTGTCTACAGCTCCCTGAAAGGTGGCTGCAGTCAGGTGGGGTTGGTCTCTTTCTCCAAGCAGCAACTGACTGAACCAGAGGACAGTCTCAAGCTGCACCAAGGGAAATACAGGTTGGATATTAGGAAAAAGTTATTAAGGAAAAGGTGATAAAGTACTGGAATGGTCTGCCCAGGGAGGTGGTGGAGTCACCATCCCTGGATGTGTTTAAAAAAAGACTGAATATGGCACTTGGTGCCATGGTTTAGTTGAGGTGTTAGGGCATGGGTTGGACTCGATGATCTTGAAGGTCTCTTCCAAGCCAGTGATTCTGCAATTCTGTGATTCTGTGCATTCTGTTGGGGCTGACCACGCCGGGGTGCAGGCAGGGTGTGCCACAGCCTCACGGCAGCTTTGCGTCAGGAGGATTTTGTTGCCAAGTTGCCAGGCAGCACTTCAGTATTTACCTCCACGCCTGACACACGTCCCTGTGTTGCTTCACGCCTTCTGCAGTCCCTCCGTGGAGCTGTGGCAGGAACATCTGGGCACAGCTGGGCACAGCAGAGCAGGGTCCAGGGGACGGGAGCACCAGAGCATCGTGCGGTAAGAGGCTGATCCAGGAGCCAGGCTGGAAGGGACAAGGTGGTGACAGTGTGACCACACCAGCCAGAGGGGTTGGAGCTCAGCAGGCTCTTGGTGTTGTCAGCCTGCTGGCTGAAGGGCAGGGAGAACAAGGAGCCTGCTTCTTCCCTGGAGTGAGTCTTTTTGGGGAAAGAGTGGGAAGTTGTGGACTGTTGTGGAACTTGGGTGGAAGCGGAGCAAGGCACTCCCTGGTGATCCCTGTGCTCTTCCCATCTGTCCTGCTTTTCTCCTCAGGGCTTTGTTCCCCTGAGTGTCCCCAGGGAGGATGGCTTGGTGTCCTCCACAGCCACTGGTCAGCAGCCATACATTGAGCTGTTTTCTGTTTCCAAACTGCTCCTCTTCCTCCATTCTTCATCTTTTTGCTTCTGCTGGTCACTGCCCTCCAGCTGGACAGGGCAGGAAGAAGCAGCTGGGGTTCTGGGAGGTTTTCATTCATCCCTGCAGGTTGTGGTGGTGCTGCTGTGCTGGGACGTGGGAAAAAATAACTTTTCGATTCATTTTAAGACAGTGGCTTGGTAAGAGTTTTCTGAGGGCTGGAAGGGAGAAGGGCTCAGATAAATGTTTTTATTATTAAACACACAGGGACTATGGTGACTAATGCGAAGGTGTAGAATAGATACCTGCTTGTTAGTCATGCAGAAGGAATTCAGGTTAAGTTCTTGCAGAAGAAAGAAAAGGAGAGGAAAAATAGTTAAAGAGCAAATTAAGAAAAATACCATGTTGCCAGCAGGTTACCTGATGGTGGTAATGGAAACAGGTTAAAAGCTTATTAAAATCTTTAGTTCTCTGCCCTGATGTAGGAGGCTCTGTGCATTTCCATGTGTGTCTCCACCCATGCAAAATCTCCCATCTATTAAGTAGTCAATCTGTAGGTATATGGAAGCATGTATTACTTGTTTACTTTCCTGCAGTGTGACAACTGCAAATTCTCTATAATACATATTTACATATACATATTTAGTATTTATGTATTTACAATACATATTTAGTCAAACCTCTCCCTGAGGTGTGTGAGACACCAACTAAGGTGGGGAGACCACGCTGTTGTTGTCATGGTGTGCATTTTAAATTCTGTACAGCTTTTCTTTTACTGATTAGAAATGCTTGTGCTGCAAAAAGTTAGGGAAATTAAATATTTTTGTAAGTAAGAAGCCACCCTGGGGTGTAGAGTAGTAATATGGCTTCTGTTCATTCAAACTCTGTGTGTGTGATTTCATACTTCCAGTAGCATGGTAAACAGAGATGTAAAAATGTAAACAGTGTAAAAAAATGGAGGAGAACAGAAAAAGTAAAATACTTGATAAACTCTGGTGTAAATTTAAATATGACCTATGAATGGATTACTATGATAGAGATAACAAATCACACTATCACAGAATACAGCTTTAAGCATATGCAAAAATACAAAATATACCTTTAAGCAGAAGAGTGTGAAGCAGGAATAGAGGAATAGTATTACTTCTTTATGAACTATTGATGAGACAGCTGGGATGTTCTGGGCTTTGAAGTTTGATACAGCCACAACAGAAACACACCACGGTGTTTTTGGATTGACATTCCTGAAGCCAGGAGAACAGACCATGTCCTTTGTGGAGTTGGATGATATATAAGAATACTGTGGAGGGACTTGTGTTGCTTACATAATAACTACTCCTTTTTATCTCGACATATTTGAGGTTGATACTTTAGTATTAAGTATTTTCTGTAACAAACCAGTAAATACAAAGGCACAGTTTTTGTTTAAAAAATTTAAAAAGAAGTGTGGATGAATCCTGCAAAGTAAGTATATGTGCTTCAGTGTGAGAGCAGGATTTGAGTTTGTCTTGGTACTTGATGGAAAATTTACGGTCAGTGCATGTCAGAGGAGAAAAAATAATGTTTAAAGAAGGTCATGAGGCATCCTCAAACTGTCAAAATTTTACATGTATGTATGGTAGAAACACAAGCCAGGTAAAAGATCTGAAGTAGTAACTCTAATTTTCAGAAATAATTTATTCTTAATTTTCATCTGGATAACGAGTGAATTCAGATTCTTTATGCTTAATACAAGTATTTATTACAAAAGTAAAGTTTTTTGTTTTTTGGTTTTGTTTTTTTAGAAGCAGTCTCCTGTGGATGCATCAAAACCACAAGTCATGAAGCCATCTGAAACTAGGGTAAGAATTTCAGGAGAAAAATCATGCTTGCACATGTATGAAGCCTTGGAGTTTCCTTTTTTACATGTTGATACTGAGTAACTTTATTTCTTATCTGTAGCTTAGTTTCCTCTGCAAAAAAAAAAAAAATCTAAAAAAGTGCTATTCGAAGCAACGAGAGGTTTTAACAACAGCAATAAAAAGAACATTAATTGCAGTGTTTAATTTTAGCTCACGTTTTGTGACATGTGTATAGCTCCCCCCGGTGTAGCTGCAGGGTTGTTTTACCTGGTGATGATTTTTCTCATCCTCAACAAATTCAGGATGAGCTTTCAGCTTTCTGTGTGTGTACGGTTGCATCTTCTTGTTAATTTCTTGTGTTTCTATGTCTGGCAGCTCCTCTGCCTTTCCCCTTCACGCTTGTTCTGTCTTGTTTTATGGCTGGGGCTTCCTCAGCATCGGGGCTGTGTCATCGCTCCTGTCCTTTGCTTGTTGAGAGAGAATCATCATCCTCACCTTGCCGAACAGGAGCTACGTGTGCTGTTCAAACAAATGATTTATGGTTCTCCCCCCCCAGCTCTTCCATTTTCCACCACCACAACAGCAAAACCAACAAAAGCTGGATGCCAGAGCAGGCCAGATGGGGCTTGTGTGTTGGTGAAGGTTTGGGCTGCCTGCATCTTGTGTAGATGGCAGTAAAGGGGTGAGGGTGGGAGAGGTCCCTGCAGGTGCTCTGGTGCAGGTAAATGGCACTGCTGGAGGCCCTGCCAGGAAGCTTTTGAGCACCTACAGCCTGTTGGCACAGTCAGAGCTGAGGTTTGGTTGCCTTCACAGTATTTTATATATATTTTGTTACATATATTTATAAATGTATATATTTTTTATATATTATACATTTATTTAAATATAATATCATATATGTATTTATTTTTTTATATAATGTGTATTTTATATATTTATATTCATTAAAATATAATGGAATATACTGTAATGTATAATATATACTATAAATTTATATTTATGTATATCATATAAATATTTAAATATTTTTTGTTTTCCCTTTATCAAATGGGAAGTTTCTTTGTGACCTTTTTCATCTTGTCTCTGGTCATTCTGCCTGGATCCCCACCTCTGCATTTGAGCTTGGCCATTACGTCCCCTTCAGCCTTTTGAAACCCTTTTCCTCCATGCACACGTGCATCTTAAGAGCTGAATGGCAATTAAACAAATTTTCCATTTGTGCACCATCATCATTACTCACAAATGAAGGCATCTGCCAGCCTCTGGTTTCTCCTGCCTGTTGTGTTTGTGGGCAAACTCATTTGTGTCATGTTCATTAAAATGTGTGGTTCTCCATATGGTCTAATCCAGACAGCTATGGTCTTTCCCTACTTGAAATTTAAAACAACTCTCAGAAGAATGTAGTAAATGAACCGAAAATAGAGTAGCAGAGGCATGCTTCAGCACTGTAAGACTGGTAAATATGAATCCCTTTGAGACAGTGGCCTGCATTTGCATGTGTAACATAATTAATGTTTTCTTTTAATGTCTGTTGCATTATTAATATCTTTCTCCTGCTGGATTAAACAACTCATTTGCGTTTTTGACAGTAGACTTCTTTGAAAAGAAGCAAGGTTGCTGAGTCACTTTAATTTCTAGTCCTAAATTTCTTGCAGATTAACAAGTCTTTCCCAATTGTCTGCTATAACCACATCTCATTTGTCCTTTCTGAAGTCTCTCTGGTGTGCCACTGCTCCCCTCCTTAACCTTCAGTGCTCTGAGTGAGTCCTTTGCCTCTAGTGAACCCTCAGCGTTGTGCCTCTCTGAGAAAGCCCTGAGTTCACTGTGGCAGAAGGAGGAATGTGGAATTTCTTGTTCTGTGGGCAAAGCCTGGGGTAGGTGGACAATTTGGAGGACCAGGGTGTAGAGCCAGCGCCCTGTGGGGTTTTTTTTGCAGGTTTGGAGGAACCAGGGTTCTGCCTCCACCACGGTCACAAACACATCCCCTTCAGCTGCCTTCCTTTTGCACTCGTTTGTGCAGCTGCACTGTGAACCAGGGAACCAGTGAAAAAATGTTATTTTCCATTTCCAGACCGTTTTTCAGTCATTTGAAATATGTCCCCTCAGATCCTGGCACAGTGCAGTTGAAAGGGAAGTGGAACATCTTTTTTCTCCCTAGGAATTCAGTGCACACTGTCAGCTGATGCCATGGCTTCAGTCTGTGGCTGCTCACACCTGACTCTGTTCAAAGGATGGCTGAACAATTCCTCTGAATGGATAGTCTCATACTAAAATTGTTGGTTTGGTTACCTGGCTTTTTTTTTGTTTGATTTTTTTTTAAATTAGATTTGAACTTTGTAATTGCTAGAAGTGTGTCTAAATATTTGTGTCTCTTGAGCAGGTGTTTATAATCATGTGTTTTATTGTGGCCTCAGCATGCTTTTGTGTGCAAGTCTTCAATCAAATCCTTGCCCATATGGGTCCATTTATTCTTCAGCATCACCAAACATAAATTTATAGTATGCGCAATTCTGTGTATTTCAAACATTTCCAAAGGATAGTGAATGCCTCACACAGAAGGTGCATAAAGTAGACAGTAAAATCATACTTACAGTATAAGAAAGAAGACTTACAGTTGTTCATAACTGGTTTGGCAGGTTGAGAATTTGTATTCAGTGTTCTGTACAGGTATTGTTGGGTGTGGGCAGAAGTGCAAGTAGATAAATTTTATGATCCTGCAAAAATAAGGTATGTTTAGTCTTCTTCTGAAAGGCAGGTAAAAAAAACCCTGAATTTGTGCTCTGACAGAAGGGTACTCAGAATCCTGAGCAGGCAGTAATCCCAGAACAAGAAAAGCCAAACTCTGTATTTTTTGAACTTCATCTTTGCACTGCTGTTACACTTTTTGCATTTTGCTGCAGAAGGACACCTCATGTCTGATTGACTCTTTGCTATAGATGGTACAGAAACACACTCAACCTTAATTTTTCTTAAAAACTAGGAAAATTTCGGATTAACCTTTCATTACAGGATTATTTAGATACAGGTACAAAAATGGATGTGTGTCTTTGAGTAGTCACGTAAAAAGGACACACAAGTGGGAGCACATAAAGCATGACTGAACCTGACAGTCGCTGTGCTTTAATCAGTTTTTAAGCATTAAGACAAAATATAAAGCAGGGAATTTGTGGAGAGGGTGGGAATCTGTGACCTTAAGTGATGATTTTTATTTTTTTATTTTTTTAGTATTTACTTTTAGTACCTTTTTCTCACTTTGAGGATTTTTGCTTTTCATTCTCCATCATTATTTCTCCACTTATGTGTGGAGGTGTGTCCCTCAAAGCTTGGAGACCTTTGCCAGGATTATGCCCAGGCATCTGCATTTAATGTGTGCTCAGGATTTCCCAGCCAGGTGTCGGCAGTTCAGTGTGAGGTTGTGGATACTTGCGTAACAAAATGTAAACAAACTTAGCAAATTTCTCTGTGTGGTCAGCCAGAAAACGGAAGCTGAGTGATTCTAAATGGTAATGAGTGTTTGGCAGATGAAAGGCTCTTTTTGTGTTGCTCATAGTGCAGCTGAAGTAGCAAGGAAAAAATAGGAGGAAAAACGTGGTGAGGAGGCTGGGTTTCTCTCTTCTTAACAGACATAACAATTCTTTAATTTTTCAGTTTTAGTTCTTGCTGTTGTAATTTATTGCTTACTGTACTTTGACTGAATGAATCACAGGGCTTGATTTTATGGCATGGCTGCAGAAGATTTTCAGGTGTAAACCCTGGAAGTGCAGTCATGTAATACTATCCTAGCCAGGTTGTCCTCCTCTGTTGTAAAATAAGCATTAGGAGATTACAGAGGAGAGGAAAACCACAAAATTTCAATTTGTGTGTTGTATAAGGATATTAACTGAACATATCCCGCCCTGTGTATCTGCTGTTGAATCTAAGCAATTAATGTATTTTCCATTAGGATTACGTGTATTTTTTATAATTACTGACTTCACAATTATAATTATTTCATTGATAAATTAGTGAAAAATAATTCATTAAATAATACTTGAGGCTATTTCAGAAATTGCTAGTGGCAATTTGGATTTGGTATCAAGCTGGTTACTGTATTTTAACATCACTCCCTCTCAATTCCCCACATAAGGAATGAGTGTGTCTGTGTGTGGATGTTTGCACACATTTAAAGCTCTTAAATCACTACCAGGATGTTGTGAACTGCAAGATTAGTGTGTAGTAGTTAGGCAGCGTGTGTGCTGGCAACTGTGAACCTGTCTGATATTCTGCTTTACATAATCTCATCCTCTGCAAATAACCATGCATATTAATCTCTGCATAAATGTTGTTTATATTTCAGTCTGCACCAACAACCAAAGCAGGATCTGAAAAAAACGCGCAATCAGACAAGGTAAATACCTCCCTTTCACCTTTGCAGAGTTGCTGCACTTTGGTCTTTTACTAACTTTGAAAAAAGAGGCTGAACTCTTGGCTGTTTCTGTGTCACATGAAACTGGTGGCATAGCCGTGCATAAACTTCAGGACAGCCTTCGAAGTGTCCTGTGAACCATCTTTAGATCTGTCTTGTGCTTCTTTGGACTAGCATGGATCAGGTTCCGTAGCACTAAGTGGTGGAAATGGTAAATTATCTCAAATTTTTTATTTTATGACAGCCAACAGACTCTCAAAATGAACAGCTGTCTGAAGAGAAGCAAAAGGAACCCAGTGATGTAAGTTGTATAATTTCTACCCCTTTCTCTCTCTAGCTGTCTTTGAACTTTTTAACTTCTTTGAGAGTTCCTTCTGGTATTTTACTTTTGTCTTTCGCTTGAAAGAATAGTTTGAAAAAAAACCAAAAAGCCAGCCCTCCATATCTAGTGATAATAGTTTATCTCTACACAGGGAAAAAAACAAACCACACCTACTGTGACAACAGCTTCTAAACCAAATGACACAGGAAAAGTAACTACAACTCAGGCTGACCAGCCTCCACCTGCAACCTCCACAGAGACAGCAAAGGTATGGTAGAAGCAGCAACGAGTTTTTATTATTTTAGCCAATTTTTGCTTTTTTATTGAGGGGATGTTAGGAATGCACATCAAGATGGCTTCTTTAGCTGAAAAGCTGGGCTTTTGGGCCCCCAGAAATCACAGTGTAGATAAGCTGTTGGCCAAGCAAACAACATTAAGAACATCATCACAGTTTTAGGCCTGTTCCTTTGGGTTTGGGGCTCTTTTCTCTTTCTCTCAGTTTTTTTAAAGTTCTTTGTAGCTACACAGCTGTCACTGGTTCTTTGTCAGGCTCTTCCCTTAAGGCTCACTGCAGCATTGGCTCCAAATGTAGGAGGTCAGCCCTGAACAAGGCTCCAAAAAAAACTAAAGTGAGAAAGGTTTGGGGAAAAAAGGCTGGAGAGGAGTCTTTCCCGCATGGCAAATGGAGAAAAAATATGAAGGAAAAGCATATGGTGGCATCAGGATGTGGACGTTTTGGGCTGCTGGTATGCTCATGTCTGGTGACAAGGCTGGGGTAACACGAAGGGCTCCTGCAGCTCTGCTACAACACACTGATTGTTGGCAGTAGATGGGAGTGTCAGCAATGCAGAAGTCTGCATTTTTTTGCAGTGATGTTGCCCCTCCACCTCTCTGCCTGCAGCAGTTTCCACCCCATCTGCTTGAGCACCTTTTGCAGCTGGAACTTAATGGTGCGTTGAGAGCTTCCAGGAGTAAATGGCAGCTTTCCAAAGAGACTTGGAAGGGGCCTCAAAGTCCTTTTTGCCCTACAGATTTCTTTCACTGGCAGAATGAAAGAAGGAGGTAGAGTGCTTAAGATAGAAGGCTTTCTTTCCCACAGCAGAATCCCACTGGAAACAGAGCTTTTGTGATGGTAGCTCACTCTACCCAAGCATCTGGGTGCTGTGCATTTGTACCAGCCAGTTGCTGAGTCCAAAAAACTCTGCACAGCCTCAGTGTTGGATGTTTTACTTCGTTTTATCTCATTTTTTAACATTGCGATAAGCTATCTCTTAATTCTTCTTTTTCTTCTCCAGCAAAAGTCCAAGGAAGTGTCCACAGTGGCTGGTGCAGCTGCTGGAACAGGCACAGCTGGTGCAATTGTGGTTGCTGCTGCTGACAAATCAAGTACTGAGGTTAGTAAACATAGCCCTAGACAAAGCCTTCCCTTGTAATAATGTCTCAGAGAGTGCTTCTCTCTCTGAAATACTTCGGTTTCAGGAAAAAAAAAAAAGAATGGATAACTGCTTAAGTACTGATACATCCTCAGTGTATGTATGATGGTGGAGGAAGAGGTAAAAAACAAGTGGTGTGTCATTTGTGTTTTGTCAAATAGGACTTCTTTAGAAGCTAGCTTAAAATTACACAAGCTTAAAATCAGTTGCTCCCTATCTTTAGTTATATTTGAATATGTATGTGTATCCACTGATGCACAAATTCAAAATACCTTGTTAATGACACTGGAGAATTGAGTTTATAACCGTTCTCACTGAAGAATCTGGCAAATACATGTCCTGCTGAAAGAAAGATTTTAGGTTGGTTTCTAGGAGTATTCTACAGATTCACCAGATGATTAAGATTTTTTTTTCCCCATGTGTGCATGTTGGTAACTTCTGTAATGGTTTGCTTATTTTTTTAGCCTGGTATGGATGAGTCAGCTCTTGACAGCTTAATAGATACCCTTGGTGGACCTGAGGAAGATATGCCTACTACTCCGGTTTATACTGGCCCAGAAATTACGGTATTTTACACTTCACATTCTTATTTCTTAGAAGATTCATTCCTAAATTACATCTGTAGTTGCTCATTACTGCGTTGATCCGGGACTGGGAACTGTGAAGAGTGAAAACAGAGTGCACAGTTACATCTTAAAGTTGGTTTTGTTAATATGGAAATGACACAGTTTTGGGAATTTGTTGAAGAATTCAGGTCTTTCTGAGTCTGAATGGGAGAGTCATGTAAGAAGGATTAGTTTACAAGCTTAGTGGCTCAGCAAAACGTGACAAAAATTTTGGAATTGATAACTATTTAAAAAGCAGTCTAGGTTCAGCAATACATCCCATGGTCTGAGACAGTGAAATGGCTTAAATTAGGAATCTGGGAATGTTCTGCTGGATAATGAGCACTGTTGAAGCAGGTGGGAAGACAATAGGTACTGAAAGACACTATAGAGTGTCCTAGTCAATATTTGCATTTTCTTTCTGGCAATATCACTGTAGGTAACTCTTATCAGAAATTTATTTCAGTAAAGAATGGTACACAAACATTAATGTGTGCATTATTTTCACAGGAAGATATATATTCAAGATACTTGGAAGAAATGGGCAAACGGGAAGGTAGTCTCCCTCCAGAGTATGTTAAACTGTTGAAGGTGAGTTAAAAAACACATCCTTCATGTGTGTTTTCTGCAATATTGGATGTTTCTGCTTCCCATTTACTATAAAATTAATTCTCATTTTAGAGCAAAGGATATGGCAAAGATGTCCCACCGACATCAAATGAGCAAGATGAAGTAAGACTTTTTTTTTTAATATACTGGAAGGTGAAAGTAACCCGGTTATCATTGGATTAATAGGAAAATATAAATGTTGCCTGCTCTCCAGAAGTCTCAGGCAATGGGAAGGGAATGAGGGGTACCAAATAACCTAGCTAGTGATAAAACTAAGTAGAGCTTGGCACAGATGTTTTTAATAAAGCTGTAGGACTTTTCACGATGCTGAAGCTGAAATGAGTCAAAGAAATGCTTTCAGAAATATTTGGCATACAAATAACAAAGGGAAGAAATACTGTGCAAGCAGGAGTCTCTTTAGCAAAGGCTACTTGTATTTCTACACTTGGCCAGACATTTCTGTCAGCCAGTGTAATTTTGCTGGTTTGGAAGTTTGACATACTTTTTAAAAAGCTTTTTTTAAAAGCTTTAAAAAGAAAAGCTTATATGAGACATGAATCAGCCAGTGGGAGCAAGCACCTTTATTTTTTGTTATGTCAGGAACTTGTGCCAGTGAAGTCACTGTGTGAGTAATTATTGTAATACTCAGGCTGTAAACTGAGTTTGACCCGTGATGATACTTGAATTTTCTCATGGTTATAACTTGGTTTGCAATTCCTTGCTCAGAAGCCAATGACAGATGAGGAGCTTGCAGAGGCCCTGTCATCTGACTTCACCTGCAGTGCTGCTTCTGCTCAGGAGAAGAAGACAAGTGTGACAGAGGTATTGACACTTTCCTTGCCATTGCATGCATTTTATTGTGTGGAAAAAATGATGCTGTTATCATAATATTTAATATTACAGTAGATAAAATTTCCTGCTTCTTTTCTATTTTTGCGAATTTGCCTGTAATTTCATCTTGCTCGTAGGAACCAAATAAAGAAGGAGAAATTGTGCAAGCACAAGCAGCGAGTTCAGTTAAGACCTCCGTTCCTCCTAAGGAGAAGAAAACAAAATCAAAAGAGGTACACATAGTCCTTCTTTCACTGGTTACTTTATAATTAAAATTTACAGGCATATGATGCTGTTATGTGTTTTGTTCTCCTAAAGATGCTCATCATTCTCATTTTCAACTGTAAATCCTCTTTATTATAGAAAATACAGGAATAACAAGAAATGCCATTGCCCAGATTCCATTGTGCCTTGAAGCTCTGATACACTTTAGTGTATCAGATGATTTTCCTTCTGGATTCTGGGGAATAACTGTGATTCTTCGCATTAGAGGAAGTAGAGTAGCAATATTAGTAGGAAAATTTTTGTCGCTTTGTATTCTATGTTTAGAACTTTGACATGATATAATTTTCTCATGTTTTTTGGACCTTCTGTTTTTTTTCCTCTGAATAGAGAAATTGTGACCTTACACTTTTTCAGTTTGCCATGTCAAAGCATATGAGAATTGTGTTAGACGGCATTGTGACACTGGGTTTTGGGGAGTTTTTCACTTCCTTTTTGTTTCCTTCTCTCCTTAAGAAAAGCCTCATGTCTAACTAAAGCTGTGCTAATTCTGTTACGTAACTTGGTGTTAAGGTAATTGGGTAAAGCCAAACCAAAATGGCCAATCTGGTGCTGGCTGTATCCTTCATATGCAGTATAAAAATACGTTAAGGTGAAAACCCGTGTCAATTTAAAGAAATAACAAAATGGTTTGCACGTTTTCTTAAAATACAGGAAATGAAAGATGATGCAATGGATGCTCTTCTTGATACTCTTGGAGGACCTGAACCTGAACCTGAAGAAGATCCGACCCCTGTTGTAGAAGTGTCAGAGGTAACACCTCACTCCTTTTTTACCCTGGCTTCCAGACTCTGGCTGTGGAATCCCAAGTTCTCCTTGTTAGACACTGGGAAAATGTGTAAAATGACATGAAAATTACTTTGATATCAAAGGCCTAAGGAATGTGTGAGTCTCCAGTGATTAAGGAAATAAAAAAACATTAAGAATCCCAAGTGGATACAGGTAGAGTAGGACATAGTATATTGGTCTGGAAAACTGTGACCATATGATTTGTTTGCTTCTACAAGCAAACATACATTCACGGGTAGATACAGCTCTGTTTTGGGTTTTTTTCCCTCCAGCACTCTATACAATTTATAGCAAGCTTTCATTTTGCACATATTTGCTGTTTGATTTTTTACTTCCTCTGGGTGTGCTTCTTTTCTCAATCAAATTCCATTATCCTTCTAATTTGAGTCTTTCACTATCTTTTGGGAGTTTTGTTTTTCCCCAACAGGTAGAATTTAAGAAGTTACTCTGTGTTTGCATGTTAAGCTTTAACTTTTAGGTTTAGTTTTGCAAACTCTGTCTATAACCATCGTTAGAACAAGTTTTTCCTGTCTTCACTTATAGCTCAGAGAGAACAAATTACAGAGAAACAGTAAAAAATCTTCTGTTGGTGACCTAAATTTTGACGAAAAAAGAGCTTCTTGTATTGCAGATTTAGTCAGTCTGGGCTTTTAGATAACTTAGTGGATGTATTTCTTCATGAAGTTGGCCCTAAGAATTAAAAACTTTGTATTGGTGCCTGTGATGGGAAAAGACACAGAATTATGCCTTGTGTAATCAGAGTACTGAAATGCAAGAAAACCTGATGATTTTGTACATACAAAAATTCTAGACGTGTCTGCCACAAAGACAGAGCTCTGAATACTATCTAGAGTTTTTTAGGATTTAAAATAATTCAGCCATATTCACATATGGCGTTTAATCTTAAAAAACGGTGATTTTACCACAGACATTTGGCAGGAATAAATTGAGGAGTTTTAGTATCTTGATACATAGAGTAATTTCATCTGATGCTAGTTTTTTTGTACACGGTAGGCAGAAGAATCCTGATAAGAGAAATTGTGTACTTGGAGCTTTTATTTTAATTTCTTTAAGTGTTCTTCTTTTAATGTTGTTTCTTTTTTTAAGGCAAAAGCCAAAGAGAAAAAGGAACAAAAAGCTGGAGAACGTGATGATACAATACCTCCAGAGTACAGGTTAACACCAGAGCTGGTAAGTTTTTCACGTCTCCATTGCTTTGTAGGCAGGGCACTGTGCCTGACACTTTTATTTCATTACAGAGGGAAAGAACATGGGGAAAACAAACTAAGCTAGTATTTAATCAATGGCTCTCTCCTTGGTGATTTCTGTATCTCTTATTTCCTTCTCTTCCTCTGTGGGAATCACTGTTTTTTCCAGGCACTGTGGGTAAAAATTTCATTTCATCCATGAGATGGGTGAGTCATCTCAAATGGCAGAGTCACCCATTCCTTCTCCAAGAGTCACATTTCTTGTTTCTGACATTAAATCTCAGCCTTGTAAAATCCATCCCTTTGCAGGAGGGCTCTTTGGTATCCCTTGTAATGTAACCCTGAAACACTGATGTAAAATGGTGGGAAAATTGCACTCTATTTTTTTTTCCTGGATTGTCACCCAAAGTGATGGAGATTGAATCAAAGTTAACCAAAACAACAGCAGAACACTTTTTGGTCTCTTGTAGTGTGCTGACATCCCATTTGCTTTTTTGATCTACTTATATGACCATGTAAAAATTCTCCATTTAGGGGAATTCCTGTCACTGATTAATTCTTGACTATGCAATTTACTTTACATGATTTTGCTGATGATTACTGAGGATGGCACTTCTTGTAACAACAGAAAAATATCAATAACATTTAATTTCCTTCCAGGATAAAGATGGAAAACCAATATTGCCGAAGCCTGAAGAAAAACCAAAGGTTAGAAAACTGACAATATTGTAGGAGTGTGGCTAGCTATCCTGTTTTCTCCCTCTCTGTCATCACTTCTCTCTGTGCCACGATGTAAGTCTCTTGGTCTGCTTGTGAGTTTTACTTCCTTGCACAAAACCTGCTGGTCAGAAGCATCAAGTGGAAGTTAGTTTTATTGAAATTCACTTATCTCTGAATGAAGAACATATATGAGGAAAAGGTTTAGAGAGCTCAAGGCAGGAGAGAGTTACATAAATTACTGCTAACTCAAAGAAAAGCTGTGTGGGGAGTTAGTGAAAAGTATTCTGTAGAGGTCTTTTGAAGCTGTTAAGGGTAGAAAGAGGTGAAGCAGGAAAATCTTTTGTTTTCTTGACAGTTTCCTCTTGCTAGTGATCAAATATAAAGAAATTTGTCCGGAAAGAGGAAAAAAAGCTGCTGTGGACATTTTCCTAATCACAAAGAACAACCTGGACTTTGCAAAGACTATCCATTGTGGCCTAGAAACCGCAAGAGAGGATTAAAATACTGGAAGAGACAGTAGCAGATACTATTTTAAAGGCACAGGAAAAAGCAAAGGAACAGTAGCAAAGCACTAGAGAAACTGAGGGCTCCACTTTGGAAATACTGTGAGCTGAGGAGTGCTGCCAGAAATTGGAACAGCACAGGCAATCTCTGCTCTCCTGAAATGAGTGTGAAGGTCAGGACCAGTTTGAGTGCCCTCTGAGCAGAAATCTGAAATAATTCATATTATTCAGTGTTAGAGGGTGGAGGGAAGGAATGCAAAGTACTGGAAAAAAAAAGACTTCTGGTCTCTTAAAAATTTTTACATCAGGGCTGACATGTGTGGTTGTCTTGAGTGGTGGATGTTTGAGAGCTGCACAGAAGGGAACTCCTGTCATGAGGAGAAAAAGTGAACAGCTCTGTTCTGGGGGAATAGGACCTGCTGCCAGGAGAGAACCCTGTGGGATCACCACTGATATTTATATAGATATAGATATATAGATATAATATTACCTATAATATTATCTATAATATTATATATAAGAAATATTCCATCTATTCTATTCTATTCTATTCTATTCTATGCTATATTTTTATACATATTTATATATCAGAAACCAAAATCACTCAAATGGGAAAAGCTGTGTTAACAGCTGGAAACCATCTGCCACTGCTGTTCTTCCATGATTTCTGGTGAAGTCCTTCCTCCAGGATTTCATCTAGTGTTTGTCTTCTTTTGGGCCTCCACTCTGCTTAGCATTGAGCACATGCAGTAACATTACTCTTAGTGAATAAAACTTACTACCTAAGTGCCTTTTAGGGGAAGGGAATGAGGGAATTTCTCTCTCAGAAATGTCATTTTTTTATGCATTATGAGCCTGTCTCTAAGCTGTTAAGTTCCATGCAGTAGGTGAATGGCCATCACTGCTAGCAAAGATTTAAACATTTAGTACAGTAATTTGGAGGATTTACATTTCAGAGGAGTAACATTTGAACAGTAATTTGGAGGATTCCAGGAGCTTCAGGTTTATAGATGTAGGGATCTATGGATTGCAGACGCCTAGTTCACATAGTGTCAGTAGATTGTAATATATCACACACAGCAGGAAACTAAAACTGCATTTTTATTCACCAAAACACGCACTGTGGAAACCAGTGAGTGTCAGCAGTCAGTGGACAGGCTAGGGGACTTTCAGGGAACTCTAGTTCTGCTAGTAAATATTAGCGTTTTTCTTCCTAATTAAGAGTTTGTATTTTCCTTTTCAGTAGCCCTGTCTTGAGCATTCTGTATCTGGTTCTCTACATTATGTTTTATATTATATGTACAGTTCTCTATATTATATTGACTTATGATTAAAAAAACTTATTCTGAAATGTATTTTTCTTAATTTTATGCACTGCAAAATTAATTCTGTTCTGTTGCATGTAACTGTGAAAGGTTATTTCAGTGTAAGCTAGAGATATTTTCCTGCTTTATGAGTAGCTGAAATAACAGCTCTTGAAAAAGTAAATTAAAAAGAGACAGTGAGTCACCTGTGCCACATATGGGTTTTTTTGTTTGTTTGATCGCTTGATTGGTTTTTTTTGTTTGTTTGTTGCAGCCTTTGAATGAATCTGATCTTGTTGATGAATTTTCAAAGGACTTTGCCTGCCCTGCACAGCCTGCAGTTCAACCCAAAGTACCAAAGACTTGCAACACATCCAAAGTATGTCTTTCTGGTTCACTGGAGAAGCTGACACTGAGTGTTTTACTAAGACTGGGTTGTGCTCCTGTTCTTTCAAAAAGCACATTTCTCTTCCTGTTCTACCCTTCCCGTTGCCTTTAGCAAAACATGCAGTATTGGCAGTCTTCATTGAGCATCTTCTGCCTTTAAATTTAGACTTTTCATTCTCGTTTAGTACTGTATTTAGGGGAAAAAAAAGCCATTTAATGGGCACATGTTGTGTTTTCTAAGCATATCCACTAAAATATTGTGTAAATTGTTCTGTTTCAGAAGCCATCAGGTTCTGTGACTGCAAAGGCCACTGAGGATCAAGTGGTCCCTCGTGCCACAGCTTGCACTGTGCAGTCTGCAGCTCCTGTGTCCTCAGTAAGTAGTGGAGCCCCTTCAGCTGGAGCTGAAGCAAAACTCAGTGTTTCATTTATGGGATGGTAGAGGATGCCACCAGGATGCTCATTTTAGTATTGCATGTTCTTCCTCCGTAGTGGTAACCCACAAAGGCTGAGTGGTTCCAAAAAAACCCCAAAAAACAAAAAGAACAACAACAAAAAAACCCACAAAAGACAAGCAAACAACAAAAAAACCCCCCCAATAAACAACAACAGCAAAAAACAAAACAAAAAAAAGAGCCAAGTCAAGCACAAACTGAATGGTCAGTGACCTTCCTCAAAGAGGAAGTCAAACTGATGGTTCTTGTGGTGTCCTCCAGCTCTTACTGCCCTAAAGGGGATGCTGTTTGTGAGCCGAATAGGGACTGCAGGAAAAGGCAAAAGCAGGCTTCTTCAGACTAAAAATTGTTTTTTCCTGTATCAATACCCATGCAGGTTGCTCCTGTGTCAGATGAAGCACTGGAAGCCTTGTCCAGTAGCCTAGGAAAGAGGGAGCCTGATCCAGAGGAGAAGAAGCCTGCTGTGGACAAAGTTAAGGTAGAGAAAAAAATCAGACCTCAAAAAATAGACTGTTGATGTATTCGCCTTCAGTGTTACTCCATTTCCTCAGGTCGCACAAAGAAAGTAGATAGTATGTTTAAACTTTTTTACAAACAGAATGTACTGTTGAAACCCATTCTGTTCTGCTTAGGAAGTACTAGTAGGATTTCAACACAATGAGTACACTTTCCTAATAATTCTGACTATTGCAGTGCAGTAGTTCCCTCAGTGTCTGAAAACTGTGTTTTGTTGTGTCCTGCTGAACTGAAGCAGAATGAAGATGCGCATCAGGAGTAGCACTTAGTGTGCTCCTTTTCCTGAAGGAACCACATTTATGATGAGGGGTTTAAATTAGGAAATTATTATTAGGAAATTACTTAAATTATGCACAAAACTTTTGGGGTTTAAATAGGGAGCCAGCCATAAGTAAGTCACTGAAATCCTGTCCAAGGGAATGCTATTCATAGGCACAGTCTGAATACCCCCATGTGCCACCCTAAACCAGATTGATATACCAGATTGAATTGGCTGCAGTCAGAAACCAGCCCTTCTGGTGGCTGGAATTCTGTCAGGCAAAAGTTCCCAAAGTTGGCTTTAGTCCCTTTCCTTAGTTGGCATTTTCCCAGCATAACTTCTATGGGGGTAATAATTTTTCAAGTGGACCACTGATTTCTCTCTTCAGCCTTCCTTTGTGTGCAGTCCAGACAGCTGTTGAGTGGATTTCCAAAAATGTAAAGAATTCAGACTCAGAGGTATTTTTGATTTTGATCCACCCTTGTCTATTCACTTAGCTCTGATAGCTTCACTGAAATAGGTAGAGCCACTTCTGATACACAGAGGAAGAAACAGACAGGGGAATGAAGGCTTTCTCAAGATAAAATGCTTTATTTTAACTCCCATGACATTTGTATCTGGTGGCTGGATTGAATGAGAAAGACCAATTTGAATCAGAAGACTGAGGGCTGGAAGCTTGCTCAGGTGCATTTCTGTGAGTAGCTTTTTTTCTCACTGTGATTCCTATTTTGCCTTCACAGGAGAAAACCAAAAAGAAACAACACAAAAAACTGGGTGAAGAAGAAGAATCAATTCCTCCAGAGTACCGATTAACAGAAGCCAAAGTAATTTATTTAATGTGCTTAATCTTAATTCGCTTCCATTCCTCAAAATGTGTGGATGAAACTGAGACTCCCATTTCATTTTGAAACACTGATGTTTTGGCTCAGCCAAATAGGTTTTATAATACCTAGAAATATCTAGAAATTCTGGTTTTCAGTTCCCACAAATACCTGTCATCTATCATTGGATGCCTGCATGGGCATAGAAGTGGTTTAGATGCAGGTATCTGCAGAGTACCAGTTCTGTCTGAGATTAGTCCACCAGAGTCTTTCAGCAGCTTCTGATATTTTAGAAAAAAATAAATTGTGATTGGTTAAAGCTGTTAAGAAAACCCCAAGGACCTGGATGTTTTAAGTGGCACCCTGAGTATCAGCAGTAGATGCTGTAGAGGCTGCTGGTTAGGTCCCTGTCCTGTGTAACACTTTCTGTTGCTCAGAGAGTGCTCCCAGAGTGTTTGTATTGCTTGGCCGTTTAAGGTTTAATGCAAGGGGTTTTTGTCTTTATAGGATAAAGATGGAAAACCACTCCTACCAAAACCAGAAGAGAAGTCACAGGTAAAAAAAAGTGATAATTTCAAATAATTGTTTCATTCATGACTTACTTACCAAATGTCAGCAGGGTTTACCTAGTGTTCATTTTAAAAATGGGCTATGTTACCTTCTTACTTTTTAAGAGATGAAGAGACTTATAATCTTCCTTTTTTTTCTTGCCAATGGCAGCCTATGAGTGAAAATGAGCTTTTAGAGGGTTTGACAGAAGGGTTTTCCTGTTCTCCATCTCCACCTGCACCACTACCTGCATCAACTGTACCAAAGGTGAGTGTATTAGATTTCTGAAATCTGGTTTTATTTTCAAGTTGTTTGAATAATCATGACATTTTCTGTATTTCCTTTATCAAGTTCCTTAAATGAAATCCAAGAACTAAAAATACTACTTGCAGTAAGTTAATAGCAGAGCAGGACTTTAAAAAACAAACAAAAATAAACTAGTTATGTGACCTACCTTTTTACCAATTGCTTGCTAAGTAGTGCTTTGCAGCTGAGGATTTTTAAAAGGGTTTTTTGGGAATATTAGATGGCTTGGTGAAATCTTAGTTCTTCTGGAGTCATGTTAAACCTGTTTAAACTTCAGATGTGGTGAGATTTAACCCAGTGGTTGAGATGGAAGAACAAATTGAGATGAGGAACAGTTGCACAACATGTGGCTTATCTGAAATAAGCAAAGCTCCTCAGGAAAATTAAATCCTAGAAATCAGCTGTGTGCATGCTGTGTTTTGGATGTGTTTTTTGGGTCTGATGAGTGTTTTTCTCTGGGTCCCCTGTGTGCCTTATTCTTCCAGAAAGCCAAGGATGGTGTCAAGCCTGCAAGTTCCTCGGATGTGATCTCTGCTGCTACGGTTTCCTCAGTGCACTCAGCAGCTCCTGCACCTTCTACCTCTGTAAGAAACCTCTCCTGTAGGTCCTTTACCCCAAAAAGAGGGTCTGAGCAGTGAGGAGAGGCAGCAGCATAATCCATACAGTTTGATCAGTGTGGACTGTTGCAAAATTTAATAATTTATTGCTAAAAGTGGCTATTGCAGAGACGGAGAATGTTCCTCTGGGGGAAACAAAAAAAAAAAAAGGAAAGAAAAAAGAATGATTGGATACTCCATTTTCAACAGAGTCCCATAGGCAGCATCATGACCACCTTTGAATACCAGGGGAACTTTCCTTCCTGGTGTTTATTGTAATGTTGCTCTCACATTTTGATCTATGCAGAGGGATCTTCCCCTGGTGCTCCCAGCCTGGTTTGGAAGGGGAATATAAAGCTCCTCCTGGTCTGTGTTGGTTTTAAGGACTTTTTTTCCATCCAGGTTCTGGATAAAATTGCAAAATGAATGGTAATTTCTAAACAATAGTTGCCAAACAATTGCCAATCATTTCATAGATCTGTTTTCATTACAGCAGCTAGGCTTAGCTATAAAAAAAGAAAACCATTCGAGTAAATTCCATAAGCCCTTCTTGAAATTTTGTTTTCTGTAGGTCAGAAATATTCTGTATTTTTCCCCAGCTATTGTGCTACACTGCAAGTACAAAGGGAGTGCTCTTTGTTCACTCAAGTTCTACAGTTCATTAGCCAGTACTTAAAGTAGATTGATGAATTACATCATTTTGGCAGCAGATGTGCTTTCACAAATGTGTTTCTGCTTTGTTAGGGAGGAAAAGAGATGGATGAAGCCTTGGATCTCCTGTCTGATTCCCTGGGACAGAGGGAACCTGACCCTGATGAGAACAAACCAGTTGTGGATAAAGTGAAGGTAACAAAAAACATTCTGAAACTTGAGCAACTGGGGGAGAGGGAGGGGTGGAAGGGAACAAACCAATCCAACAAAAAAAACCCCTCCAAAACCCCCAAAATCTGCAGTGGTTCTGAGCTACTCACAGGAGTATGTGGCATTGAGTTTTTAGATGTAAGAGTAAGGTATTGGAGAAAAAAAAAAATCCATGCTCATACATATAGGTATATCAACCACTTCTCAGTCATCTGGATTAATTGTATGTTCTATAAAAAATTATGATCTGGTTACTATACCTTAGCCACTTGGAGGTAAGTGTTGAAATGTTACGGGAGATTTGAAATCATTTTAGTTCAGTGCCTTTCATTGCCATCATTATTCTCATCATTTTTCAGGTTTCTCCTTGGGCCTCTGTTTCTAAAACTGATTTTCTGGCCCTCTTTTTATCAAGCTTTGACTTCTATAACCACAAGTATCAAGTTTACTTAATCAGGCACATTTTTAAACTTCCTTGTTTCTGTTGGTTTTGTCTTCATTTAGTCTTTCATAAAATCTGTAAAAGCCCTTCTGCTAACAGTAAAATAAATTTCTGCATAATAGTAGTAATAAATTGTAATTTGAAATAGCCAAGGTAAAGTAAATTACTGGGGAAAAGAAAAAAAACACCATATGCTGCCTATCAATAGGTTTAGGCTGGAATCTTAGCTAGATGAAAAGGGAAAAAGAGAGCCCTAAAATGCCTGCATTATAGAAAGACAAAAATGTTTTCCAGCAGTCTGCTTAAAAATATCGTTGTGGTGTTCTGTGTGGCATGTTCCTGGTATGGTGCCAAAAGAAAAATAAATGTAGTTTTTGAAACTTTCAGGCATGAAACATACTTCATAATGAAATGAATGTAAGTGGCTTTTCTCAGTAGTTTTAAAATTTTAAAGTGAAAAAGGATATTTGTCCTAGGTCCGATATGCCCTTTGACTTGTTCATTGCTAATATTTCTAACATGGTTATTAAAGTTGTTAAATTATTAAATACTTTCAGGAAAAGGCTAAATCTGAACACAGAGACAAACTTGGAGAGAGAGATGAAACAATCCCACCTGACTATCGAAAACTTTTGGAGTCAGGTGAGCAGGTAAGGAAAAACTTCCCTAGTTTTTATTTGCTGCTGTGGAAATTTGAGTCTGCCTAAGCCAGTCTGTCCCCTCTGGAATTAGAAATTAGAATAAATGAGTGTCTGTACTGTGTTTATATATTGGGGTAAAACATGGTGAGAAAACATGTTCTTTAGTGAGAACAGCTCTATCCATGTATGCTTGTAAGTCAAAAACAAAAGGAAGGGGGGGAAAAAAGAAGTTTTGTTCTTGGTATTTTGGGGTTTTTTTCCAACTGGGCAGTATGAACAAATAAATAACTTTGAACTACTAAAGAACCTGTTCAGAACACTGCAGGTTCATTGGCAATCTGTGAACACCCACAGTAGTGTCATATATAAATGTTTTTTTAAAACTAATCTGACCAGTTTAAAATGAGGATCTGCTTTTTTTCTTCCCAAGAGTAAACCAGCAAAGCCAACAGCAAAGGATGACATGAAACACAAAGGAAAGAAGGTAATGTTTATGATTATTGTTGTTTTCTTTTATACTGATGATATTTATTCTGTGATTTTTTTCCTTCTGTGGGATCTGATTTTGTTTCAAAGTTGTGTCACTGTAGGCTTAAAGGGTGATTCATTGCAAATACTCATAAATGCAGGAGGTTGTAGGAACAGCAGTGGACAGTAAAATTTTTGTGAGGAGTAACTCTTCACAATAAATGCAGTTTTTATGTACAACTGCATTATGAATGTCCAATAAATCATGCCTCTTAAGAACCTCCAACAGATCTCTGTAACATATGTGTGGAGTTCAGGTGTGTTTTTCTTTAAGAAAAGAGATAATTAATTAAAGCAGACATAAATTCCTCAACCACTAATTTGACTGTGGGAAGCTGGGTTGCACATTTTGTGACTTCAAAATTAAAATTATTGCAGAAACCTACGGATGACAGTGCAGCTATTGATGCCTTATCAGGTGACTTTGATACTTGTGCAAAGGCTCCTGCTACACCCCAGCACTCAAAGGTAGGACATTTTCTGCTAATAACTTGCAAAATAGACGGTTTTTCACTCCTCACTTTCCTTTGCAGTAGCTTGGTTTAGGTTTACAGGAAGCCTGTCCAGATGCAGGGTTTGTCCCACTTCTGCAGTGGAAGTTGGATATATTTTGCTGTGTACTAAATATTTGGACGAAGGAAGGTTTGTGGTAATTAGAGCCTTTTAGACAAGCTTGTAGAAGTAAGTTTAGCAGAGAAACGTGGTAGCAGCTTTTAAGAGTGTTCAAAAACTGCAGAGAGACAGAGAAGCCTTTGCTCAATGATAGGAGACACTGTGCAGCAATGGTTGTTGGCTGGAGCTGAGACACAGTTCGAGAGGGTTTTGTAGAGAAAAAAGCAGGGAACAGCAAAGACTTTTAGATATGTTAGGGAAAACAGCAGAGTTGACAATAGGAAAGCAGAAAGAATGGACTGGAGAGGTCCTGCAGCTAAGAAAAGGAGCAGCAGCTTTGAAAGTGATATTCAAATCAGCTGTGTTCCTGGGAGGAAAGAGCTGTTTGCAAACAGAATTCTCAGGCAGATGAAGACAGCACCACGGGTGTTTCAAGTGCTGCTTCACCTGCTCGTGAAATCCAGGGGTAAATCTGCTGCTGCAGCATTATTGCTCAGCAGTAAATACAAAATCTGCCCATCTCTACCAAGTTTTTCTGATGCAGTCTTCTGTCAGCATGGCCTGTGTTGCTGCAAACCCTATTAAAAAGATTGTGTTTTGGCAGATATCAAAGAAAGCAGGTGCTATCAGTCCTCTATTCTCCTTGTAACTGTAATTATTTTTTTTTTCTTTGGAGTGTAGGACAAAAGTGGAAAGGAAGCTACGACCACTAAACCAAGCTCAAAGGATAAAGGAAAGCCCAGAGACCCTAAAACGGTATAAATATGTTTATTATTGTATGGACAGTCATACAAGAGGGGCAGATGGATTTTGGAATTGCATTTCAGGGTTGTTATTTTGGCGGAAGTGTTGCATCAATAGGTTGAACTTGATCCGTTTTTGTAAACATGCACATAGGAGAAAGGCCCCTCTCTGTTTCAAGGGAAATTGGCAATAAACAGGGGCAAAAAAATTCGTATCTTTCAGACAAAGAGTGGTCTTCTGAGGGGGTCTTAAGTGCATGCTCTACAGCCTTCTCCCTCCCAGATCTGTTGATCTAAGAGTCCCATTTTGCATGCCTATGGCTGCCTTGAGCAGGATCCCAACAATTTCTCTCATGTCTTGACAGTTTTGAGTAACAGCATCCGAAGAGTAATTAAAAAGTACCACTGCCAGATTCTCAAGTTATTATCATAAATTATTTTTTTAATGAATGAAGACCTACATACTTTCATAAATTAGTATGAATGAACATAGTGGGGAAGAAACAGACAGCTGTTTCTATATTCAAACAAAGGAGGGAAAAAAGTGGGGGGAGAAGCGGAAGATAAGAACAGTTGCTTGGCTTTTTTTATCCCTAAGTACAGAAAATTGATTCAGGTCAGGGTGAAGCTGAAGCTTGTTCCATCATGTTGTTCTCACAGAGGATACGTGCAGTAGATGCCTGAATCAGATTATTACATCTGCTCTGGAAATTTTACATTTCACATGTCAGTGATGGGATTTCTGGTTGTTGTTGTTATTGAATCACCACAGGTGTCTTTTGTGTGACCACAGGACTGGCTTGCAGTTCTCAGTGTAAAACTGAGAGGTGTCTTTATCTCCTCTTCAGGAGGATGTTCTGAGCTGTGACCTAATCACTGGTGTGGGTAAAAGGGTGTTTAGGAACAGGGAATTACAAGGTCAGGCACAACCCACTCTGTCTGAAAGAAATGCAATTGATGGTGAAAAGGTGAAAATATTTGCACACAGCAGGAGTCACAAACACTCTGGCTAAGCTATCTGTATTTCAAGTGCAGATTGTATTCATGTCTGAGCTGTGATTCCAACAAGTGTCTTGTCACTGCCTGATTTCAGGTTTTAGCTTGGTTCAGTTTCTCATTGTTTCATGCTCTCTTTAGGCAAAGGGACAGTCCTCCAGCAGCAAATCTGAGAAGCAGAAAACAAGCTAAACGTTAACCTTATCAGGTGAGATTTCTTCTTCCCTGTTCCCTGGGCTACCACAAAGACAATTTCATGCTTGTGAATTAAAGCTGAGCGTTGCTAGCAGTCCTTGAACAAAACCAAGACATGGTTAAAACTGCTGCTGAAGCAAAATGCTTGGGATGACTTTTCACTTCAGGGTTCCCAGGCAGGAAAGTTTTTTCACACCCTTTATCCGTTCAGTTTGTTACAGAACTACTTCATGTAGCTAAACTCCTTTAGGCTGTTGGAATTCCAAGCATTCCAAGATGTGAAGTGCTGCTTCCCTAAGACATTTTCTCAGAGTAATGACGACCAAGCACACCTCAGCTGGGAGTTTTGATTTTTAGGATATTGACCTTGTGTCATTACCTCTGTTCTGGACCCATCTGGAGGCCTAGTTCCCATAATTCTTCCCAGATTTATGCCGTGAGTTATATTTCCAATTAACAGAAAATGAGCACTCTAACTATTTTTTTCTTCTGTTTTCTCCTCCCCAGGATCCTGCTGCATCATGTAAAATGTCTTCTTTCTCTGGATGGATGATTATTCTTGAAGAACAAAAGCTGATGCCAAAAGCACATAGTTATTCTGGGTGGTTTTTGTACAGTGATACTTGCTGGACTTCTCATCTTTTCTTTTTTCCCAGTAGTAGACTCAGGTGGTTTGTTTCTTTCCCCCAGCAATTCAGTTTATTAAGACTCATATAGTCTGACGTTATTGTAATTTCCTTCAGCATTCAGGGGGAAAGAATGCTTTCTATTTGCAGGAAATATATTGCATCAATGAAGAGCTATGCCAAAAAAAAAAAAAAAAAAGAAAAAAAAAATCTGCAGACTTTTGCACATAATCTCCACATAGTGCCTGTAAATCTCTGAGGACTTCATATGTGCTAGCGTTTTTTTAACTTTGCAGTGAATGCATTAAGTATTCTGGAATATGGTGAGCTTTAGTTACCCTCAACTGGGCTGTGCAGCATTCTGCTCAGGCAGTTCCTGATGGGAAGCTGTAGGCCAGCTGTGGGGTGGCTAAAGAATGAGAAACTGGGGATGAGCCTCTTCTTCCAGCACGTCTGGACATCAAGCAGGTATTTGGGATGCTGCCTTTAGCCGTAGTTAAAACACACTAGGGCAGGACTTTTTTTTTTTTAATTATTACCATTATTTCCAATTGTATCTGTACTGTTATCTCATAATTTCAGGAGTCTTCTGGACTGGACAAATAACAAATGTAACAGCTACCAACACGCAACAAGGGTAGGGAAGGAAAGGAGGGGCAGAAGCCTCAGCAGCGATCAAAGCTCAGGTCCAGGGGTGGCTCCTTTTTATCTTATTTTGCACTGTTTCTAGTCCTCCTGTTCCTGCAGGGGACACAGGGATGGGGCTGAAGGTGATGCTGCAGAGAACAAAGCCCCGTTTCTCCTGTTCCCTGCCAGGACAGGCACGGCCAGGTGCCTCTCATGGGTCGGCTGCTGCAGCCCTGGGCACCTCCGTGGGTTTTCCTCTGCCTCTCTGCCTCCCTGCCCTGCAGAACGTCCTTCTGCACATCCTGGCATGTGCACAGCTCTGCCTTGGGCTGGCAGAGGGAGGACGCTGGCAGCAGAGCCCGGGGTCTGCAGGCAGGGACGGTGCAGGGACTGAAGTTGGGGATATTTAGACTCGTGACTGTACTTGCAGTCTGCACCGTGCCACTCCAATAAAGTTTTTAAGGATGCACTGTGCCCTTCCTGGCTTTTTATTTATCACCACTGCTGTCAGGCAGAAGAAAGCCTAGAAATAATTTTTTTTTAAATCCACAAATGTTGGCATATTAAAATTGAATCTAATATTCAAAAACACCCTTAAAATACAGAATTGCAGAATCAACCAGGTTGGGAAAGAGCCTTGAGGTCATCAGGTTCAAGCTGTGAATGAACACCACCTTGTGAACCAGACCATGGCACTTGGTGCCACATCTAGAATTTTCTTAAACACCTTTTGCAACAGTGACTCCACCACCTCCCTGGCCATCCCCTTCCCGTGCCCACTCCCTCTTTCTTTGTATGTTGGTGACACTCCACAAAGGCCTTCACAAGCTCATCAAGACCCTGATACAGACTTTTTGCCCCTTTTCCTTTGGATTTCAAAGCTACATCGCAGCTGACCAAATCTAACTTGTGGGCTGCCGCTGTGCTGGGAGGAGCAAGATCTAAGTCACTGAAATTTATTGTGTCCAGATAAAGGCAGAGTGAATTGACAGGTCCAGAAATTCCTGTGTGTGAGGTCATGTCTTCTGTAGAAGGGCTGCATCTGGAAGAATGGCACATCCGAAATTGAAGGGTGAGGATGGAGTAATAAGGGGACTCTGGACTACCAGGAAGTCCACTTAATTTTTCCCTCAGAGCAGTTAAAACCAAAAAGCAGAAATGCCATTTAGTGCTCACAAAAGAAACGACTGCACAAAAGGGGACAAAAAAATCACTTCTATCTGAAATCACCTGCAATTTGAATTTTTGTCAGATTCCCCTTTCAGCTCTTAAAAGTAGCAGTCGGCAGTGCTTGAATAGCTTAAAATATCACCAGTGTGACACAACAGCTTTCTCAGAATTCCTGATTTATATATATGTATATATAAAAAATACGTAGAATTTGCCGTGAGCAGGAGCAAATGGTGCTTTCTGCAGGGCTTGGGCAGAACTCTTACTCTCACCAGTGGAACAGGATGCCTTCCAAACACCCATGGGTAATCAAACCTGGGCAGGTTTGATCTCCCAGTGGGAGAAAAGGGAGATTAGTTCTAGATTATGATTTCCCCCCCCCCCCCCCCCCCTCAGTCTTTACCTCTGTTAAAATTGCAGCTGTTTTAGTGCATCCATGAGGAAACTGAGGCAGGCTGGAAGCACAGGGGAAATAAACACCAGGGAGTCAATGTCAAGGGCGTGCTTGCAAGAGCAGAGAAATCAAGTGGCCTTAAGCCAATTAATTAGCTGATTTTCTTGTTTAATACAGAAATAAGAGTTTCCAGCCGGTAAACAGAGCAGGCCATTCACAACTGCCTTTAAAAGAAAGAAACTCCAGCAATAAAAACCTCCCAAGATTCCCACCTTGTTTTCTTGCGTCTGCATGTTGCACTCAGGGCTGTCAGGGTGGGTTAGGGCAGTTTATTGCCCTGCAGGTGACACATGAGGGCCTCCGGGGGTGACCGAGCGTCCCCTGCAGTGACAAGGCCCGGCCGCGGCACGTGTGGGGACAGCGCTGGCCACGCCCCCTTTCCAGTTGGCCACGCCCCTTTCCCGCTCCGAAACCGCCCCCTGAGCTGCGGCTCCGCCCCCAAGCGCCTCGCGCGCCTCTCATTGGCCGGCGGCGTCGCCTCGCGCGCACCGCGGCCTCCCATTGGCTGCGGGTGCCGCTGTTGTTGTTATTCCTGTTATTGCTGCAAACAGGAGCGGGGCGGGTGGCGCTTGTCGCCGCCTGCTGCTTCTGGCCGGCTTCGGTCGCCTTTTATCACCTTTTATCACCTTTCATCGCCTTTCATCGCCTCTTATCGTCCCTTACCCCCCCGTATCAACTCCCACATCTCACTGCCATCTCTTTGCACCTTTTACCTGTCCCCTCTTGTCCCCGGTCATTGCCGGAGCTTGCTCGGTGCCTGCCCGGGCCATGTCACTGCGCGGTGGCCGAGGGCTGGCGGCCATCTCCCCTCTGCCCTCCCCGGGCACGGCGGCGCTCACGCCGCTGGGGCTGGGCAGGGCTGACCCGACGGGCCCGGACAGGTGAGGGTGTAGCCGGGCTGGCTCTGTCCCGGGGCTGTGCCCAAAGACGATTTTGGGATCCCCTCTTTCAGCTCCTGCCCTCGCCCCGCCGGGGCCAGAAGGGGCACCGGGGGCGCTGACATTTGACCGCCCGCAGGTACCAGGACACCCCAAGGAGGGGGCGCGGGGCGCTGCCCTTCCCATGGCTCTGGCACACGCTGTCCCCGGAGCCGCTGGCCTCGGACTGTCCCTGGGGCTCGGTGTCCTCGCAGCCCACGGATGCAGGTGAGGGATGGGGCAGCTCCGACCCGCTGCAGTCCCCAACCGCCCCTGGCACTGGGGTGGTACCGAGGATGTTGGAGAAGGGTCGGGGATGTCTCGGGAGGGCTTGGCCGAGGGGCTGAAGGCTACTGGGGGGTGATGAGCCGGTGCCTGCAGTCCCTGGGGCTCAGCCCGGAGCCGCCCCGCTGGGGACCCTGCTCAGGGTGACACGCGGCATTCCATGCGGGACCGCTGCTGCCAACGGCGCTGCCACCCGCCTGCCGGGGAGCTCCCTGCCCGGCCCCATCCTGCCCGGTGTCCTGGGCTGGGGCCAGCACCCCGATCCCCACACCGGGGCTACCCTTGTCCCTTGTTCCCGCAGCGCTGGGACCGGACTGCCACACACAGCAGAACTCCGCAGCCGCGCAGGAAAAGTGAGTGGCCCCATTCCCGTGTCCCCCCGGGACTCCCCCTGTCCCTGTCCCTGCCCTGCCTCTCCCGAGCAGAAGCGCCCGCTCTCAGCCTGCCTGTTGCCCCCAGTCTGTGTCTGGGCGGTGACAACCTGGGCTGCTTGGGGAGAGACGCGGGTGCCACCCCCGCTAAACCCCATCTCTACTCTCCCCACAGCTTCCAGAAGACGATCCCGCAGTTTGGCAGAGCTCTCAAAGAGTAAGTGAAGGGGCTCTGTCCTTGCGGCAGGACATGGATGCTGGGCTGTCCCCGTGCCCAGGCTGTCCCTGTCCCAGATCCAAGAGCCAGGCTGTCTCCGCGCCCCTCCTGGGGTCCCGCTCAGGCCGTTGCTGTTCCCTCAGTGCCTGCCCCAGGTCCCTTTGTGGGGCTGTGACAGCCCTGGGGAGCTCTTGCCCTACCCTGAGTACATAGGGGACAGAGGTGACAATGGCAGAGGGGTGGGACACAGCGGTCCAGGACTGCTTTCATTCGATCCTTTCCTTTCCCGGCTCTTGCAGCAGGAAGTTTCTTCGCCAGGGCATCCACTCCTTGCCGGTAGGTGCTGGAGGCTGTGCAGGATCCTGCCGAATCCCTGGCCGAGCTGGGAAGAGGAGGATGGAGCTAGGAGAGGGGGCAGGGCTGTGCAGCACCTCTCACCCCCTGGCTGTCCCGCAGCAGTGGCAGCTGGAAGCCAGCCCGGTCCTGAAGGATATCTCCCAGATCCAGGTGCGCAGGGACAGAGTGCGGCGGTGGCAGAGGGAGCCCGAGGATGAGGTGAGGGGGCAGCGAGACCTGGGGGGTCAGGGAGGGGGCAGAGGGGTGCTGAGCCTGTGTCCCCCCCCGCCGCAGGAAGGCTTTGGCCCCAAGAAGCTGCAGAGGCTGGGCCAGCGGAGCCGGCTGCCCGCTGGCCATGGGGCTGCCAGGAGAGACCCCCTTGCCAAGAACCCTTCCCGCACACTAGAGCTGCTGGTGAGAGAGGCTGGAGGACTCGGGAAGGCACCATGGATGGGTGATCCTTGGGCTGGACACGTGGGAGCTGCCGCCACAGCCTCCCCGAGTGCCCTGGAGTCCTGTGGATGTGGGAGATGGGCGGGCTGGGGGGGTCATGGGGACGCCCTGACTCCAAACCTGGAAGGCGCTGGGGGGTGGATGGACCTTGGGTACGGGATCCATCCCCGCTGGGAGTGGGAAGCACCTGGCGGGACTTGTCCCTTTCACGATCTCTTCTGCGTCTCCTCCAAGTCCCCCCAGCTGCTGCCCTGGCAGAGCGATGCCAGCGTGCCCAAGGGGACGGAGAACGTGGTGACCATGCCAGTGATGAAGGAGGAGGAGACAAAGCTGGTACGTTGCAGCCTTTGGCAGAGGATGGAGCCCTGCAGTCCCCACTGGGGGTCTCCAAAGGGGGATCTGGGGCCGAAGGTCCGTGGAGTGGGGCTGGCTGGTGAGCAGCACTAGCCCTGGTGATGGGGGCTTGCAGACCCCCAGGCAGCAGCACGGGCTGTCCCCACAGCGTCCGGGGAAGCACAGCCAGTGCCGACAGCTCTTCCGCTCGCCCTCGGTGCCCGGCAGTGTCCCCAGACCCGCCGTCAAGCAGGGACAGCCCCCGGACAGGGACGCCCCTGTCAAGGCCAAGCAGCAGAGGAGAGTGGCTGGTAGCCCTGAGCAGGAGGCATCGGTGGAGCTGGTGGGTGATGGGGAAGGTGTGGGGTGAGACCCAGCCTGTCCCTGGCAGGACTGGGCCATGTCTGTGCCAGAGCCTCTGCTGACACATCTGGGGGTGTCTCTGGTTGGTGCTTCCACAGGGAGTGGAGCTGGAGCCTTCCAGGTCTGCCCAGCTTGAGGAGATCGAGAACCTGCTGGCCAACGATGACCAGGAGCTCATTGGGGATTTCTCCAAGGTAGGGCCATGAGGATGGAGCAGGTCTGGGGGTGCTGTCTGCATTAGTCTGAACAGGGACCATCACTGGAGATGCAAGAGCCCAAAGCCAGCTGGTGGCACTTGGCTGGGGACACGGGGCTGTGACTTCCCAGCCTGCAGCCCCTGTAGTGCACGAAGAGCCCCATCACTGCTCCTCTGGTCCATGCCCGTGCCACAGCCGCGTGTATCTGCTCCTTCCCCTCCCGTGGGTGCAGAACTGAGCCTCCAGACCACTGGGGGCTCCTGGGCTGGGGGGACAGGTGCCACCCCCGGGAGGTGACCCTGGGACGGGGATGACCCCACAACCTGTCTCCTCCAGCCTCACCTGCTGCCGACAGTGGAGGGGAAGGACCAGGGCCTGAAGTACATCTCCCCTGGCACGGTAAGGGGACAGGGACCCTTCCCCAGCCCTCCGAGGGGCTGCCTGCCTGTCCCCCCCCCCCGCCCCCGTGTGTCGCCCCTTGGTGACGTCCTCCCCCCGCAGCTGGCGGCGGTGCTGACGGGGCACTTCAGCAGCTTCATCGAGAGCAGCATCGTGGTGGACTGCCGGTACCCCTACGAGTACGAGGGGGGCCACGTCAAGGTCAGAAGCCCCACCCCGTGCACCTGGGGCTGGGAGGAACGGGGGGGTCCGAACGCCACCCACCCTCAGAGGTGCTGAGCCCTCCACGAGGGGTTGAGCATTTACCCAGGAGGGGTCTGAGACAACCGGGATTCAGGATCCCCCAGGATTTGTTGAGTACTCTCTGAGAGATAAAGCAAAGATACAAAGCTCCCGGAGAGGAGTAAAGCAGCTCCCCCAGAGGTACTCTGAGCCCCCAGAGGGCTTGAGCAGCCCCCCATGAAGGGTACAGAGCTGCACAGAGGGAGCAGTCCCATGAAAAGTGCCAAGTCACCCCTAAAGGGTTGATTCCCAGCTGGAAAGAGGAGCATGATGGTGGGGGAGGCTGGGGGGCAGCATCCTTGGGTCCCTGCAGAAAATGAAATGGGAGGCAGACGGGAAAAGGTGCCTCCTGTCCCTCCGCAGGGCGCTGTCAACCTGCCGCTGCAGCGGGACGTGGAGGAATTCCTGCTGGAGCAGCCCATCGTGCCCCTAGACGCCAGCAAGAGGGTGATCATAATCTTCCACTGCGAGTTCTCTGTTGAGCGGGGCCCCAAAATGTAAGCGATGGGATGGCGGGGAGCGGGGAGGAGGCCACACTGGGGTCTGCCAGCCCCCCGGATACACCCGGATCCCCGCACGGGGCTGATCCCGGGGTCTTTCCCTGTGGCACAGGTGCAAGTTCCTGCGGGAGAGGGATCGGTCCTGCCACGAGTACCCACGGCTGCACTACCCCGAGCTCTACGTCTTGAAGGGGGGGTACCGCGAGTTCTTCTTGCAGTGCCCGGTGAGCCCCGCCCGGTGGCCCCTGGGTGGCAGGAGGGCAGGAGGGGGCACAGGGCGGTGGGGAGGGGCAGCTCTGGCGCTGAGCACCTTCCCTGCCATGGGAGGGGATCTGCAGGGCCGAGGGCGCTGGGTTCGGCCCGGGATGGGGGCTGACGGAGCCCTGGGTTGCAGGGCCACTGCGAGCCCCGGGACTATCGGCCCATGGAGCACCCGGCGTTCAAGGAGGAGCTGCGCAAGTTCCGCGGGCAGAGCCGGCGCGGCCGGCGGGCGCTCTTCATCCGCGGGCGGGACCTGTGAGCATCCCTGGGACCGAGGAGCGCTGGAGCTGCGATTGGAGGAAGGGTTCCCTTGGCCGCGGATGCGCCAAGGCTTGCTCTGAGATGGTATTTAGTATTAAGATTGGTTTTGTGTTTGTTTACTGTTATAAATATTTTTTTGTCATATAAGTATTTTTTATTTATTGTCGTACACTTTTTTTTTTCATCGTTATAAATACTTTTTTTATTGTCATAAGTATTTTTGTGTTTATTGTTATAAATACTTTTTTTTGTGTTTATTGTCATAAATATTTTTGCGTTTTTTGTTATGAATATTTTTGTGTTTGTCTGTTGTTATGATCTTTTGTTGATTACAATCTATGTTAATAAACTCCTGTTGCAGGACAAACCCGTCTCCTGAGCTCTCACTGTCCACACACACCAGGGCGCTGCAGGGGTCGGGGACGGCTGGAGGGCTCTGGGGCTTTGGGGACAGGGACAGCTGCTGGCAGGGGACAGGGCTGGAGCTTCCCTGGGGTGTGGTGGCTTCCCCAGGGACAAGGTGGGTGGGGCAGGGGCGAGTGTTGGTCCCTTGGCTGCTGCTCCTGCATGGTGGGGTGGCAGCACGATGGCCCTGGACCCCCAGGGGACCCTCTTTCCTGGGCATGCTGAGCTTGGCAGGACCCCTGGGACACTTGGGGTGGCTGTGGGACCCCCACAGCCAGGATACTCTCTTTTCTCAGGAGCTCTCCTGAACTTTGCGGCACTCCCCTCAGGGCTGGGACATTCCCGAAGGGAGCCTGGGCTCAGTTGGACTCCCAGAAGTGTGGTAGCCCCAGTTTGGGGGTCAGGGCTCATCAAGACACTCAGGAGCATTAACCCCTCAAAATCTGAGACCCTCCTGTAGTGATTACACCCCCTCTCCACGGGAACCCCAAAGTAATGACACCCCTTGTGAGCGGGGCTGGGCTCATCAGAACCTCCAGGGCATTAACCCCCTCATCCCTCTGCCTGGGACCCCCAAAGTCACCCTCCTCGTAGGGGGGGTGGTTCTGGCCTTTGCAGGACCCCCCAGGGCTGTGACAATCATTTTTTGGGGGACAGGGCTTGGTGGGATCCCCATGGCTGTGGGACCTTGGAGGGGTGGGTGTCCTTAACATGAGGGTCTCCCATTCTGTCCCTGGCAAGTGGCCACCCAGTGCCAAGTGCTTTGGTCACCCTTGGGGCACCTGTCCTCCCCTCCACTTCCCCACATTCCTGATGAGTTCCAAAATGCTCCAGGGGGGCTTTTCCATGTGCCTCCTTCCCCAGCTGGGTGACAATGACCTGGTTATTGGTGTTGGGCCTCACCTTTGCTTCGGTTTTGCCCCACGAGAGAATCCAAAAATACCCCAAATCCAAAAAGGCCCCCTGGCTCCCCATCTGTGCCTCCTGGTCCCCACACCCATGTCCTGCTCCCTCTCAAGCTGCTCACGGACAATCCTATTTTAAAAGGAGGCCAGAAATCGGTTATCAGAGTGTTACCAAGGATGCTGAGCACTTCTGCACCCAGGGTGGGACTGCACATTTACTTGATGCCCATTTCCAAATTGTACTGAAGACTGGCCAAGCTGCTCACCCACCTGGAGCTTAAAAGGTTTCCAATTTGAAGGGTATACACAGTACATTAAATTTATTTTTCTAGAGATGATGAACAATTTGAAAAATTAAAATTAGTGGTACAAAGCTCCAAACCAAAAGCTTGCTATGATGTAGTAATGCCTTCAATTACATAAGGAAAATAATGGATGAGCCTGAAGCAAACTTCTGGAATTCTTAATTTCTGCAGACCAGAAATTTAGTAATTCATCTTTGGCCATACCTAGCATCTCCTCTGAGAAATAATCTCCATTCCCTGTAGTACTTGAAGCCCTGAGAGGCTGCATCCCTGGGCAAATACAGTGCTCAGAAATAATTCATACTGCAGATGATTCATGTTTTCAAAGAAAAACCTTGCTAAATATTGAACCACACAGGAAAGCTAAAATAAGACACAATAACTGTTAATGGGCATGGAATATTTATCCTTATTATTGCTTTGTAAGAAGTGCATCCATAAGAGCAATTTGCAGAACTTGCTTGTTTTGAAATACATCAGGTGTGCTCTGCCTGCTGACATCTCTGTATGACCTGTGCTGCTGGATAGTGGTGCTGTGCTAAATTTAACTTTCTTATCACTGAACAAAGAGAACCTATATATATATTTATAAATAGTTATGGAGCTTTTCCAGGAAATTGTTTTGCAAAACCACCCAAACAATTTTTCCATATAAAATGACACAGCTGATGCCATGGTAATGCACATGAATTACTGCACAGCTGCAGTCTTAGATGGGAATTTTACTTTGTAATTTCTCCTGTTTTTTGGCCACTAAATCATCTCAAAAAGGCAAAAAGTGAAGGAAGGAAGGAAGGAAGGAAGGAAGGAAGGAAGGAAGGAAGGAAGGAAGGAAGGAAGGAAGGAAGGAAGGAAGGAAGGAAGGAAGGAAGGAAGGAAGGAAGGAAGGAAGGAAGGAAGGAAGGAATTCCCACTATATTCAATGAACTGATAGAATATTCCTGAACTAGGTTATTTCATATACAATTCATCTATAAGAATTTCATAAACAGTGTGTTATTTCCTTAATTGTCAAGCACTTCAACCCCAATACAGTAATTGTGTTTCAACATTTCCCAGAGAGGTGCAAAAAATGTGAATACAGAAGTTTTCGGTTTTTCCCCCCATCAGCTGTAGGGAAATCATTAAGTGATCACCCCCACAAGTTTAAGGCTACATCGACCTCTTGAGGCAACACTTCACAGAAAACTGTTCAGTGGAGTTGCAATATAAGTGGTGGGGGGTTTATTTTTTTTTTTTTTTGTTTTGTTTTGTTTTGTTTTATTTTGTTTTGTTTTGGTTTTTTTGTTGGTTTTGGGGGGGTTTTTGTGGTTTGTATTTTTTTGGGTTTTGTGTTTTTTTTTTTTAATTTCTCTTGTAGAAAGCTGTGTTCCTTAATGTCATAAAGGTCACCTTAATGCACCACTAAGGCCATACCTTGAGAGGAAAATGTCTCTGGCAGATTGGATATAAATAATTTCAATGGTGATTTATTTTTATTTTTTCCTCTTCGAAAAGACATTTGCTACTGCTTTTCATGGGACAGCCATGGAAAACAATAGAAACTTTGCTTTTACTGCATATGCAATAGATGCAGACGGCATGAGAAGTCTCTTTTTCAAAATTATTGATTACTTTTTCAGCTGAAGAAGATAGATATGTTTCTCCCCCTCAGTAGCAGAGGAAGTAATATTTTATAGTTAAATCTTGCTGATTTCAACTAGATGTCACTCTTAGTAATATATACTTTTTTTTAAAGAGAAGCACTTATTAATGCTAAAAAATAAACAAACAAATGATCAAAATAAACTTCCCAAATAAGAAACAAACCTCAATCAAGGAACTAGATTATCTATATTGATAACAACAACAACAACAACGATTCAAATAAAACTCAACTACTTTTAGATTTAATTTCACTGAGAGGAAATACAAAATGGTCAGGCATCAAGCAGCCTCTCTGACAATACAGAAACAAATGACATCAGTTTTCATATTCACAGGGAAAAATACAAAAGCCATGTGTCCTGATTAATATACCATGAAAACACATGTGATACTGGTTTTTTGATTAGTTTGAATGGTTTTTGTGCCAGCCAGGTACTCAAAGCCCAGAAAAGGCCCTTTTTCAGGAAAAGCAGCCAACAAACCCTTCCAAGCCATAAAGTGCTTTCTTTACAGCAGCCTTCTCATTTAGTGAAAGGAACTATTATTGTAATTGTAAAGCCACAGGAAAATAATACTGTTATTTCACACAATTATTTTGGCTGTCATTATACTTAAAAAATAATATACTTCATATACTTCAAAAACAATTTTTAATAGTACCTGCTTAAAGCATAAGGTCAATGAAACTGACCTGCCTGGTCAGTTTTCTCATCCAGAATTATCCAAATTCCCTCACGCACTGGAAAAGCTGGAGGAAAAGGCTTCCCACACCTGGAGCCATTTTGTGAGAGAAACAGAGGAGCCAAGCTTCCAAGCCTTGGGCACACAGCACCGGGGAGTTTCACAGGAGAGGCAAATTCCTCTCTGACACCTCCCTCTTCTGTCACCCTTCTCATCACAGCACGGATGGGAACCAGGGCTCCAGTTCAGAACTTTCCTCCAGGTTCCAGCACGTGGGTTTTGGGTACATTCATCTGCCAGCAATGCCCCAGCACCCCAATTTCAGCTGCTGAGCAGCCTCCTAAAATGGATGTTTGTTATCAAAAAGAGCGTTTTCAGCTTGTACAACTTAATTATATTAAATTATGATGCATTAGTAGGATGTAGAGGAACATTTTAGATGTGCTAATGGTTGTTTTCTATTAATGTGCTCTAATCTTTGGAAAAGTCTTTCCCACAGTGTTCTTTAACCCTCTAAAAGCTGGAAGTATTTGATGTTATATACAAGGTGCACTTAGAAGAAAACCTGCTGTTTGTTCACAATCTGAAGGCATGGGTTAAACATTAAGTTATTACAAAATATCCTGTGACCTGTTGAAATATGGTGGTGGGGAAAAAGGATAATATCAAAGCAAATTAACTTTCAATAAAGTAAGTGTTGCCACAAGAGTTTTGCTGTCACACAGTACATTCCCTCACTTGTAATTATGTAGGACTATGTATTTAATTGTTAATTTCTTTAACATTTCCCTTGAAATGCTTTTGTGCTCCCCAGCTACATACTCTGCTGCCATAAAATAATGATGATAATATTGTATCACTAAGTAATTTTTCATTACAGAGAAGCATGTAGCACCACGAGAAATGGGCAATATAACCCAATATAACACTGCCGCCTGTTGTGAGGTGGCTGTGAAATACATAACACACACACTGAGTTTATGCAGTATTAGCTGGAGTTTATTGATGTGTGTTCTCTTAAATAGGGGTTTTGTCATGGCCAAATTATCTGTGCAGCCATAGACCAGCCATGGCTGCCACAAATAGCAAGTAAAATCAATGAGTATGATAATGCTTCATCATAACCCCGTTTTAAACACGCTGCTGACTGAGTAATTTTGACACGAAAACAGCATGACCGTAAATGCATATACCCTGAAACTCAGTGTGTTTATTCGAGCAGTGTCACAAAGAAGCCAGGAAGCAATTTTCACCGTGGGCTGCCAGCAAGACGGATTTCTCTGCAGGATGCTGTGCCCAGACCAGTGCTGAAGAGCAAGCTTTCTGTGTGGTACCCTTGGCCAAGTACAGCCGGGAAGGCACAGTTACAAAAGGTTTTGGGCTGCCCACAGCTCCCCTTAAGGACCTGCACCCAGTGTTAGGCTCAGCTCTGCAATATCCTCCATAAATAATTATATTTGCTTCAGCTTTATGTGCGTTGACACATACTTATTCTTCTGGGACGCTTTTGGTCTGCTCTTTACCCTATGCATGATCAGGAAACCAAACCAGACCTGCTCATTTTGCTGCAGATCCTTGCAAATTGAGTTTTCTAGGACTGCTGGATCTCACTAACAGCTCAGAGCTCATCAGGAAATCTAATTTAAAGTCCTGGCAGTGTAAAGCTGCTTCCCATAGCATGCAGGGATACTCAGCAGTCCCTGGATTTTTGGGACTGAGATGAAGAAATATGACTTTCAACCCTTTTGTAATTCTCTTTTTATCCCCCAGGTTCACACACTCTGAATTTTGCTTTTTACCTTTTTACCTTTACTTCAGTCGCTGGAGTCCTAATTTTTTCTTTTCTTTGAACACACAGGAGGTCTTCATGCCACATGTAAAACTCAGTCTGGGCTTCTGCTGACAGTTTCCTTCTCCATTATCTGCCTTAAGTCTCTTCTGTCCTCCACACTCTCCCCTAACCCATTCCTGGTTGTGCCTTCCTCTCTTTTCTGCTGTCCCATCATTCTCCAAGGTCAGGTCCATGGCCCCAGCCTTGCACACTGTGTACGATCCACACCTCTGCTTCACCCACACCTTCCCTCCATGTCACTCCTCCTCCATCTCACACCTGAGGTGTCACCTCAAGTGACACCTGGTCACCTGGGGCTGTACATCCCAACTCTGCTCCTGAAACCTGGGACGAAGTTCCCACATCTCTCTCTCTCTCTCTGTCATTTGTCAAGCCAGATATAAAATCTGTCTGTCTCACAGATTAAACATCACCTGAGCAAAAGGAAAAGAAGAATTGAAGCTCTCTCCAACTCTGGCTTGCCCTGATAGCAGGTGGTGAAATATATTGAAATCTCTGCCCTGCCCATTACAAGATCAGTAGATGGCCACGTAGTTCTGCTGCTATTTTAAGCTTTAATCTCCTCGGTTTCTGCTGGCAACAGTGAAAGGGGATGCCACCTCCTTGCACATCCGTGCTGCAGTTCCTCTCTCTGTGGAGGAAACCAGTGGTACTACCACTCCCTACAAAATGTCATGGTGGGATTTTCAATTGCTCTTGGCTCTGACCCCCTCAGAAAGCAAAGTGGAGGGCAGAAATGCTTTCAAGTACTTTTGACCATCTCACCTTAAAACTACTTGAGCGAGGACTCTTATGTAGGGTGGGTTTGAGCTTCACTCTTCAAATACGATTAAGGTGGAAATGGAAGATGCAGGGTCACTTGTTAGCACTACATTCTCCACAAGGCAACAAAAACATAAATAGAAGCAGCAATTTGTCTACATTCAATTCAGAGGCAAAACCTAGACTCAAGTCTTGTGGTGATGTGGCAGAAGCCCTGGGATTGTGCAGGTCATGTCAAAGCCAGCAAAAGTGCTTGCAATTTCAAACCCTCCATCTCTCTAGCTTGTCTTTGCTCTTCTTTGACAACGTTGCCCAAAAACTTCTATGGCCCTGAGCAAAACCGCAGCTACTTCAGAAGAGGACGTGCCCCCAGGAGGATGGGGTAAAAACGCTATTAAATATAAACCCCGGAGTAAAGCCAGTGACTCATTTGGCCAGCAAAAGGCAGGCTTTTCCAGCCAGGCACGGGCGAAATCGCCTTCTCCTGGGGCCGGGCAGAATGACGGGGACACAGTGCCATCAGCTGGGCACCTGCAGCCACCGGCCCAGCGCTCTCCCCGCCGCAGGCAGGGGCTCCACACAGCCGCATCTTTTCCCTGGAGAAGCTCCTTGCGGCAGACAAGAGCTCACGCAGAGCCTGTGCCTGCCCTAGGTGGGGAGGGCAAGCCAGCCTGCAGCACAAAACCGGGATTAGGAGGTCTTGAGCCCATTAAGAGGACAGCAGCTAATCCTTGGTGCGGAGGAGCTTTAGGGATCTTATGTCCTGCAAGGTGCACCCCACCATCCACCACCACTTTTTTTCCTGGAGGTTGGCATATGTGCTGATTTGGGCTGAGATAGAGTTAATTTTCTTCACAGAAGGACAGAGCTGTTTTAGTTCTGCGCTGAAAACAATGTTGATAACCCAGGGATCTTTTTTTATTGCTGAAGAGGACTTGCACAGCACCAAGTCCTTCCCTGCTTCTCACACTGCCCTGCCAGCGAGGTGATGCACAAGGATTTGGGAGGAGGCACAGCTGCGAGAGCTGTTCCCAACAGACCAGAGGGATATTCCAGACCATATGGTGTCGGGGTCAGCACGCAGAGCTGGGGGGAGAAGGAGGAAAGGGCTGTGTTTGGAGTGATGGTATTTGTCTTCCCAAACCACCTTGATGGTGCCCAGCTTTCCTGGGGATGGCTGAACACCTGCCTGCCCACAGTGAATGAATTCCTTGTTTTGCTTTCCTTGTGTGTGTGGTTTTTCTCTCCTTATGAAACTGTATTTATCTCACCCCATGTGTTTTCTCTAATTCTCTCCCCAGTTCTGTTGAAGGGACAGTTAGTGAGCAGTTGCATGGGGCTCCTTGCTGGCTGGGGTTCAATCAGTGACATCAGTGGTGGTGGCCCTGGCCCTAGCAGCAGAGGCAAAAGCTTCTGCCCACAATTTGCTTAGGGACCTCTTAAAAAGTAATGGGAGGTCCACGTGACAAGCTGGAGAAACAGAATTCCTTAATCTTTAATGGCCAGAGGAGTGCAGCTGACTGTACAGCCCAGAAAAGTGCAGACAGCCTTGAAAACCTCGTTAATTATGCTCCCTCTCTTCCAAATCACAACTGGCCTCTCCATTGGAGTTTGCCAGCACATCCCTCCCTGAAGGGGAGAGGTCTTATTTTCTCTTCTCACCTTCTGCTTCCTGAAAAAAACAGGCAGCTGCAGACCCTTTTGCCCAGGTGTGCTTGCTATTATGCCAGGTGAAAAAAACCTCCCTTTCTCCTTTTTTCCCCCTTTTTTTGTTGCCTCTGCTCCTCTGCAGTTTATCTCTTCACTACCTGTCTTCTTTCTCTTACTGGCAGGCTGCAGGGCTTCTCAAACCTGGTTTTAAAATGTAAAGTGACTTCTGGACTGTGTGGCTCTGGGTCAAGCCTTCACAGGCAGTGGCTAAGAAAATGTACTTATTCCCTGCTCTCTGACATGGGTCAAAGCTTATTCCAATAGGTGCTTTGGCATGAGAGGAGCAACTTCAGAAACTGACAAAGTGATGTGATTTCAAGGACTCAGGCTTCAACTTCACGGGTGGGTGACTCCTGAACAATGTACATGTGGTGGGTCTTTTTGTCTCTTTCCAGCAGTTCGCATGAACTGCCCATGTATGCGGGCATATCCTGTTTATGCAAATATATCCTCTCTCCTGAAGAGTTTATCTCTCTCTCTCTCAGGGGTTGTTGAGGCAACTTTTCAGCCTGACCAGTCAGGATCTCTCTGAGAGTCACACTCCCACTACCCAAGTCTTCAACTGCGGGGACTGAAGCCGTTTCACAGCACACAGTGAGAGAGGTCAGAAAAGAAATAAATTCACAGTAGTTAAGTGAAATTGAAGTCCAAACTCAACTGAACAGGATTCTTTTGAAACTTACCCAACAGAGTCAGTAGTAGGAAATGACATTCACAGCAGGGCAGCGTCCCAGCCATGGCACAAGCCTTGTCAAGGCACTGCTGTGTTACCAGAGCAGCACAGGGCAATGCATGGCATGAGCAGAACTGATTTCACTGAGCTTGGATATTCCCTTTTATCACTCCCACAGCTCGTGTAATTTAATGCCAGGCCAATTTTCAAGGATGGAGAATGTCTATTTTCTTTCAGTCCTTGCTACCATGAGCTCTGTATCAACTTGTGGCACTGAAGGGTTGTTTTCTGCAAAATATGCAGCACCTATTTCCCCTGCAGCCACATGCAGTTTTTGTTATCACTTTACTGGTCTGAACAAGACTGTGACTGTCCTAGGGTGACTTTATGGTGCTTGTATCCCCAATCGTGTGTCCTGTTTATGTTTGGTATTATGTCCTGTGCTTTCAGGACTGACTCTGAAAGTGAAGCTTTGTTTTGTCTCGTTATCAGCCGGCTCACCTCCCCCATGGTCTGTGTTTAGGAGAGGCTTGCTTGCTTTTGCTCCTACTTTTTTTGCTTTTGCCCTTGCTTTTTAGTTAGTTCAGCTAGGCAGTCCAATTTTTTCTCTGGACTCTTTTTTTTCTCTCCCTTTCCTGAATACCATCTGAACCTGTTCTGGATGAGGACCTGGGAAACACCAAGGAACACCAGGAGTCTGCATTCTGTGACCTGCAGCAGCCATTCCACAGCGCCAGAGACTGAGAACTGGGCGACCACTCGCCGGAGAGACTCTCTGAGTTTGTCATCCCTTCAGAACAGAGAAAGAGTTTTTTGTCAGCTGGTGTTGTTGTTTCGTGCTGGGAGTGTTTAGCTTGTTAAATAAACAGGTTTTTTTCCACTTCTCTCTGAGGAAATTCTTCTCGAACCCGGTGGTTGGGGGGAGGAGTTGTGGGGGTTTGCTTTCTGGGGGCTCCTTCCAGAGGTTTTCCCCCAAATTTGCCCTAAACCAGGCACAACTCTGAGTGTCTCTGTGATACCTCTGGGGTCATGGTATGGAGTGGGAGCTGAGAAGTTTTCAGAATCACAGAATCACAAAATCACAGAATCACTGGGTTGGAAGAAACCTCCAAGATTATTAAGTCCAACCCATGCCTTAACACCTCAACTAAATCATGGCACCAAGTGTCTAACTCATTAGCTTAGATATGGTGCTCTGTCATTTCTGGAAATTTTTTTATGCAGATAATAAACTTTGTAAGAATACAGGGAGTACCAGGAGTGTGTACAGGTGTTTTCAACAAACCCACAAAATTCATCTGCATGGAGCAGGATGTTTATGTCCTCTGGGAGAGGCTGTGGTTCAACACCAGGTTAGAAATACTCTCCTCCAGCAGATACAGGGCTCCTGTGGGGCAGCCTGTCCTGCATCCATTGACTTCCCAGATATCTGTGCTTACAGGAATCAGGTTTCTAACCAGGCAAACAGCAAAACTTCCAGATCCAAGTTGCTGTGACTGACAAAGGAGATGCTCCATGACACATTTATTTTTTTCTTATTTTTGCTTCCCATCAGAAGAAATAGCCAAAGTTTGAACCCAAGGCTGCAGGGAGCAGGGGGGAGAGAGATAGCACAGACACTCTGCTACCTGGTACAGGATGTGTTCTTAAAGGATTCAGACTCCAATTTTTCCTGTCACATTGATCATATGAACCTGGACTTGAGGAGAAAAATATTTCATCCCACCTATCCTGATTTATGATGTACTAAGTGATGACTGAGGATTTTACATCAATCTCACTAAACTCTTTCCCTCCCTCCTTGCAGTTCCACTGGAGACACCTTTGCCACCGAATTACAGTGCTTTAAATCATAAAAATACTATTTTTAAAGATTCAAACCCTCATTTGACACCACATTTATACTGGGCATGAAGGCAGCACTAAGGGAACAGTAACTAAAATCTCAGGGTTTGGTTTTTTTTGTCTCATCCCACAAGTTTTCTCACTTTTATACTTCTGATTCTCTCTCCCATCCAGCTAGTGGGGCAGTGAGTGCATGGCCATGTGATGGCTGGTTGCCAGCTGGGGTTAAAATTACAATATGTGTATAAAACTAGAAAGACAGTGGATTTTAATGGGAATTCCAGGGGAGAAAAATCAGTTGCTCAAGTCTCAGAAGACATTTTACTTTCCTCCCTTCCTAACTGGAAGACTACTAAAAAAATCCATGAAGAATCAAAGCTCTACTGTCCTAAGTATACATACATAACACACAGCTCTTATCACAAAGCTGTGCTTGTGTGCAGATTTCAATTTTAAATAGGTTCAGGGCCTACTGTAGAAACAATAAAGCAGATTTGATAGCCACAGCCTTCTCTGCGTGCACATAAATAAAACCTTAGTGTTTCCTTCAGTGCAATGAAGGATTCAGAGAGCTGAGGGAAAGCCTGTTTTCCTCTGTGCACAATCCTCTGTTCTGGCTGTGCAGCAGAACCCTCTGAGAAAGGCAGCAGAAGCTGTTAGTGGGGAGCAGGGAACTTTAAAAATCTTGTTTTCTTGAGTTATGATAGAAACACTGCATTAATTGCATCCAAAGACAACGAGCCACCAGCAGAGTGACTTCTGAGGCTTTGTTGTTCTTCAAGTTAATGAAGTGATAAACAAGCATTGTCATGATCTCTTAGTCCACCCACAGTGACTCCCTGCTGTGCAGCCCAGTCATTTTCAGGTAGTTTGATGAGAGGGAAGTCTTTATTGTTCTCAGATTATTTCATGCCCTAAACACAGAGGCTTCTCTGCTGCTCCACCGATCTCCCTCTGGCTGGCTGGTTGTGCTGGTGGCTCCTGGCCTTCCCAAAATAGGGACAAAATCGGGAAAAAGAAGAAAAGAATGATGCATCAAGAAAAGCCTGCACGAATGAAGAGCCTGCTGAGGCAGTTTGTGACTCACTCCTTGATTTGTCCACTTTTAGACGCCCACAAACAGTAGGGCTCCAGGTCGATGGTTGTGGGGTTGGTTTAACCACTCCCAAAAAAGGCCTTTCCAAAGTCACAGTGACCTGGAGCTGCACAAGGAGAGGGGTTAGTTAGTGCCACAGCCACTCTGAATTGCATATCAGCAGCTCTAATGTCTGCAGCAGCTGCCACAGGGTCCAGCCATTCTTGTAAGCCAGCACAAAGGAAATTTACTGTGTCATCAAGGCCTTCTTCCTCCCTTGTTATTTGGTTCCTCAGACAGTTTTTGTATCATTTTAAACTACTTCCAAGCCTTCTTCCATACAGAAATGCAACAACCTGCTGCCTCCTCCTCTCACACTACAGAGATTTATCTGGTACTGCAAATAAACCTAAGTGCTGCTGTCCGGCTGTTGTTTGAAGAAAAGATAAACACAGCCTTATCTTATGACTGAAGCAGCAAGAACAGAATGTCAATATTCTATTTCTTGTGAATTTCAAGATAGTAAGTGCTTTTAGGAGGTGGCCAGGTGAGGCTCTTAGTTTATGCTTCAGGTGTTAAGTGTAAGGAAGCACAATGTTTGGTGGCAGAAGAAAACTGCTCTGGGGAAAAATCCCTCCTTAAAATCCTAACCTTTGTTTCAAAGAAAAAGTTTATAAAGAGATTAATCTAATTCACCACCCTGCATGGAGACAGATTGAATGCAACTTGTACTTGTATTATTCTGTGGTTGCCCAAGTTGGTCCATTATTGTTTTAGAGGCCTGAAGTATTTCTTCCTCCTGTAACTTCTTGCCATTGTTTCCTTTGGGTCTCCTATCTGTGACATTTCATTTTGGCCCAAAATACACTAAGAATGTTAACTTTGAAGACATTCTTTATCCCCTCTAGCACCACCCTCAGAGGGATTAATCTAACCATGCTCTGTGCCAGTGTGGAGCCATTCCCCCTTGCCCTGTCACTCTAAATCCTTGTAAATTGTCTCTCTCCATCTTTCTTGTTGGCTACTTCAGGTGTGGGGATCTGGTCTTCCCAGAGCCTCCTCCTCTCCAGGCTGAACAATCCCAATTCTCTCAGCCTTTCCTTGCATGAGATGTGCCCCATCCCTCTGATCACCTCCTCTGGACTCGTGCTCACGAGTACTAAAGGAACCCACAAAACTCGACACTTCCCCTGCATTTGCAGTTTAGAAAGGAATTTGTGGTTGAATCTTCCCACATAATCCAATCAGGAATTAAGAAGTGGACCTACAACTGCAGAAATCAATTTAACCAATACAGTGAAGAGGGTTTCAGTGTTCTGGTACCCCTGGGTGTCTGGCCACAGGCACTATTTCTGACCCAGCTGCCTCCCAGGCCAAGAGATGAAAAATCCCTTTGAATTTTAGTATTTTGTTTCTAAACAGTTTTGGAGAAAATCTTGATTCGTGGGCTCATGGTCACGCTCAGTGTCCTCACCTCTGGACAGCCTGAGGCATGGCATGACCAGATATGATTTCCTCTCCTTGTCTTCTGACTGGTTGCAAATCGAAACTACAACTGCCAGCCCAGGTTTTAGGCACTTATTGGAAAAAATAAGATATCAAGTACTTGGAAGATAACATGATTATTCAAGCTGCAGCAAGGCCCAGCCTGGTGCCAGTGAATGGAATCCCAGGAGGTCTCTGGATGGAGCTGGGAAGACTGGAGCAACGCTGCTGCTTCCTCTTGCCCTGGATTTGTGCAGTGCTGCTGACAGAGAAGGCACAGTTGTTGTGGGAAGGGACTCACAGAGGCAGAGATAACTTTAGAGAGGCATCCTTCGCCACCTTCACTAGCAGGCGACAAAATCTCCCCATGGTGATGGATTTCCACACTGGAAGTGGGCTCCTATTGCTATGTCCATGCCAAAAGTGCTGCATTTTAATTCCAGCACAGCATTAAGAGCTGCCAGGAAACCACACTGCACTTCAGCCCAGTTGCTGCATGTCTGCCAAATGCCATCATCACGAAGCTACTATTCCTTTCCAACGCCACAGCTTTGGAAAAAAAAGCAACCAAAAACCAAAAACCAAACCTCCTAAGATTGGATTAGTGAGCTGTGATGTAAAGCAGAGCTACCTCACAGAACATCTGACCTCACACAAACATCATGGAACAATGTTCAGAGAAGGGAATGGAGCTGGGGAAGGGTCTGGAGCCCCAGGAGGGGCTGAGGGAGCTGGAAAGGGGCTCAGCCTGGAGAAAAGGAGGCTCAGGGGGCCCTTGTGACTCTGCACAAGTCCCTGACAGGAGGGGACAGCCGGGGGAGTCAGGCTCTGCTCCCAAGTCCAACTGGACCATCCAATGCAGGGGCATCTACAGCAGGTGACACAGGAATATGTCCAGATGGGGTTTAGATGTCTTCAGAGAAGCAGCCTCCACAAAAGTTTGGGAAAAAAATGACATTATAGATATGTAATATGTGAGAGAATCTCCTAGGCAACTTCCAAAGCTCTTGGTCACTTAGAGCTCGAGCGTTTCAAGTGCTGAGCACAGGTAAATTGCATTGCACAGTAATTTCTCACACAGCTATCACTCCAGGAACACAATTTTGACAGCTTTTTCCATGCCACTGTTATTATCTTTAGGTCTCTTCTTTCACCTCTAAATAATTCCCTGCACTTAAGCATCATTATTCCTTTGGTTGCACAATTATGTCATTCCCTTAAAATCCATGCTGTACTTGGGCATGAAGAATACACTGTTGGATGCAGCCACTCTTTTAAAATTTCCTTTTAAACCGAAAATAACAAGTAATGAAAATAATAAAAACCCACAAACTCTCAGTGTTGTCCTGTTACACAGCAGTCACGGAGACCCCAGGTCAAAAGCAACTTCTCCAACTTGCCAGAGAAAGTTCAAAGGAATATTGGTGGATGAGCTGGTCAGTGCCCTGTCACCTGCGGTGGAAAAGTTGAGGTGGAAGTCCTGGAGTTAAGTTTATGTCACTGGGTAAGGAAGGAGCCAGTTAATGGATGTTTACTTTTGAAAGGAGTTTTATCAAGGTTGGTATGGAGATGAGAAGAAAAGAAGATAAGCAAGAAGAAGATCTGCAGCTGGGAAAAGTGTTTATATAAAACTGTTGTGAAAAACAAGAGGCAGAGATAGTTTTGGACCAATGAACGTTATGTTGATTTATTACAACCAATGACTAAAACGTAAACTTTGTAGAGGGTATAAAAGACATCCGCCTGTTGTAATAAACCGATATTAGCCTTCTGAGTTGTACTGTGTCCACCGCAACAACGACAACTGGGCACCACCAAGACGAGTCTGGAGGTTTTCATATGGATTGGAGGTATTTACATGGATCGATGAGATGCCGTCTCGGGGCGAAAGGAACAGCACGATCCCCGCCGCCCACGGCCCGGGCCGCGGCCGGAGCCGGGACCGGGATTCGAACCTGCGGCCGAAGAGCGGCGGCGGGCGCGCAGGCGCGCGCAGGCCCGGTGCGCGCGGGGCGGGGCGGGGCGGCGCGGGCGCTTATCCCGCGGGAGCGGCGGCGCCGGGAGCGCGCCCCGTATCCCGCGTCCCGCGTCCCGCGCCCCGCATCGCGGCGGCCCTGCCGCACCGCGCCCGCAGGCATGGACGAGGAGCGGGTGAGTCCCTGCGGGGCAGCGGCTGCGGGCCGCTCGGGGAGGCTGGCGGGGCGTTTCCCCGGAGATTCCCGGCGCTCGGCCTGGGAAGAGGGGCGGCGCGGGGAAGGGATGCTGGCGGAGTTCTGGGGGATCCCGGGTCCGCTTTCCTCCTGGATGTGGCCGTCTCTTTCTGGAGACGTTCCGGTGTCACCTGCTCCTTGTGAGCCTGCTCTGCCGTGGGGGTTGGACTCATCCCTTCCAGCCCTGGCTATTCCGCGGTTCTGGAATGAAGTGCTCTAGCGGTTGTAGAGCTCTTTCACTCTGTGTATTCCTGTCATAAGTAATTATGGTGCGTCCATAAGCCCTTCTGTTTGCCATTGATGTAATCCAGTGTTGAAGGGAGCTAACGCATAAAAGGGTTTTGTTGGGGATTTTTTTCGCTGCTTTTTTGTTCTGGTTTGGTTTTCTGGGGTTTTTTTTTTTGGCTGTGGTTTGTTGTTTTTTTTGGTTTTTTTCCTCCTGTGGTTGCTGCCCTGTAATTTCCTCCTTCCCTCGCTTGCCATCAAACCCCTCGGGGAGCGCCTACCCAAGCGCTGGGGCGTTCTTGAACAGATACCCCCCTACAAAAAGTTGTGACCCAGACTCTTGGCTTCCAGTCCATGGTTGCTGAAGGGCTTCTCTTTCTGTGTTCTGTGGACACTGTGCTTTTCTTTTGTGTGTGTGTGGCCTGAGTAATTTGGTGATGATAATGGCTTGAAATGTACAGATCAGTGTAATTTTCTCTTGCTAAAGCCAAGCCCCAGCACTGTAGGAGTTACTGGAAATTACTGAGGAAATTAACTGTATCCCCGCCACAACAGACCTTGCTGTGAGTGAACAGTGGGCAGCCCAAGGCTTCAGCAAACCCAGGTCTTCATCCTAAGCAAACATCCTAAATCACAAAACACTGTAATTCTGTGTAACTTATTTTACATAAAAATTATTTATGCTAATAGCAGAAGCAGCTAATATCTCTGAAAGTGTGCATTGGAAGGTGAGATGTGAAATGCCATAAGAAGTGTGCTTCTGGAAGAAACTCTGTCAATTTGGGTCAGTCTGTCTTTACCTGCTCTATGTGAGCTTTTTTCCCTCTGGAGGAGGAGTAAATGGGGGCTGCCCCTGCTATGGGTGCTCTAGGTGGATGTTTCAGAGTGGGGTCACTGATTGTATTTGAATTCCAGAGGTTCTGAATACAGCAGTAAAACTGCAGTAGATCTTGTATTTTACAGTACTTTATCTACCAATTTGGTAGAGAAATTGGTAATGTTTGGTAGAATAATTTGGTAGTGTCACCTGTACTGTACAAAGTTCTCCAAACTCTGGCAACTTCACTGTGTTGACAAGTGCAGGAGTTTAAATTAATGGAAACTAAGTGAACATGTCCTCCTTGAAATTTGATCTGGATATGAAGGTTATAATGTCTCGTGATTTTGTCCTAGGCCTAGGGCTGCTTCAGAAACCGTTCTGCATGCAGTCAGCTCATGAGTCTTCAGTATGATCTTGAGCAACTTTGTAACTTGCTTCTTATGCAGAAGTGCCATGATTGTTTAATTTATTAAAATTTAGTTTTTATGAGGTGCCTGTCTGCTTCAAGAGGTGCCAAGTCATGTTAGTTACTTACTATTCAAAGGTGGGCATTCTGTTTTTATCTACCTGGCAAGACTACAGACTACATGTTGTAGGGCATCCCTTTCTTTTTCCTGTCCTTTTCTACTCTTCATCCTTCGCTCATCCACACTCTTGCTTTTCCAGTGGCATGTTTGTTTCTTTTTTTCTTCTTTTTCCCCAGCAAAGTGCATTAGATTCAGAGAGTAAGATTAGGACACAGAAAGAAAGGGCAGCATGACACTCACTGAAAGAAGCAAAAATTACCTCTGTAATAAACATTTCATAATGCTTTGAAAAACCATTTGAAACTGACCTCACATAGAGGTCAAAGAAAATTGCTTGTAATAGAATTCCATGAAATATTGCATTCATCAGTGGGCAATAGAATTAGTTTTCTTTAGTGCAGAAATACCAAGAAACTTTACTGGGCTTAGTGCTATTGAAATTCTTTTATAAGCAAATGTAGAATGTAGGCCTCATCTGCTGCTTACATTGGTAATTTTTCTAGAACTCTTTGTTCTGTGAAATTGCACTGAATTTCCAGAAATACTCCTTAAAGGAAGAAATGGCAACATGGCAGCATGTTTTTAAATTTGGCATGTATGGTATATCTGGAAGAAAATCTATTTATTGTATATTAGTGATGAGAAAATTTTGTTGGAAAGTAGAATAAGACAGTGGTTCCTAAAAGCTGCCTTTTTTCTTCTGGTGGCTTGTGCATTGGTGTTTTAGAAAAACACTGTTTTAAAGGGCATTCAAACTCATTAAAATTTCACTAAACCCGGTTGAATTTTTTTAACAGAGAAATTGGTAGCTTACTTAAAAAGAGCCATACCCACTCACATTTAGTCAGTTAAATGTAACTTTAGGTGAAAATCTTGTTTTATAGCTGGCTTGCAGTTGGTGTGTAAAGGCCTTTTAAATGTTCCTCACATGTAGATATTTTGCTTTAACCAGGATGTAGCTATAAAACCAAGCAGCACTGTTCAGCACTGCACACAAGAACACTTTTCCCCCGTGTGTTGCAGCTGAGTAAGCCCTAAGATCCGTGCTGAAAGAGGATTGTGAGTTTTCCGTGTTCATCCAAATTGACAGTTGTGCTCATAGGATCTAAAGCTTATCTCCACACTATCAGGCCTGTGAAAACAATTGCCTTTGGTCAGTGGTGAATGCAGAAGTAGCTGGCTGGACAATGGCTATTCATCTGGCATTCTGATGTGTACAGAATTGCCTTCAAACGTGCTCATTTTTCACCAGGAGAAGGTTCAGTAATGAAGTGGTCAAGATTTTGTTTTCCTCTGTTTCTCAGAGAAGCCAAGGTGTTGTTTCTGTTCCCCCAGAGTCCAGACCTGAGTCATTGCTGTCTGCTGTGTTACCTATGTATGGAACACCATCAACACCTGTAAAAAGTGGTAAAACCACTAAAATTTGTTCTTTCTACTCATGGTTTAACTTCCTGAATATGACACTATTAAACAGGCAGGGAGCTGGAGTACCCCTAAATAACTTGTTGCAGATTTGTTGGAAACTATCTGGGAAGGGGTCAAAAGAAAAAGAAAGGAGCCCAGCTTGGGACTAGTGGAGAGGTTCTTTAGATCTGGTTTAGTGTTGAGGTTCACTGTGGGTGTTGTGAAAGGATAAAAACATTTTTCTTGCTTTTTAGCAAACAAATGTGATCTAGGTAGTACGTGGTTATTAAGAAATTGCTTCTGGGAGAGACTTCTGCAACATCACTTTGGTGGTCTGGCTGTTTCCAAGATGTATTTTATTATCTCTCATTGCCTTGATTTCCTAAAATTTATCAAGTAACAATATTAGAATGAGCAATTGAAACTCTAAGTCTTTACTTAAAATTCTTGATTGATAAAACTTGACTTAAAATTAAGTATCAAACATTAATGTGTGTTTGTCAAATTCTTAGACTACGTGACTAGCTGCTGAACAAAATTAGATTTGGTGGTCTTACTTAATTTGAAATAAGTTTTGGTGTATTTTAATACTTTTGCTGGCTTGGTATGTGTTTTGTAAGCTGAATCTACTGCTTTTTGAACAGCTGGGATGCATATCATGAATAACCATGGTTCTCTTTATCAATTGTCAGTAAGCTTTCCTCTTTGAGGTCACTTTTAATTGGAATATAGAAATTACTCACGCAAATATTTTCCCCCTTGTGGAATATGTTTACAAATCACTTTTACAGATTTATTCTGCATATAGAATAAACTGTCAGCGTGGCTATTTCTCACTAGCTTCCTTTGATGTGAGGAAATCTCAGTTTTTCTTCTGGGTTTCCTTTTACCAGCTTTTAAAATTTTCTTTATTAGTTCTCTGGCTGCACAAGCACCAGCTTTATCATCTGGAGAAGCTGTGGTGCCACTGGGTATTTTGATGAAGGTGACTCATGTAGAAAAACGTGTGAAACAGTGGGGTATCTTAAAGCAGGTTCTTGATTTCTCTCAAACTAACACCTGGAGATCTTTAATTTGGTGGAATGCTTCCTAGAGGTTTAATATTCTTTCTCTGTCCTGGGAAAATGCTTTTCCTGATCCCGTCAGAACTGAATTTGTTGCAGCTGCAATGTCTGTGATGAATTTTCATGGATGTTGAAATGGTGATGATTTGAAAACAAATTGCAAGATCATTTTTTTACAACTTCTCTTGCTTGTTTTTGTAATTCTAGGAGACTCTGCAAAGGATTGTCAGTACTCTAGTGAACAAAAATGATGAAATTCACAACTTCATTGACATGCTGAACCATACAATATCAAATGTTCAGGTATTTATTTTAGGTTCATGGCTTGAATCTGAGAGGGGGACACTTTTGTTAGTCTCAAACAAAAAGTAGTAGTGTCTAAAGCATGGGCTATAAGAATCCAGCTCAAAATACATCATGCTGGAACTAGATAGAAAAACGTTTTGTATTTTAGGTCTGCCTCTAGATGACAGGTGTGGTGGTCTTGCCTTTTGTGTGAAGAGGTTTTGTAGAACTTTGTGTGGGAAAGAACCTTTATCTGATGCAAGATCTGAGACTCCAGTTAGTGGGAAATAATCTGTATTTTCAGACTGCTGCTCTGTTTGGTGGACTGAAAAATGATACTTGAGAGAATTCTTTAGTCTTTCTCTTTTCAGCAGTTTCAAATTGTTGGGCTCAAGGTTAGAGTTAGATGATGTTGTTAGAGCATCTGCATGAGGATGAGGTTTAGGTTCCTTCTGCCTGTCAATCAGTCACAAGTAGTTTCATCCCAAAGCTGAGCAGATTGGCTGCAGATATAGAGATTATCCAGCAGATCTTTAAATTGCCTTCTTGAGTGCAGTTTTTAGCATCAAATGAAATATTTTTATTTGGAACTGAGTAACTTCCTCCTTCCAAACATCTAGCAATCCATGTACAATTGTGTGAGGAAAATCGAGGCTTTTGGCAGGACCAAAGTTGCCAAGTGTGCTGGATTTGTGCAAGTTTGAGTATCATGGAATTTTCACACATTGCAGCATTCAGTGTCTTGATGTAGAGTCTGCTTAGGAGACTGATCATTCCTAATATTTTTTCCTTTTTTGATAAGCTGAGAAACAGTCACAAGCTACAAGTGGTCATGGCAAAACATGTGTGGGGAATTATGTGACTTTCAACTTCTTTGCATTGTTTCCAGTGTAAACAGCATTTTCAATTCTCCTCTCAGGTAAACTCTTCTAATGCCATCAGCGAGCTAGATGAGGAATTTGATGGTCTGTATTCTGTGCTGCATGAGATGAAGGGGAGCATGGCCAACACTATTCAGCAAGAAGAGGCTCGTAAAATTCAAGCTCTGAAGGTAAATAAATAACTCCAGAAAAATTTTGCAGCTGCACAGAAGCATTTTTAAACTTCCTCTGTTCTTGTTATGCTATTCCTATTTGTTACACAGCAGTATTGATTTTCAGGATTGTCTTGTCACAGTTCCAGAGCTGGTAAAGTCACTGCCTTTTTCAAGGCTATTGCCACAGTGTCATTCAGTGATGAAGTGCAGTCCCGTAAATAGAAATTGTAGTGCACATGAATATAAGTATTTATTTCTCTGCTTTCTGAAACCCTGAATCTGGGGGAAGCAGGGTGTTGAAATTAAATCTGGCTTTTAAGTCAGACGTCAGTTTTTCCCCCCTTGGAGTTGTGGGATGTGCCAAGTATCACTGTGCACTTGTCAAACACAGAGAAGTTAGGGCACTGTCAGAGGCCTTGGTTATATAAGGGAATAAGTTGTCACAAATGCATAACAAATCCATGTAGTTCCTAGGACTGGTGCCTCACAAACTGCTCTGTTTTAATGGGAGTACATCACATTATTCTTTCTGGTTTTGCTCTAGGATCAGCTGAGCCAGTGCAGCCGTGCTCTGGAAGGCTCAGAAGAGCTGCTGGAACTTGCTGTGCAGTCACTGGACATAAAGAACCCTGTGGAGCTCTTAGAGGTAGAAAACATTCACTAGATGTGTGTGAGGCAGGTGTTGACATCTCTCTCGATTTGAAATACTCTTTGCATTACTCTCCTGGACATTGCAACCTTACCAGGTGTACTTAGAGTGAGGATAGACAGGCATATTAAAAATGCAGTTATTGCCCAGCTGAAAAGCCAAGTTAAACATTGTAGTCCTGAAGTTTTATGCAATTTCTGATGAAACAGGTTGGCTTTTTCTTATTTAGGGTGATGGGGAGGGAATACAATGCCTTCTGCTGGACAACTGTCACTGTTAATCAAACTTTCATGGATGACCCCAGAAAGGGAGGGTGAAGTAACATGTATCTAACTGGAAGAATATACTTGTAAATTAAGGAAACAGTTCCACATATCCACTGAATCAGTACACTAATGCTTGCTACAGTAATCCGGTGGTAGGAGTGGGATCAGCCGCACCAAATCCAAGGCCAAATTACTTTTTTTCTCTCCACATTTTAACAGGAGAAGGACACAAATCAGTTTAAAAGAGCAAGGGGGAAGGCTCTCTTCCTGTGTCAGTTTTACCTTTGGCTGCATGTTTGTGTGCTGTCATGTTTTCTGGGTGTCAGCTTTGATTTATTTGCCTCAAAGAGCAGCAATTCCTAAGCAGTGTTTTCTTCAGCTGGAGTTGTGCTTTCTGCCTTGTAGCAAAAAATTAAGTTGGCTCTTGAACTCTGCAAAATGCAGCTTTGACTTTCTTGGAAGTTGTTCTATTTCAGATCTCCCTAATGCTTTTTTCCCCAATCAAATACACCAAGGAAAGCTGTCTGAGCATTTGCTGGGGGGAAACGTCTTCAGATTTGGAGTCTGAAGATTAAGATACTGAAATCCAATTCAGTGAGCTGTAATATGTAGGATTTGATACTGGTATTACACTTGTGCATTTGGGGATGACATTTTAAGGTAATATTGCCTTGGCTATAAGGCAGCTAATTCTGTTAGGCAGGAATAGCAAGTGGTCCTGAAGGGGCAGCTCCAGCCCTGACTCTTGTATATTGACAAATTTTCTTTGGATACTCCAGTAAATCAGCTCAGGAGCACCTAGCTTAAGATTATTTTAATTATTTTCCCTACGTATTTTTTTTTTTTTTGAGTTTATTCTCGGAGTTGTTTTACCTGGATGTCAAAAGAACACGAGTGAAAAATTGCAGGAGGGTTCAGTGTTTAGGTAGGATGTGATCAGACACTGCTAGGCAGCTCCTCTGGGATGGGCTGATCCTTCTCTGTCCTGGAAACAAACTAAAGTCAGTGAAGTTAAGCTGGGACTGTCCTTCAGAAGATGTTGAGTCCTGGCTACCTCATATTTCACAAGGCATGCAGATTAAACGAAAGGATTTTGTTGGGAAGTATCTCTGTTTTATGTCATGTAGGAAAATCAGTCAGTAGTTCCTACAATAACTTTGTTTTGAGGAAAACCAAAGCTACCTCTTAAGCTAAATTACTTCTAAACACTTGGCTTGGGTCTTTTTCTGCTTCCCACTTAAGGAATATGTAATCGGTTTTATAGCAGGGACAGCCTGATTTCCTATTTATTTTTTTCAGTGTGATTTGTATTTAGTGAAAAATTGGGGAGCTCTCCACTTTTGAGTTCAACTGGGAAGCTGCCTGATGATTATTTTCTCTTTGAGAGGGAAAATAATTCAGCTGAATTAGCAGCTGGATCAAGGAGCAGTTTTGAAGGAAGACTTCAACAGACACAGCCAAGCCCTCACTACTTCCACAATAATATTTTGGCTTAGGTTTGCAGCTCCTTTTGGTGAAGGAGAGAGACTTTTCTTTCCACATACCCGTTGATGTTTATCTTTTAAATGTCATCACTTCTACATCTGCTCCAGCGTTATTATTTGAGAATAACTACTTGCTGTCATTTTTGAATGCTGAGATACAGAGTCTTCTATTATACTTTTCCAACAACACTTCCTAACTTTCAGAGGAAAAATTAGAATAAGTACTATTTTTTTCTTATTTATCAGGGCATTCATCCTGTGGTGTGTAGTGTTCAGCAAGTCAGGCATGGTTATATGCCACTAATAAGCACTTCTTAGTTTCACAGAAAATACCATGGCAGTTAAATGTTGTTGGCTTGGTCCTGTAGCTCTTTTAAAAACCCATGGAGAGTAACTCTAACTGATTCAGGAAAATCTGAAAATACCAAGTCACACTCAGAAAGTTGAGTAATTTGGAGTTGGTTTGGTGTGGTTCTGGAAATCAGGTTTGTTGTTTTTTTCCCCCAGATGTTACAGTGTTGCTGTGCTAACCCATGCTATTAACATGCTTCACAGGACAGTTTATTTTTGGGGAAAATGTTAAACTCGTTTTGAACTTCAAATCTGAGCAATGCAGTAGAGATTGTTCTTGGCCTTCCTGCATGTTGCTGCCATTGGTACTTGCATGGAGATACTAACTACTTTCTCTCTCTTCTCCCTGACATGCATCAAGGCTGCCAGACAGATCAAAGATAGGTACAGTACAAAATCTATCACTTTTGTGTCTTTGCATTAATCTTATCCTTGAAAATGCATTTACTGTGAAAGGGCCATAGTCAGCTTTAATCAAATTCATGGACTCTTTTCTAAAATGTTAGTTATCCCAACTTCTGAGAGGAAACTAAAAATTTCTGTGCTGCTCATGTAGGGTTTTTACTGGCTTTTCATAACTTTAAATAAAAAGATGTTTTTGATGCAGGGAAGTGGAGCTCTGCATCAGCTGCTGCTGTAATTATTATGTCTTTGAATATATATGTATTTAATTATTACTGTTAATAAGCTTATTAATACTTCATGGCTGAAATTTAATGCTGTGTCAAGCTGACTCTGCCCCTTTGAGTTGAGAGAATCTTGTTGGTTTTTTGTTTTTCAAGCATTTGAAGACTTTTGCTACCTAATTTTCCTGCAGAATATAAAAAAGTCTCATAGCTGTTTAAATACTTCTGGTGACACTTGTGATCATGAAATTATTATGTCTGGTAGCTTTTTATTGAACAATTGTTTAAAAAGTAAAACTTTGCTGTTTCAAAATCAATACTAAGGCCATTTTTCATTACTTGAAGAATGTTAACTCTATTTCAAGAGTATGGCCTTCTGGTTCAGAAAACCTTCTGTGATGTACATAATACTTTGAGAAGCAGCTCAAGGATGTTGTTGCCTTTGTGGACGAAATAGGTTGGGTTTAAATTTACAAGTCCTACAGTGAATTCTCTGATTTACTAAATTCTCTGAACTTCTGTGCAAAATGAGTAATTGTTAGAGTTAAATTAATCTTTGCTTTTCCAAAGGTAAAGATTTAGTATCCTTAACAGGTCAGAGGGAGAGTGGATAGTGTCAGTGATGGGACTCTAATACTTTCTGTCAGTAATAAGCATCCTCTTCTGGTTACTTGAAATTATCACCACATCCTTCGTGGTTCTCTGTCCAAGACTGGTTTCTGAGCAGAAGTTAAAAAGCTGTCTGAAGCCCACTGTTCCCTGGTGTTCTCTTGCTGCTAATCAGAGGATTAGTCTTCCTTAAGGAGGGATTTTCTCTACCCATCTGGCTGAACACTGATGTGCTAGGCAGCCCATACTGAATTTCAGAACATGAGCTCTGTCTTGGGAAATCAACTGAATTGTCTTCCATGGCGTTCAGCTCAGTCTCATAATAGCAGTAATCCCAAAATTGCAGAGCTCACGACTCCTGACCTGCATATATCTTTAATATTAAACTTTGCATTTCTCCTCCTTCCCCACTACTGGATTTTTTTTGTTTTTCAGTGTTCTTTGATATATCTGTGGTTAGTATACAATTTCTTGCATATTGCTGGAGTGCAGGGAGGGATATGCATTAGGTGTTTTAAAAGTGCCACCCATCAGTGGGTGTAAAATGGATTCAGGTGTTGGCAGCTGACTTTTGTGGCATATATATTACTTTGTAGTTGAGAACCCTTTTTAAAGGAGTTGTGATCTCTGAATCGACGTTATTCAGAATCTGCTGCATGGCCTGCCTAGAGGGAGTTAGAAAATTATGTGAGAGCCTTGGGTTTTTTTGGTTTTTTTTGGTGGTGTAGTTGAAGTACAAAAATGGCTTGGGAGTGTTCATAACAGTATTCAGCTAAGATTTCAGGAGTGGAAATGGGAGCTGTGCTTCACAGAATCCCAGGATGGGTCAGGTTGGAAGGGAGCTCAGTGGATCATCTGGTCCCACCTCCCGGCTGCAGCAGGGTCATCCCAGAGCACACGGCACGGGATTGTGTCCAGGCTCTGGAATATCTCCAGTGAGAGAAACTCCCCAGCCTCTCTGGGTAATGTGTTCAGTGCATGGTGGACCAGGACACATGGTCACTGCACAAGGAAGAAGTTCTTCCTCATGTTCAGGTGGAAGTCCCTGGGCTCAGTCCCTGCCTGTGGCTCTGGTGCCATTGCTGGGTCCCGGAGCAGAGCCTGGGCCCTGCCCTGCCCTTCCCTGCACACGGGGACACACGGGGACACACAGGGACAGATAGGGATGAGGATCCCTCTCAACTGGGGTTCCTCTCCAGGCTGGACAGCCCCAGCTCCCTCAGCCTTTCCTCATGAGGGAGATGCTCCAGGCCCTTCCTCACCTCCATAGCCTTTGCTGGACCAGCTCCAGGGGTTGTGTGTCCCTCGTGCCCTGAGGAGCCCAGAGCTGGGCACTGCAGAGATGCCTTCCAGGGCTGGGCAGAGGGGCAGGATCCCTCCCTGACCTCCCAGCAATGGCCTTCCAAGTGCACTCCAGGATCCCATTGGCCTTCTTGTCCCCAGGACACTCTGCTGGCTCAGGGACAGCTGTTTGTCCCCCAGGACCTTCTCTGCAGAGCTGTTTGCCAGCAGATCACCCTGGCCTGTGCTGGTGCTTGTGGTTATTCCTGCCCAGCTGCAGGACTCTGCATTCCTTAGTGTTCTTTAGTGTTCAATATATCTTACAGAACTGGCCTGGTGCTTGCATCTTCTAATCTGCACCTTGAAAAAACTCTTCATCCTTTGATAAGGATAGATATAAAATCAGCATAGTCAGCTTGTTAATTGCTGTTTAGAAATGCTTAAACCTGATCGTGAGTCTACACTACTTCAGACTTTTCATACTTGCTGAATTTATGTGAAATTATGGAAATTTTGTTTCTTATCCAGATTTTTTGTCACTAGTAAAAAGTCTTAAACTCATCTGTAGTCACTGCATTAGTATTTATTTGCTTAGTAATATGGAACAGCTGGTAGCTCACACCATTTCTCTGAGACAGTCACATTAGCAAAACTTTCTATTTTGAGTTTGCTAAACGGTAAACAGTTATGTGTTAGAAAAATGTTCTAATCTTTGATCGGTAGTTTGACGTCAGTGACACAGATTGTCTGATTGCTGTTTTGGAAAATGGGATATAGGACTTGACAATGTGAAATACATTTGCTAATGCTGCTTTTTGGCTTTAGTGTCACGGTGGCTTCAGCATTCCGCCTCTCTCTGAAACCAAAAGTTAGTGACAGTATGACTCATATGATGGTGGACTTCGCCCTGGAAAAGCGCATGCTCCAAGCTGTGAAGTTTTTGCCAGGTAAAAACTGTATCCAGAGAGTTTAATCTGTTGCTACCTGAACAGCTTGCTATATTGAAACCGACCAAACTAAAGAAAATTGTTCCTCTTGCACACTATTAAGCAAATTTTTCAGAGTGCCTAAACTCATTCTTACTCATTGTATGTTAAATTGAATACCTTGGGGATGAGAGTTTTCTAGTTTTATCATGCTAATTTCAACACAAGACAGCATTTTGGAAAACAGTATTGATCTCAGAAGTGAGTGAGTCTTCTGGACCATGTTTTTTCATGAATTGTCAGTTCCTCTCTACTCTGTGAATTTACCTGAGGTTTCTTAAGACTGTCCATGCCAGCGTGAGCCTGAGTGACACCCCATAGTCCTGCTCATGTGCAGGAGTGTTACATGTGGAACTGTAAACTTACACATTGCTTGCAAGAGTGGTGAAATGGTCTGAAATACAGGAGAGGGACAGTCTACTAGTACAGTGATACTGCCATATTACAAAATGTGTATTAATCTATCTATTGTAATCTATCTGTTTGACAGTAAACTTGGGTGCATTAGACCAGTGTGTATCTTTCATGCCTTTTTAATGCCATTGCTTTCCTATTTAAAACACTTTGCCCTTGGCTGTTACTGAGGATATATTGACAAGAATGCTGCTGGCAGGGATGTAAAGTTGTTTCATCTCTAGGTCATGAATCCAAATCTGTTAAGGACTTGGCAGCATCAGTTTTCATTTCGGCCCTGTGTGTTGCAGATACAGTATGGGGTAGCAGGTGTAGTAAATGACCAGTGTTATTCCTAGTGGTCAGCTGGCAGTGTCCAGGCAGAAATTCACCTTCTAGTCTTGGACTCTGGATGTCAGTCACTGCCCTACATTTCACAGTGCACCTGTTTAATGGGAGTGTAAAGATCTAACAGCAAGCGTGAACAAAGCTTTTCTTCTAGATGAAGGTATTATTTTGTATGATCCTTCTTATACATTTTTCCTTGTCAAATATATGGGAATTTAAATTGGGCCTCTGATTTGTAAACAGGAGACTGTCTGGGTATCAGTCTTGCTTTTTATACTGTAGTGCCATGCTTTCAAATTACTCAGGCACCAAAAGCTCAAACAGAAAACAATAAAACTTCTTTCTAATTTCCTACAACAAAAGTTTTCCTTGCATGTCCTTTAGACTCTTCAAATAGTATGTAAATGCCTTCTTTTTCAGATTTTTTTTTCCATAGATTGAAGTTTCCATTGATTTCCATTGATTGAAGATTTGATCTCTTGGAAGTAGAATTCTGTTGCCTATAAACAAAACTTCAGTGTTTAGTGGACCTTAGGAACTGTTGCCCTTTCCTTTCAAGACAAAGGGGTGAAAAGAAAACTGGGTAACTGAAGAGAAGCTAGTGGAAAATATTAGTGTCTAGAGATGGAAATAAATATAAGTGATGCTGTTTGAGGGGTGCAGCTGAACTTACCTTCCACAAACATAGGAACAGAAGTTTGCTTCTTGCTCTTCCTGTGTGGTGTTTATTCCAAATGTAGGTTCATAATTGCAAGTCCACTCTACTCTAGTCTTCTCTTCTTCAGACTGACCTGTGTGCTTGTCTTTCTGTAGTCCCTAAAGCTCCAGAGATAGACGTAGCAGCATGTCTGGTCGCTGACAACTGCATAACAATATCGTGGAGAATGCCTGAGGAAGACAGTAGAATTGATCATTTTGTGCTGGAGTATAGGAAAACCAACTTTGATGGGCTCCCTCGAATAAAAGGGGAACAGCACTGGGAGGTGGTTGACTACATTAAAGCTACTCAATACACATTATCAGGTAAAGGTTTTTTTATACTTCAAACCCAAGAATATTGATATTAGTCTTTATGCTAAGAAATTATGCAAGATGCCCGTTTTTCAGCATGTAATGAAGCTGCCATTATTTCACATCAGTCTTGGGTGCTTTGTACAATAGTAGTTCTGTCTTTTATTTTTACTTTGAGGCTTTATCAAAATTGTGTGTTAAATAAAGTTCACACCAGTATTCAAGCATTTTTTTGCAGATTGAGATAAATGAAAGACAGCTGCAAGGGGATAGATCTTAGTCGTGTAGGAGTTGTCAGTAATCAACACAATTTCAAATTTGTAAACATTCACTTTGTAGGTCTGAAATTTGATACAAAATATATGAACCTTAGAGTACAAGCTTGCAACAAAGCTGTGGCAGGTGAATACTCCGATCCTGTGACTCTGGAAACCAAAGGTAAAATTTTAAAAACTCCTAAACCTTCTCTGTGGTGAAAATCCTTAAACTTCTCTGCCTTCATACATGAGCCTGTTATGTTCAGTCTGCTTCTGCATGAGCCCTGCTGAAACACTTCCTGAGTGGAAAGGGAAACAACTGTAAAGAATTAAGAAGCTTATTGGCACAAAGCTGCCCTTTTGGCATTCAGACCTTTAAAAATGGGGCAGTTAATTTCAGTTTCTCCAAAAGGTTGGCGTTGGTTGCTTTGAACTGTAGAGTGACAGACCCATGTGCTGCTGCATGATGCCAACATACAGCAAGAAGATGGATGAATGTTGTGGATGACTCTTTGGGCATCTAAACAGTTGGTGTGATTATCCTGTTATTAGTGGCAGACACGGCATTCTGTAGCTAGAAGGTGGAAGGTGCTGGAAAGGACTTTCTTGACTTTGTAGCTGCAGTTTCTAATCACTGTCAACATTTAAAAAGTTGGCAGCTTCAAATTGCTGGAGATGTGTAGTCATGGTGTTAGAAGTGAGTTGATCTGAGAATTGTTAGAGTGGCTTCCTAACTTAATTTTGTAAATGTACTGAGAGAAATTTCTTGGAAGGGATGTTTTGTGACAGAACACAAATCTTAGCTATTAAGGTGAGAGAGTGATCCTGAGGTTTGATGTACATCCAAGTCTGGTGTAAAGGGCAAAATGACTGGTATTAACTATATAAATGTATACAAGTTTAAATTCTGTTCCTTTTGCATGTTTTTTTCATAAGAGTAAAGCTATATGCTATTTGAATGAGCTGACAGGCATTCTGGTAACTTTTCTGTAATTATTTGAATACTTTTAAGCAACAGTCATTGTCAGATACGGTATCTGTTTAATAGCTACATAATTCCCTACTCTGGTACCAGAAAAGTAATTCTTGTTTTGATTGTCTGGGCAGTTACCATGCTTCCCATATTATTTTCATTATTCCTGGGTGAGCACTTAGTTCAGGTTCTTTAATGATCAACTCAGAGAAAATCAGTTTCCTCCAGCTTAACCTGACTGTTGTTTACGCTTGTGCATTTTTGAGCTCCAAACTCTTAAAAATCTCAAGTATACATTCTTTTAGGGTCAGATTGTAATATCTGATAGTATTAGAACATTTATAGAACAGTTTGTTAATATATTTGGGAAATTCAGCCTGTTGTACTTGTGTTTTTGATTCCAAGTCTGACTGAAAAGCTGGTGTTTCCATTATGCTCAGTAAAACTGTGACAATTTTACTACTGCTTCTCTCATTTCCTGTGAGTAACCATTACACTGTTTTCTATTTTGTCTTGACTAGCATTTGTATTCAGTTTGGACAGTACTTCATCTCATCTGAACTTGAAGGTTGAAGACACTTATGTTGAATGGGATCCCACTGGAGGCAAAGGCCAAGAAAAAATAAAAGGGAAGGAAAATAAAAACAGGTAAGAACTCTGTTTTATAAGTGTCTGGCATATGTCATCTGGCAGTTAAAGGAAGAGGGCAGGGGGAATTCAAGCACTTAGGGACAGTGGGATATGAAAGGAATTTTCATTCAGAAATGTTTCTGTGGAAAAATTTAATTTTTTTGATTTTCCTTCCTCTGTCACACTGATGCAGGGGCAAGAATTATGTCATAGTTGTTAAATAATATTTATTTTAAAAATGCATTTTTTTAAGGTATCATTCAGTATACTGAGCTAAACTGTAGGTGTGGTGGACTGACCTTGGCAACACACCAGGTGCCCACCCACCTGCTCTCTGGTTTCTCCTTCTCCTGGTACCAAAACCTTGCCACGTAATGCCAGGACTGTAGATAAGGTAAATGTGAACAGGCAGCCGATGTAATTCTGTGTTTACTGGTGTTGCAGGTCAGTTCTGGTGAATAGGCAGCATTTCCACTATAAAAATAAGGAAGGAGTTGCCCTTTTGAGAAAGAAAATGTTAAATAAAATTGGTGCTATATATAGGTGGTCTCTGAATTTATCTCAAACCCTCATTGGAGGGGAAAAGATAGTAATAAAACAAAACAGACAGCAAAAAGTAATGGATAATGAAACATAACTTGTGGATGTGGCAGCTCTAAACATACTGCTTTCATCCGGAAAAAGCACTTAACTTCAGCATAGCTCTTGGTAAATTGTTAGATGTCTGCTATTCTGAGTTGCTGGATAAACACAGTTGGAAGAATGTTTATCTTTGTCCGCTCTGAGCCTTGAATATATCCAAGGACGAAGAATGTGTTAACTTGCTAGCCCTCTGTTCAGGCCACTGTTATGGGAGGGGAGGAATATCCTGGTACCTGACTGGAATTCCCTGTGGTGCAGTAACTCCAGGTGCTTCTCAGCCATCTGTGAGGAGTGTCCCTGTGAGGACAGCCTGGTTTGATCTTCTCTGCTCCCTTTCCTGCTACCTTATTAAAGACAGCAGTTGGTTCTTGTCCTCTTCAGAGTGAGCAAACCCAATTGTCTTTCTGTGCCCCAGACCCTTAACTGTGATGTTGGCTCTCCACAGACTTGGACATGGTATGTCTGGTATGTCAGGGTGTAAATCTGAGGAGTCCAGACCTGGGTACAGGAGGGCTTCGGGGTCAGTCTGACAGCTGCCAAAAGGAAAGGAGAAGTCACTTGCCTTGGGCTCCCCAGCTTGTGTTGGGGCTACAGGCTGGGTGTGGCTGTCCACCTCTGCCACGAGGGCACAGGGCACTGTTGTTGTCACCTTCTGCTTCCCAAACTCTCAGTGGCTGTTCGGCAGAGCTGTTCTTCCCTTGAGTGTCCCTCAGCCTGTCCTGCTGTGTGGATTTCTCTCACCTGGATTGCTGTTAGCCTGGTGTTCAGCTGGATCTGTACAGAAGCCATGGCCCTGCTCCAAGGGTACCTCACCTCTTGGGTTTTGGGGATACTCTGTGGGAAAGACTACACACAGCTGGCTACTCCCTCAGCCACGGTTTATTGGTTTTCCATATTCACAATTTGAGATAAATTATGAACAAATGCATTCTACACAGGCATATATTGCCAGAAGCATGATAGAATAACTTCTATTAGCATTTTTAAAAATGGGGATAGTTTACTGTAGTAATAGAACAGTTCTTTAATGACTACTTATTTCTGTCGACAGTGGCCAGAATCCTCTGCTGAAGAGCAATAGAAGGTGATAATATACCTCTTAATCCTAGGATCTAGCACCTAGTTTTGTTGGGAATCTGTGCTACTTTCCTTTGCTTGATGTCATGAGAAACAAATCTAATAGCCTTTATCAGTGGCAGTGCATATGTGCATTTAGAAGTTATTTTGCAGTTTAATTCGGATTCATAGAGATTATGTATGTATTCTCTACTGACTGGAAGACTGGAAGAGTCTTTCTGGAAGGATTCACTCTAATGTGTATGAAACCTGATTTGTAGTGGTTGGAAGGGCATCATGTATTTTAGTATTGATCCAAAGATCCCTGTTATTTACAGACATATTGATGTTTTCTTAACCTTTTGGTACATTTTTTACAAATACGGTAAAGATCTCCTTTCTGAAAACTTTCAAAAATAAGAACAAAAAATTATTTTCATCTCAAAAACTTCTTTGCTTTTGAACTTGTGCTGTAGCTGCTACTAGACAAAGGGTAAGAAGTGTTTTTACATGATTGAAGAGGATGAAGCATAAGTTAAAAGCTTCATGGCCATTCCAATTGCAGACCAATTGTTTGAATGAGAAATCCTTTCTTTTTCTTTTTTTTAGCTATGTAAAGGTAGGTAAAATATTCTCCTATTCTTTGTGCAGTTGTAGTTTTTTAGTGTCACATTTTTTCCTTATTTTTCTAGTGAAACGCCTTTTTGAGAAATTACTTTTCCCATTTTTGATCTCTTGCTCTGTTTTGCTCATCTAGAAGTTGTGGGACCAAAAGAAATACCCAGGATCCTAATTTTTTACGGGTTTTACTCCCCTGTATTCATCTATCAGGTGGACCTGTCTCTAATTCGAAATCAGAAGTAAAGAAAAGCTTACATAAAAAGCAAAATAAGCGTTCAAAGCCATTCAGTTTCAATTGGTCTGCTACACAAATTATAACAACTTGTGCCAAACTAATTTATGAAAATATCTTGGAGATGCTCCTACTTGCTCAGCTCAGGGGATGTTACTCCTGGTCTCTCTTTGTAGCTGTCAGTAAAGAGCTTCCTAGTTCTTGGCTCTGCTTTGGTAGAAGGACATGGTCATATGTTCAATTGTGCATCTCAGACTGACCTTTATTAGCAGGGGATTTAGGTGAGTTCTGCTCTTGTAGGAGACTTTTTTTCCCGCCTAAAAACGTCTGTGAGATGTCTGTGTTAGAGGGGAAATTTGGAGATGGGGGAAAAATAATTGAAGTATAGTTACTTTGAACAAAAAATGTGCAATTTTAAGAGTCAGAAATACACAGTGGCAACTAAATTCTTTATTATCTTTCATTTTAGACCAGAAAAAAGTCTCTCGATTTTTGATCTCCTTCCTTGACCTTTCTTCTCCAGAAGAGAATACATCCTGTGTGGATGTATTCTGTGTGGAGTATATTCTGAAATGGATGAGGAAATGGGGACTAATTGCAGTGCTGTAGGCAACAATCCTAAACCATGAGACAAGAATATCTGGCCACTGAGTATTGGAAGATATATGCCAGTTGCTGGCTAATAAGGACTGTGCTCTAATGGAAAACGGGCAGGAAACTGACTTTCTGCTATGAAATTTGCTGCCTTCCATTGAAAGGGAGATGTAAGCACTGTGGAAGAAAAAAAGCCTGAGCAACTGTTTTTTGAAGCTTTTATGTCAAATAGTCAACGTAATTTTCTGACCTGATAAAGGCTATTAAATTTTGAGAGGACAAAGCACACGCAGTGGCCATTTACAGACTTGAACAAAGTAAATGATACCAAGAAGCTTTTAATGCTTTCTTAACGTTGAGAAAATTCTAGCAAAGTGCTGCATTTTTCTTAGTGTGATTCTCTAAATGGCCACATTGCTACATTGCTTTCTGCATAGCCCATTTGTACTGGATTTAATAGAAAATCTTCAACAGCATTTGTTGAGAATGCGAGTGGATGATATCTGATGCATATGAAGCAGGATGGAATCTGCAGAGTGCCTCCCTCTGAAATTATGCTTTAATTCTTGGCTTTGCTTTTTTTTTTTTTTTTCCATGCTATCACTTGCTAACTTTTTCCTTTGGTAAGTAAATTGCAGCATCCCCCATATTTACAAAATCCAAAAGCACTTGATGTGGTGCACCTGCACAATATATACTTACCCCCTTCATGTGTCTCTTGTGAGCAATTTGGAAGCATATTTGTCTTCTGTTACCTGTTAAATAGTGATGCTCAAGTAAACAGCTTTTTCATGAGTAATTTTTTTTTTGTAGACTTCTGTAAACAAAATAAAACAAACTTGGTCATGAACTAGATTTTATTATCTTTACATCTGGCAGCTTAGTATCACTTAGCTTTTGATTCCCATGTGACTTCATTTTCGTGATGGTATTAGGAAAAAGGGACATGTCCTAACCCTTTCTGGAATGGATTTTGAGAAGAATGAATTAATTGGAAAGAAAACAAGCTGAACTTCACTGTATTAATAGACACAAAAGTAGCTTTCCCACATAGCTGAAGGAGAAGATGGATAGAAAACTCTTCTATAGGTGGTATTTCTTCCAAGGCTAATATGTCATAGACTCCAGAGGATGAGAAATTGAAAATTACTTCTCAAGTGTATTTCAGAGACTGGCTTTGTACTTTGGGTTTTTATCAAATTAAGCTGTAAACTTACAGCTATTTCTGAGAAGTTAGAATTCTTTGCTATTGATTGCCTTTAAAGTAGTAATCAGATGTGATTCTCTGTCTACTGAGGAATATTGCAAGTAGCCCTTACTCAGTTTAATGGTTAAATTATTGATAATTATTTCTGGGGGCCTAACCGAGGTTAAAAAAAATGTTTGAAAACCTCATTAGGTTAAAATAATTCCTTTATGCAAATGATTGCTCATTAGAATATTCTCCATCCTGAAGTGTTTCATTCAAACCATGTGCCACACATCTGCTTTTTTCCCCCCCGTTTC